>NC_062551.1:34576316-34878536 GCF_016906955.1 Phacochoerus africanus | reverse complement strand
CTAGTATCCATGAGGATGTGGGTGCCATCCCTGGCCTCACTCAGTGGGTTAAGGATCCAGCGTTGCCATGAGCGGTGGTGTAGGTCACAGACGCAGCTCGGATCCCACATTGCTGTGGCTGTGGTGTAGGCCGGCAGCTGTAGCTCTGATTCGACCCCTAGCCTGGGAACTTCCACAGGCAAAGGGTGAGGCTTTAAAAAAAGCAAAAAAGAAAGAAAAGGAAAGAAACCAAAGAGAGAAATCTCTATTAGGTATAAAGCTATCGATGCCAACCCCTATGCATATGCATAGGTGTGTATCTGCACATATGTGGCACCTGTCACATCACGGTTACAGAAAAAAGGCTTCAGCCTCCAACCTTTGCATCCCCGAGGACAGGTCACCAAAGCAAGAAAGAGAAACGAAGCAAAGGACACATTCAATGTGAGGTAGAAGCCACGGGCCTATCAATATTTCAATTTAGAAACAGACAGTGTTATAAGGGCTCTGTTCCTCCCGTCTGCATGGAACACGCACTTCCAAGCACCCGGCATCAAGAACCTCTGAACACAAATCAGCTCATTGGAGAGCCAGCTGCCGCCTTCCGTGGCGGGGAACGTGGCATGACACGCCGCTTGGAACTGCGCAGAGGCAGTAAAAATCAATGTTTCCATTTGTGGCCCATCAAAACATCTCTCTTCTTACCAATTAAGGGATGTACAATTTTTAGGTTCTTTTATTATCAGAACACGCCAACTCCTGGCAATACAAAAATCCCATTAAAAGCCAGGCAGCATATTTATCTCAGGAAATCTGATCTGCTGCAGCAGCGGCGGCGAGAAATAGAAAGCAAAGAAATGAGAAATATCATTTGGAGCCTTCAACATTATAAGTCATCCCCCAACCATGGTGACACAAGGAAGCGCCCATCTCTGAAATTCCTCATTTATATAGTCTCTTCCCTTAATAATAAAGAAAAAAATTGTTCTGAAGGGGGGAGAAAAAAGAACCATAATTCCTACTTTATCTACTATACCAGCTCTCCAGATAATAAGTTACATTCAGCACCACGCCTGTGCTACTTTACTTAACACACAATTTAATAGACGTATTTAAATTACCCCCCTTTTTTTGCCGTATTTACTTGGCAGCACTTCCCATAATAGTTCATCTAGTCCGCAACTGGAACCACAAACATTATAATGCATTTGATCTCTTTAAATCTGGTACATCCTGTTGACTCGGGGGTAGATAAATCAGAATGTCAACTCTTGGGTTTTTATAAGGCAAAAACCCATAAAGTCATCCAAGAGTATAAATCTGTTTTAAGCAACTGTCACCTCCCCTGCCGCTGTCTTCTGATGGGAAGCTGCGTGGAAAGGGGCGGGAGAGGGGAGGCAGGCGACCTCATAACCTAGAGGTGAAGTGTCCTGAAGACGTTTTAAGGAGCAGGACTTCCCTGGAAACCCAGTCCCTGGGGGTCCCCCCGCTGCTGCATCAGCAGAATCAGGACCTAGTGAGAGGAAGCCCTCCATCCCGCTCAAGGCTTCACTCTGCAAGGCACTCTCATACCTGCAGGCTCTGAACCTCAAAATTGGGGGTGGGGGTGGGGCGGGGCGGGGGCAGGGAGAGTGAACTATTATTTTTCCATTGACAGATGAGAAAACTGAGGCTCTGAGCAGCCACCCAAAGCCAGGCAAGGGATTGAAACGACAAGTTCTGATGTGGAGCTGCTCCCCCTCCAACCCAAGGCTGTCGAGGCTGGCAGGTGGCGGTGGGAGTGCTGAGCACAGAGCTCTGAGGGAGTGGGGCCCCCTGGAGAGCTCTCTGGGTCTCCTCATTCCCAGGCCCACTGCTCAGAGAGGCCCTGGGGCCCTAAACAATGGACCTCCCCTACCCCCTTAGGTGGCCCTGCTGGCCCACATGGCACCCTCATCCAGCCCGGGAGCACCGCCCCCATCCTCCCGAGAGGCCTCACTCAGGGAGCACAGAGGAGGCAGAGCCCAGCGGCCACCACCAACCCTTCCCCGGTCCCCATCCCACGTGCAGACCTCCTGGGCCTGAACTACAGCTGACCCCTGGGTCCCTCCAACCACCCAGGCCGACAAAGCCAAGTCAGCAGCGTTCATTTCTTTTCCACCAGGGTTGGGAAGCACTTCCTGAAAATGGGCCGCTGGTGCCTTTCCCTCCAGGCCCACCCACGTTTTCTGGAGGGAGGCGGGGAGGGGGGGCAGGGGGAGGCAGGGAAGCCCAAACTAAACAATTGCAAATAAAGCCACAAGCACAGGACAGGAAACAGAGCTGGCACCGCAAAGGCCGGCCTCTCCGAACATTAACCAAGCTCCCCACCCGCCCAGCCTCACACCCAACTAGTTGTTTTCTGATGTGCACGCCCCCAGCCTTCTGCCCAGGGGACCACCAGGAGCAACTAGCATTTACTGAGCACTTGCTGCATGCCAGGTACCTTCCAAGCACGGCCAGCTGGGCAGCCGTGCATGGAGCCCCATCACAGCCCCATTTTACAAACAAGGAAACTGGGCGCTCTGTGGAGCGACAGTGCTTACACAAGGCCACGGCAACAGGTTTCACATACAGTTGTGTCCAACTCTCAGCCACTCTGCTACATGGTCACCCCACGGTAGCGCATCAACCGAAAAATGAGTGAGTGGTCAAGGAATCTGTCAACCCCCCCACCAAGGTCACCTGCAAGATCCCGGTCTCGGCCGCCAGGGTCCAGCAAGGGCTCCACTGGCCTCTCTGACTTCACACTTGTCTCTGCAGCCACAAAGACCTTCATTCAATCCTTTGAACTTCATGTCTGAAAATCTTCACCCACCTCACTGGCTCCCCGCAAGCCTGAGCACCAAGGCCACAAGGTCCCCATCCTTCCTTCCCCATCCTTCCCATCCTTCCCTTCCCTTTGTGGTCCGTGCACTTGGCGCTACGTTCACGCACACTTTTTTTTTTTTTTTTTGGCTGTACCTGCAGCTCATGGAAGTTCCCGGGTCAGGGATCAAACCCACGCCTCAGAGTTCCCGTCATGGCCAGTGGAAACAAATCCGACTAGGAACCATGAGGTTGCAGGTTCCATCCCTGGCCTCACTCAATGGGCTAAGGTCCGGCGTTGCCGTGAGCTGTGGTGTAGGTAGCAGACCCAGCTCGGATCTGGTGTGGCTGTGGCTGTGGCGTAGGCTGGCAGCTATGGCTGCTGTGCCACAGTGGGAACCCCTACTCACACTTTTTCCAGGAGGATTTCTTGCTTTCTTTTTTTCGGGGGGAGGGTGCTTTTAGGGCCTTACCCTCGGCATATGGAAGTTCCCAGGCTAGGGGAACTTCCAAGCCACAGCAACGCCAGATCCGAACAGTGTCTGCAAACTGCACCACAGCTCACGGCAATGCTGGATCCTTAACCCACTGAGAAGGCCAGGGATCAAACCCATGTCCTTATGGATACTAGTTGGGTTCATTTCCACTGAGCCATGACGGGAACTCCCATCCAGGCGGATTTCTTACCCTCTGCCCTCCCATGGCAACCGCATTTGCCCAGGACAGCAGCAAGAAGAGTCCACATATGCTGTTGGGGAGTGAACCCTCCCCCCTCTCCCCCAACAAGAAGAGGGATCTACGTCTCCTCCCTGATTCCCCTCTGGCTTGGTTGGCCTTGGTGGCACCCTTGAACCCTAGAAGGCAACTGAAACTAGAATGCAGTTTCCTCCAGGTCTCCAGGGACACAACCCCTGGGAAGGCAATCGCCCTATTAGGAGAAGCCCAAGCCACACGGAGAGAATGTAGGTGCTCCAGACGACAGACCCAGCTGAGCTCCCAGCTACTGGCACCGCTGCCAGCCTGGGGAGCGCCCCTCCTTGCACACCCACCCACCATAGTGTGACAGCAACCACATAGGAAACACCAAGTGAGACCAGCCCACAGAACTGTGCAAAGGAATAGCTATTGCTTTAGGTCACTGAGGGTAGGGGTGGTTACATGGCAAGAGATAGCAGGGACACTGCCCCATAAGGACAGGAGTGAGTTAGGGTTTGTTTGGTACTCTTTCCCCAGCTCCCGGGACAGATACACAGCAGGCATTCGGTAAATGGAGAATGAGCCAATTAAGTGGTTTCAAAGAAACAAGACTCTGAATTATCAAACAGGCAGGGACAGGGTCAGGGTGGGTGAGTGGTCACAGTGCTATTTATTGTGTGATGATAAGTATTAGGTTCAACCATATGAAGTTGCCATCTTGATAGATCAAAAAAGCCAAATATTGGAGTTCCCATTGTGGCTCAGCAGAAACAAATCCGACTAGCATCCATGAGGACGCAGGTTCAATCCCTGGCCTTGCTCAGTGGGTTAAGGATCCAGCATTGCCGTGAGCTGTGGAGTAGGTCGCAGATGCGGCTCGGATCCCGTGTTGCTATGGCTGTGGTGTAGGCTGGTGGCTACAGTTCCGATTCAACCCCTAGCCTGGGAACTTCCGTATGCCGCAGGTACGGCCCTAAAAAAAGCAAAAAAAAAAAAAAAAGGCCAATTATTGGCAATCAAAAAGGGTTCAACTGAATGTGTATGAGGCCACTCTGTCTTACCAACTTCTCCTACACAGGCGGAGCCCACCACCCACCACACCACACCTGTACACTCCATGACCCCGGAGTCCAAGACATGGACTTGGAGAACTTTCTACAAGCAAAGAGAGGCTGTTAAAAGACCCTCTGCCTTCATTGACTGTCATTAGAGAATAGCGAATTTTCCCCACTGCCGCCAAACAGCCCCACTGAGCCACTGCCCCGAGAAAGGGATTTCATGCAAGATGACAATTCAAGAAGAACAGCGGGACCCTACAGAAAAGGTGTACAGCAAGTGACACTTAGCAAGAAAAGTAGTCCCATATCCCCTTGCGGGAAGAGACAGCAGAGCCCTGGTGGGGATGGAGGGAGCGGGCTCTCTCTCCTGCCGCACCTCGAGAGAGGCTGACCACAGCAGGAGCACTTCCTGGTACCCTTCCACAGTCACATCCTCCCATCCCAGCATCCCAGCAACCCCAAGACGGAGATACAACTGATCCCCCCGCTTTGCAGAGGGGGGAAGCAAGGCTCAGGAGCAAACCACACACCCTGGGAAGGGCAGAGTCTGGATTTGAACCCAGGCCTTCTGACTATAGATCCTGATTTGTAACTACTACACGGGAGGACAAAAAGGGAATGTTGTGACAGTGCTGAGCAGGGGACAGCTGGCGGAGTCCAGTGCCAGAGACAAGGAAAGTGGAGAGGCCCCAGGGGGCCAGGCTGCCCACAAGCTGCCAGGTCTGGGAACAGGACATTTCCTACCTTCTCAGCCGGGCTTCTTGCACCCATGAGTCAGGGCTTTTGAGGCCTCATCAATCCCCAGGGCCAGCGAGAGCGGCTCGGGCCAAGAACACCAGAGGGGGGCTCTCCCCTCTGGCCCCAGCCCCCAGCCAGCACGCAAAAAGTCTGCTTCTTCTCCTTCCTGGGAAGGACCTGGGGATCACCCCGCCATCCAGGGGCCCAGGGCACCCTGAAAACCAATCAGGGACCACCATGGGGCCAGCATCTGGGACCCCAGGCTGAGCACCTGCCCAGTGGAGACAGGAGGCTGGGAGAAGCCCCCACAGACCCAGGACAGAGAAGACAAGAGCAGAGGGTGAAAGGCGTGGGATAGCCCATTGGCAATCTCCTTCCTTCCTTCATCTCCCAAAGATCAATCGAGAGCTACTGGGTGGCTTAACAGACATGTATTTGCTGCCACATAAATGATGCTCCCTGGTCTTCCATCTTGGTGTCCTCGAAGCCACACAGGCCTGGCACAAACAAGAGGCTTCATCACCATGGGCTAAGTGAATGTGTGTCTCACAAAGAAATGAACACCCAAGGGAGGTAGACACGGTACGTGCAGGAAGCCTGGACCAGCGTCCATCAGGGTCCCAGCTCCAGGCTTAGCGCTGGGACCCCCCACCTCACCCCATAAGTTGACCCTGACCACGTCACTTGTCCCGCCTGAGGCTGATTCCTCACACGGCAACAAGCTGTGTGATGGACACAGACGGTGCTCTCCTGGCTCACAAGGTGCACACAGATACGGGGGACCCAGGAGCCCTGCGGGGCTTCAAGGAGCCCCAGGGGAGGCTGGAGCAAGAGCAGATGGGCAGAGGAGGGTGTGGGCGAAAGTGCAAGGCCAGGATGAAGGGGAGGGCCAGAGAGGCGTGAAGGTCAGGAATGGTGCCGGGTGAGAGTCAGCCCTGGGGACCAGCAAGCCCTGGGACCATCTCCCCATCTCTTCCCTCAATCAGACCTGGACAGGAGACCACCTCCCTCTGCAGAATCAGAAACGGCCGGACAGTGAATTCTAGGCTCGTCCAGGGACTGCCCAGAGAGTCCAACTGTACAGGGGGCACCAGGAGCACCAGTACAGAGGAGTCCAATGGAGGTGGAACCAAGCTGTTTCTGCACAAAGATGCTTATGAAGCCACCACGCACATAAACAGCAGACAGCTGGAGTTGCATTCCGGGGCCTGTGTCCAGATGATGGAGAGAAAAGGGAAAAGAATCACAAGGAGTTCCCGTTGTGGCTCAGCGAGTTACAAGCCCAACTAGTATCCATGAGGACTCGAGTTCAATCCCTGGCCTCACTCAAGTGGGTTAACTATCTGGCATTGCCGTGAGCTGTGGTGTAGGTTACAGATGGGACTTGGATCGCACATTGCTGTGGCTGTGGGCCTGGGCTGGCAGCTGTAGCTTGGATTAGACCACTAGCCTGGGAACTTCCATATGCCGCGGGAGTGGCCCTAAAAAGCAAAAAAAAAAAAGAAGAAGAAGAAGGAGAAAAGAATCACAGACTCTAGAGTCAGGCTGTCTGGGTTCAAATGCACCTGCCACCACTTAACAGCTGGGGGACCTTGGATAAGTCGCTTACTCTGCCTAAGAAAAATTTTCAGGGTGTTCAACTATTTTAACAAGGTAGCAAGTATACGCAAAGCCCGATACCTGGCCACACCCAAGCTGAAACCCAAGAAAACAGTAGCTACAGTTACTGCCTTTGCTGCTGTTATCATTCAAACCGACGCATGAAGCATCATGACTAGGACCAGAGCTGGAGACTTCCTATCACATAAGAGCTTCTGGCAGGAAGCCTCCTAGGCTTCTGAGGATGGAGACTGTCAGGGCACATGCTCCCCTGAAAGCCACAAAAATGTCCATCCAGACAAAAAAAAAAAATCCGCTGGACCAGGAGGGGGACGTCCTGGCTTCGTGGCTGGGCTCCCCTTTCCATGCTGTGTGACCTTGAGAAAGTGACAAGCCCACCTCCTCCAGGAACCAGCGGGACCCCTGCAGTTGGAGGTCTGTTTACAATTCACAAGCCCACCCGTCCCTCGCTCTCCCCTGGTCCCCGCACCATCCACAATTGGGGTTCTCCCGGCAGAATTCACCGTCCAGGCAGGCGTCTACCGCTTCCAGAGTGTTTATCCTGGAGCAACATTTTGCTTTCATAGAGAATGCACACGCTGTCCTAGCAGCCTGTATGCTTCCTACGTGAAATGGCTTCACCAGCAGCACGTTCCCAAGGGCCAGTGTGGGAGGAAGCCCTTTCAGAACCTGGGCACCAGGTCAAACCCCTGGCTGAACCTCAGCTGGGCGTTCGGGCCCCGCTTGGCAAGGAGGGACACGTCTCTGCAAACACCCTCATACACACGCCCGGGGCTGGTGGGATGGAGGAAGGGAGCTGGGCAACGAGCCTGCCAACCCCAATTAGACGCTCTGCTTGTGCATCCACTGCTGGCCCCAAATTCCACAAGGCAGCCACTATTTATCTTCAGGTTTAAAATCTTTGCAGTGCAGGCAGCAGGGTAACATTTAACACTTAGCCTTAAAGGGGCCCCTTGGCAGCAGAGCTGTAGGCAAATATTTTAACACATATTTTGCTGTCCAAGTTGCACTTCTGAAATAAGGAAGCAACTTCCGTATGGCAGCCTTGGGAGGTGCGGGGGCGGGGGGGGGGGGGGAGCAGGGAGCACCCGTTGCTCCCCTGTCAGTGTTGATAGCTCTGTGGGTGGAGTTTCAAAGCCATGGGCTGCATCACGCGAGCCGTGCCGGCATGCTCCATCCTGGCGGATGATGCGAGACTTGGGTGCAGGGCCCCCCCCCTTTCCTAGCCTAGCCAGTGGTTGACCATGAAGAGACCAAGACCTTCCAGAGAATGTTTCTAAAGCCAAATGAAGCTGAAGCCCAAATGATTGGCAGTGCGATGGTCATCACTTTCCTCAGACCACACCTTCCGATTCATTTGCATCCTTCGCCCAATGAGGTGAAGATGTAAGGTGTGGCCCGGGAAGGGAGATGTAACATTAGACCTACTTTATGGAGGGCAAGACTGAGGCTCAGACAGCTCACTCTGTCACTCGGATCATGAGGGCACCAAAGCGCACAACTCCAAGGCCCCCACCCTTGCACAAAGGAGCAGAATGGGCTGGGTGAGGATGGACCCCTACCAAGGGGGTGGCCCCTGCTCAAATCCTCTACGTGGTCACCACATAGAAAAGAAAGACCCAGTGCAGACATTCGTGGTTTTTCTTTTAAAAAAAAGGAAACCCATATTTTGATGTGAAATCGCTGGATTTTTAAATGCTGACTTCAAATTTTAAGACATGTGGCATGGGTGAAACAACAGGTCTTGAGGGCCTGGAGGCAGCCTGGTGGTGGGGGAGGGGGTCTCTGTCACAGGGCACACCCCGCAAGAGTCACCGGGCCCCCTTGAACCAGACAGGGCTTCGCAGCAATGAAAGTGTCCCTTCTTTAGAGATTCAAGTCTGGGTTCAAGTTCCTTCCTGTGTGACTTTGGCTGCTTACACGTCCAGGTCTGTTTCTTCACCTAGAAAATGAGGACCTTACCACCTCCTCACATTCAGGTTGCAGAAAGCTCCCTCTCAGGTGACTCTGCCCCAGGTCTCTGCCTCCCGGGCCAGGGTTAACAGTAAACTCCCCCAGAGCTGAAGTCCTATCAGGCACAAATCCTCCACATCTCTAGTCAGTCAGCAAACATTTTTCTGAGCACCTACAATGTGCCAGCTGCTCCTCTAGGTACTATAGATGCGCCAAAGAACAAAGCGCAGCTGCTTACCCGGCTGAGGCTGACACGGGTTGCAGGCACCTTGCCCCTGATGGGCAAATACCTGCTGAATGAATAATGCTTGACTCTCTGCTCCCAGGAATGTTCCAGTGCAAGTGCTGAGCTCAAGGCACAAAGGTAGAGATGGCAGCTCCCCCCACACCTGGCTCCCACCGATGATGGGTAAGGAAGGAGCAAAAAGAAATGATGCTCAATGGTAGGGAGGAAAAGTGGGAGGAGTGGAGCTGGAAGGGGAGAAACAGCCATCAGAAACACCCCCGCCAAAAAGGGAGAAAGAAATTATATTTTTCCAGCCAGTCCTTAACGGCGTTGCTCCTCCAAACCTCCGCATCTTAATAAAACTGATCTCGCCACATGCAGTAATGAAGAACAGTCAGACAAAGCCACCCTGGAACCATGAAAATTGTGCGCTGTTACCGCCTCGTGACCTCCTGAGGCGGTGACCACTCTGCCCTCTCCTCACTGTCATGTTTTGTCTCCGAAGGCCGCTGGGAAGGAGGAGATGGAGAGGCCAGCCGGAGGTAGGCAGGGGAGGGAGGACGCAGGGCAGCGTGGGGAGCTCGATAAATCCAGCTAATTTGCGGCCAGCGCCCTGGCCTGGAGCGCCTAATTGCTCCCGGTCCAGGAGCAGAACTCAAGGCGAGGAAGCTGGGGAGCGAATCACCCCCTGGTGGCAGCGGCAGAAACAGGAGCCCTGGGGGGGACGGAGGATGGGGATGGACGTGTACCCCAAAGACAGGACGGGTGGCCAGGCTAGGCAACAGTGGCTCAGGGTCAAAGGCAAACGCGAGCAGCGCAGACGGAGCCCACTGCCCCAGGACCACGCTGAGGTTGCCTGGGATCCGGGCAGGGCCCACCCCCTCTGGCCTTAGCGGTCCCATCTATAAATGAAGGCATGGGCCACGGAGCAGAAATGTTTAAAACGGGGCACCTTGGTGACTCTTCACCGTGCCAGGGGCACAACGCTGACAGTTACCCCCACTCTGCCTGCTGTAGACGCCGAGCGGAGCTTCACAGATGGAGTTTCACGGTGGAAGCAGGAAGTGGGCAAAAGGACAATGAAACTTCATCCCCACAGGGTCGGCCTCCAACATGCACTCTGGGTGCTCCTGGGCACCCCTCTTCCCTCTTACCACAGCTGTCATGATCCTTCTCTTTACAGGACAATCCCACAGTCCCCGTGCCAGCAGGCAGGCTCTGGGAGGCAGGGTCAACTCCAGTTTTGTTCACCTGGCTCCCCCTCCTTCATCCAGACCTCCCCCCCTCCGCCCCCCGAAAGGCCTGGCACGCAATATATGATGCTCAATAAATGTACATGAACGAGGCAGTCCAGAAGGGGCCTTCCTATTCCAGCATTTCTTTTTCTTTCTTTCCTTTTTTTTTTTTTTTGACCTTTAATGCCGCAGGTACAGCCTAAGGAAGTTCCCAGGCTAGCGGTCAATCAGAGCTGCAGCTACCAGCCTACAGCACAGCCACAGCAACACAGGATCCCAGCCCCATCTGTGATCTACGCAGCAGCTTGCAACAACCCGGGATCCTTAAACCACTGAGGGAGGCCAGGGATCGAACCTGAATCCTCGCCGACACTACGTTGGGTTCTTAACCTGCTGAGCCACAATGGGAATTCCTACCCTAGCATTTCAAGGTCCAGCCATGGGTCTGTACATCTCTGGGGAAAGTCGAGACCGTGGAAACTAAGCCAGAAACAGCCCCCGGGTCCTGCTCACTGCCCCCTGACTCTCGGAGTGGAAAGGGACGCCCCATCTTTGGACCTTAGAAGTGCTGCTGTAACCCACTGGCCAGCTGCCCACCCTACCCCACCCCCCTGTGACCCTCCAGCCCAAGGTCTCCCATCCAGCCCCAGTAGGGCCTGGGAAGCTAGGAACCCCACTCCCTCCAGCCACAGCGGTGAGGCTGCGTAGAGCCTTTAAAAATCAGCAGGCTGAGGGCATGGACACAGCCTGATGCAAGGCCAGTGCCAGGGAACGCTGAAGCGGCACCTGGACAAGAGGGAGCGCGGGTGATGAAGTGGTTTCACCTCGTTGTTGCCGCTGAGGGAGAAGCCAGCGGTGCACAGATGGCTTCTTGGAAGCCACTCCCACGGACCCCACCGAGGGAGGGCGGAGGCCCGTCCCCTGCAAGGACCCTCACCCCCAACCCCACTTAACTTCATGCGCTCACTGAGGCCTGCCCGCTTTCTGCTGACTTCCTTCCAGCCCCCAGGAGGAGGCCCACTCCCACAGGTGGGCTGTGAGGCATTCCGGAAGTCTCTAGAAACCTGGGGCCAAAGGCAGCTGACAGGACAAAGCCTCAGCACGTCCAAGGGGCCGCAGCGGGAGCTGGACCATTCATCAGGCGGAAGGCCCCTCTCTCCCTGGGGATGAATTGAGGTGGGGAGTGGGCCCCTGCCTACACCCGCCAATCAGAGCAAAACCTGCTTGGAGCCTAGGCGGAGCCCAGACCTGGAGAGGATTAACCACAGGTCAAAGGTCAAGTGGGCAGCACCAAGGACACTTCCAGACCCACCCCAGGGGCCTGACCGCCATGGCCAATATCCGCATGATCTATATGCAGACGCACACCCGTGCCCCATCACCACCCCCTGCCCATCCTCAAACCGTCACTTAACTCGAATTTCAAACTGCTCGCGATGTTCTTTAGTCAACATGAAGCAGAAACCTTTTATTAAATGCTGCTAATTTTTTATTGATCACACTGTGCATCATTTCATTTTCCATTACCACAAATGTCTCCTATCAGGACTCCACACTTACGCTTCTTTATTCAGTCTCGAGCAACTTGTCACTTTTAATCAGGTTGCCGTTTCCACATTGCTCAAAAATTAGAAAGCGGGGGGTCTCTGTATCATTACTGCTTTTGTTTAAAAAAATTAAAAAAGTTTCCATACAGGAAGGGTTATTATACTTGGAATAAATATACATGAATCAAATTCAAATGAAATCCCTCCCTGACTCTAACCAATGTTAGCATTAGCTTTTATAATTTTTTTAGGTTTATTTTCACGGAAAGGCTATTCATAATTATTGCTCCTACTCTCCCCAAACACTTATGTTACGAAAGTGTGAAATGTCTTCTAACACAAAGACAGATCTCTGGGAAGTAATTACAGAAATGCATTCAGGAGCAATAATTCTATATTAGCTGTCAGCAGCCGACATCCTCTGAAAGGCACTTGTTATGAAGGAATTATTTGTGTCACCATTGAAGGCATGGCAGACGAGCCCACACTCAAAGGCTGCGTTGGACCAGAAGCTCGGGCTCCCTCATCAAGGGTCAAATTAAGTTTAAATCATTACCTTGAAGCCAAGCAAACGCGTACCTGACTGTCTATTGTGGAGCCGGTTTTTGAGACGCACTCAAGTGCGACGTGGTCTTCCTGTTCCCAGCGTGGTGCAATTACCCTGAGTCTCAAAAGGATTCTGCCAGGAGCTTGTCACAATAGGGAGAGAGGAGGTGGCAGGGTGTCTGTTAAATGCTAACTCATGTCACCAAACAGAGTTTTCAAGAATTATAAATTGCCGAGATGCCTCGCAGCTCACCCCCTCGCGTTAAGAAGAGCCCAGGATATGATCAAGAAAGCCAAAGAATTTGCATCAAAGGCAGGAAAGGACTCTGTGGGGAGCCCTCGGAGATGCAGCTGGGGGGACAGGGACCCAGTGGACTCTCTCCTCATCCCGTTGAAGGTACAACTAGGGTCTGGGCGCTGATGCCAGCTCCCTCTGCACTGGGGGAGTATCCTGAGATGAAGGTACATGGCCGCACCACTGGAGGGGACCAAGGAGATGCCTACCATTTTTGTCTGAGCTTTGCCCCCAAACTCTTTTTTGGGGGGCTTTTTAGGGCCACACCCACAACATATGGAAGTTCCCAGGCTAGGGGTCGAATCAGAGCTGCAGCTTGCGGCAACACCATAACCTTAACCCACTGAGCGGGGCCAGGGATCAAACCTGCACCTTCACGGATACAAATTGAGTTCATTACCACTGAGCCACAAGAGGAACTCCCAACTCTTCTTTTTTTAAATTTTTTCTATTTTTTTGGCTGTGCCCACAACATGTGGAAGTTCCCAGGCCAGGAATGGAATCCTCACCACAGCAGCGACGTGAGCTGCTGCAGTGACAATGCTGGATCCTCAACCCACTGCACCACAGAACTGTCCCCAACTCTTGGCGTGACCTTGGGCCAGTCCAGCCCTCTCCTCTCTGAGCCTCAGTCTCCCCATCGGTAACTACATTCTGTGCCAGCGTTGTGTTGAGGGTATTAGCTGAGTGACTAGAAACCAGGAAGCTGCAGCCTTAGCCCCCTCTTGGCCGGGAGCCTTGTTCTCCCACCTCTACGATGGAGGGACTGATTCTGGAGCCATTAAAGGAGCCGCCCGGGGAGAAAGCATGGAGAGAAGGGCAAAGGATCTTCCCAGTTCCCTGGGGTCCACGGACACAGCGGGGGATTGCTGAGTCCGCCCCCCAAGCCTCAGTTTCCTCATCTCTAAAATGGACACACTGAAGATCACTGCCCTGGGTTGTGCTCATAAATTAAAGTGTGAAGCACAAACCTGGGCTAACCTGCTCCCCTACTGTTGTTGCCAAGGAGACAGGTGCTTTCGAAGACAACTCAGGGCCAAGGGCAAAAGAGTCACTTCCTCTTAACCACGTGGGGCCACACTACCCTAGGCAGAGCCCATAGTTCCCTGTCCCACCAAGACATTTTCTGGAACCCCCTGGTTTCCCAGTTACCTCGAGTGACGATGGGGCGAGCAGAGCTGACTGACAGACAGAGAGAGGGGGCAAAGGGTGTTTGAGCCCTGTCCTTTGACCCAGTCATTTCATAGCAAGGTACACTTGCCAGAACATTCCTGTCCCTAAGAGTGAGGACATCCACTCCAGAATTATTTGTAATAGCCCCCCAACCCCCAAATCAGATTGTAGCTACAGATCCATGACAGGAGAGGGACAAACTGTGGTACCTTCACAGAGTGGGCACCATGCAGCAATTAAAACCAGTAACACAGAGATTTTAGGAGTTCTCGTCGTGGCTCAGTGGCAAGGAATCTGACTAGCATCCATGAGGATGCAGGTTCAATCCCTAGCCTCCCTCAGTGGGTTAAGGATCAGCGTTGCTATGGCTCTGGCATAGGCAGGCAGCTACGGTTCCAGTCAGACCCCTAGCCTGAGAACCTCCATACGCCATGGGTGCAGCCCTAAAAAGACAAGAAAGAAAAAAAAGCAGATTTTATTAATACAGATATTCTGTTGACACAGATTACTCCTATATCAACAAGGAGCAATCTTCCAAACATCACTGAGAGGGAGAAAAAGCAAGTTGCAAAGATAAACTACGGTAATATGATAAAATACAACATTTATGGAAAGTCTAAAACATCTATACCAATAGTATCGATACCTCATTCATCCCAATCTCAAGAAGAAAGACATGCATGGAAATGATAAATGCCAGGCCTGGGGGGAGGGAGAGGAAAACGACTGGGAGCTCCGTTGGGTGAACGGTGCGGCCTGGCCATTATTCTCTTTTATGTACATGAAATATTTCATGATAGAATAAAACTATTGCTGAGCCACTAAAACTATTTAAAAGCACAAATGGTGAGTGAATTGAGGAATCACAAGGAAGCAGAGAATTTTAGACGGAGAAGGTCCCAGAGAAAGGATAGCTTTCAGAATGCAAGATTCAAGATTCTGTTCCGACACCATGTGGTAAGCTAGTGGAGGACCGGGGCTGGTCCTCTGGTCTGGGGATCCTACCTCAGCCCTGTGCTCCTCCCTCTCCATCCAGAAGGACAGGGGTGGACAGGGAGAAGCAGAGGAGGGAGGGGAGTTTCTGGCTTGAAAAAATAAATGGTTTGGAGTTCCCGTCGTGGCGCAGTGGTTAACGAATCCGACTAGGAACCATGAGGTCTCGGATTCGGTCCCTGCCCTTGCTCAGTGGGTTAAGGATCCGGCGTTGCTGTGAGCTGTGTGGTCTAGGTCGCAGACGAGGCTCAGATCCTGCATTGCTGTGGCTCTGGCGTAGGCCGGCGACTACAGCTCCGATTCGACCCCTAGCCTGGGAACCTCCATATGCCGCAAGAGCGGCCCAAAGATATAGCAAAAAGACAAAAAAAATAATAATAATAAATAAATGGCACCTACGGACTTGGCTCTACCTAGGTAGGAACTTCTGTTTTGTTCACTGCAAAATCCCCAGCAATTACAGTACCTGGCACATAGTAGGTACATGATAACTATGTGCTCAGTGAATGAATGAACGAATATGGACGGAGATGAATTAAAGTCACGCCCCTCCATTCCTTACAGCAGACCCTCTCGACAGGATCCCTTTGCTGCACAGCACCAAGGCAGTCCGTTTTTAAGCAAATGCAGATTTTCCAACTCTGAGTTTTTAAAAAATAAAATGAAAAAAATCAAGGCTCCAACTCTGACTTCTCACCAATTTTCTGACCCTCCCCATGGGCAGGCTGAGATTGTGAGTCACAGCTGAGACTGGAAAACCACCTTTGGGAAGATGAGAATGGAAAACCGTCTCATTTAAGGAGGAGCCAGGTACTGCCTAAAATGCGTCCCTGCCCTCCACCCCCCCCCGCCCCCACCCCTTCCATGAATGCACAGCAAATGGAAAAAATTACTCAAACTCTCTCTGCTGGAGTGCGTCTGATGGCTGGGCCGACCGAAAGGAGCCCGTTGCTAAGAAATCACACCGGGCGACGTCAGATAATCACTTGCTACAGGCGAGATATGGCTGGGGTCAGAGTCCAAACAGTTTTTGGAAATCTTTCTGGCAGAGCCCCTTTTCTGTGCAGGAAGAAGAGGAAAAGAAGCCATCTTGTCGGGCACCCCCTGCGATGCCTCCCCTATGAGGCAGGGCGGCTCATCAGCTTCAATGACAGATAAGGAAACGGAGCCCGGGGAGGGTCAGGGCACACAGCTAGAGGATCACATAGCAGGGACTTCAGTCTCCCATTGGCCGCTGCTCCTTCCAAGCATGGACGTGCCTCCCAGGCTGCCAGGTCTGGGCTGCAGATGCAGCCTGCAGCCTTCCCACGTGGAGGACGCCTAGTGGCCATGGGGTCTGGGCCGTGCCATCTCATCTCAGCCACATTACATAGAGATGAGGCAGGTGGATGTCACCTCCTTGTCCAACCAAGGTACTACCCCTGGAGGGTGACCAGTGGGGTACCAAGATCCACCAAAGGCATGGGTCCCAGGGGGTGAGGCCCATGGGAGACCCCAGCTAAGAAGGGCACGGGGACCCCGGGGTGGTTGCAGGAAAGACCGAGGCCAGCCCAGAAATGCCCATGCTGCAGTGTCAGCCCATATTTCCCACAGAAAGCCATGATTCCTGCCCTCAGCGCTGATGCTGGAACCTCACTTTGTCCCTGGAACCATTTCTGTATTTCCGAGTTCTCTTCCCTTCCCACAAAAATGAGGCTTTACTATAATTTCTGATGACAAAGATACCTGCATCCAGGGTCGCACGGAAAGGTAACAAGAAAGCAGTCAAAATCACCTGAAATCTCCCACTTAGAGGTGTGCGCTGTGACCCCTTCGATGAACGAGACCTCGCCTTTCCGGACACACGTGGTGATCCCTCGACGAGAGGGGAGTCCTGAGCTGCACGCCCACTCGTAACCTTTTCACGCTTTGCACAGAGAGCATCACTTTCTTGTGGTCTCAGCACCTGCCTCGACAGCTTCATCCAGAGGGAAATCTCACGCTTCCCAACTCCCAGTTAAATCTAAACAGGTCCCAGTAACACACCGGGGGGAGGTGGGCTTGTTCAACCTTAGAAAAAGTACCTTGTTCTGAAAATGGGTTCGCCCTGGAGTCTTTGGGTTAACAGCATGGTTTCTGGAAATACAGGTCAAGGGCTACCTTGCATCACCTGGAGGGGGATCTTAGTAAAATGCAGACGACAAATTAGCAGCCCCTCTCTGAATATGAAGCCCGGAAATCGGTATTTAGCAAGCCTTGCTTTATCCCCGCCCCTAGTACTGTCCCAGTGTCATTAAAATAGAATTGAAATAATAATGATTCTTAGGAGTTCCCATTGCAGCTCAGCTGTAAGGAACCCGACTAGTATCCAGGAGGATATGAGTTGGATCCCTGGCTTTCCTCAGTGGGTTAAGGATCTGGCATTGCTGTGAGCTGCGGTGTAGGTCACAGATGCAGCTTGGAAACCATGTGGCTGTGGTTGTGGCGTAGGCCGGCAGCTACAGCTCTGATTGGACCCCGAGCCTGGGAACTTCCATATGTTGCAGGTTTTCGGCCCTAAAAAGGATTAAAAAATAATAATAATGCTTCCCCAACACAATTTTTCAACCACCACATTGGACCAGAAGGCTAACGATGACTCCCATGAAAAAGAACTGGCTGGTGCACCAGCCCTGATGCACGGGGTCAGGTCTGCGGGATAGCACTGCCCCGCACTCAGCCTTCCTCTCTCCACGCCATCCTGGCCCAGCACTGCCCACTGCATCTGTGCTGGGGACAAAGGACCGCAGTGGAGCACGTGGGCAAGCAGCCTTGAAAAGAAGGATGCCCTCAGCCTGCGACCCTGCAAAGAGATCCAAGAGCCCCGTCTCTGGGGAACACTCGCTCATGTGCACACGCATACACGCTCATGCACACTCGCCATCCCAGTCCTGCTCGGTGGGAGTGAGCGGAGCCTTCACACCCACTAATCCCAGGGGAAGTTTAGGAGATTCCCACTTGGAAAATTCTCAGTTGGTGGCTTCCTTTCCTCTCTTCTCCATCAAACAGCACAGGAAGTTTTTTCCTTTCTGAGTCACGAAATTGGGAGGCTTCCTGGGTTTCATCACTAACAGCTAAGCATGGGGCCCAAGTCACTCCTGCCCGCCCCCAGGGGCTGGGCCAGGTTTCCAGGAAGCCCCTGTTTCTTCTGTCCTTGGAGGAGCCCAAGTGGGGGAAATGAGCTGGAGGTTTCTGGGAATTAGGCCCCTCTGGAAGACACCTTTCCCTCTCTCTGTCTCTTCTGAATCACAGAAGGCTACACCAGCAGCCAAAGGAAGGAGGGCCAAGCCCCCAGGACCAGCCTCAGAAGAGAGACACGGGAGCATTTAAGACAGATCCATTCATTCACACAACACTTAGGGAGACCTACGATGCGCCATGGCCCGTCCCAGGGCACAGCAGGGATATGGAGGCAGGCAGCCCCGTCTAAAGCAGTTTACCCCCCAATCAGGGAGAGAGACGGCTGATACACAGGTAACAAATCACTTCCACGAATGACTGGGAATTTAAACAAATGGTGCGGGAGTTTGCGTCATAGCTCAGCAGATTAAGAACCTGCCATAGTGTCCGTGAGGATAAGGGTTCCATCCCTGTCCTCGCTCAGTGGGTGAAGAGTCCTGCGTTGCTGTGAGCTATAGCATACGTCACAGATACAGCTCAGATCTGGCGTTGCTGTGGCTGTGGTGTGGGCCAGCAGCTGCAGCTCCAATTCAACCCCTGGTCTGGGAATCTCCATATGCCACAGGTGCAGCCGTGAAAAAAGAAAAAAGAGGTGGAAAAAAGAGGGGCGGGGACTGGGGGAAGCTGGCTTTGGCGGGGGGGGGGGGGGGGGGGGGGGGGGGGGGCATCAGGAAGGGCCCCTCTTCAGGGAGGGCATGAGCTGAGCTGCAGGAGACAAGAAGGAATCAAGCTGCCAAAACATGCAGAAGGGCATTCTGAGGCAAGGAGAGAGAGCACAAAGGACCCTGAAGTGCTGGAGCATCAGGTCCATTCCAAGAAGTGAGAGGATGGCAGCGTGTCTACAACCGGAACAGGGAGTGCAGTCCTGGGCCAGATCCTGATGGGACACTAACTGGGAAGGAGCACAGAATCAGTGCATCTTTTTCTTGTGTGTGTGGGGGGGGGTCTTTTTAGGGCCACACCTGCAGCATATATGGAAGTTCCCAGGTTAGGGGTCGAATCAGAGCTACAGCCGCCAGCCTGCACCACAGCCACAGCAACACCAGATCTGAGCCCCATCTGCGACCTACCCCACAGCTCCCGGCAACACCGGATCCTTCACCCACTGAGCGAGGCCAGGGATCAAACTTGTATCCTCATGGATACTAGTTGGATTCGCCTCTGCTGAGCCACAACAGGAACTCCAAGAATCAGTGCATCTTGATTTAAGGCAAATATGAAAAATCCCAAGTGAATCTGGATAGACCGAGGGTGGTTGTGAACAGATTAAACAGTGGCGGGAAGCCTCCAGACTTTAATTCATCTTGGGTCAAATGGTATTGGCAAACTTTTCAAACACCAGAGGGCCACGTCAGCAGGATGCAGTGGCTCTGGGCAAAAGTGCGGTGGCTGGGGCACAGGCTGCCTGGTCAGACCTGGGTTCGAATCCCACCATTACCACAGCCACACAAGTGTTCTGATTTATCAAAGATGCAATTATATTCAAAGCCATGCTGGTCTTCCAAGTGTCAGACCACACAGACACACACACACACACACACACACACACACAGCCCCCACTTAACAATATAATGACGAGATCTACCTCACCAAATGGTGGGGTGAGGGGTTGCCCAACTTTGATAGTGATGGGGCTTTCGCCTCCCCTCAAGGGCAAAGCTCTTAGCCAAGACCCCAGAGCATGGAAGCAGCATAATAAGAGCCTCAAACTCATCTGGGGACCCCTAGTCTTTCCCACTCAGGCTATCTTCACCCGTCTCAGGATGCTCACCTCCAAATTGAGCTTCGAGAGAGGAAAAGCTGGACCGAGGGGGCTATCACTGGGTGACAGCGTCGCACACCCTGCCCATTAGCCCAGGAATCTAAGAATCTGCGCCACTGTGTCAGGGCTGGAGCCCAGGAAGGCATTTGAAACAGGTGGCATGGTGCAGCACCCAGCTTCCACGGATGCCAGCAAACAACTGTACCCATAGGGGGACCATAACGCTGGCCCTCTCCTGACCCCACCATGCTGGGCTCAAGCTGGGTGGCACTCAGCACCCCTGCACAGGAAGCTGCCATGCTTGTCCTGTCCACATAGCATGTCCGGACTTCCCAGCCCAGCACCAGCAACCTGAACAATTCAAGGGCCTAGGAGTCCCCACCAGGGCCTGTCGCCAGCTCTGACAGGGGAACCATCGTCAGAGAACTCTAGCCCTGGATAGGTCTCTGAGCATCTGGCCCTTTAAAAAAAAAGGTGGGGGGGGAGCAGGGGGAGTTCCCGTCATGGCTCAGCGGAAATGAATCTGACTAGTAACCATGAAGATGCGGGTTCGATCCCTGGCCTCAAACAGTGGGTGAAGGATCCGGCGTTGCTGTGAGCTGTGGTGTAGGTCGCAGACACGGCTCGGATCTTGCATTGCTGTGGCTGTGTGCAGGACAGTGAATACAGCTCCAATTCGACCCCTAGCCTGAGAACATCTATATGCCGCAAGTGCAGCCCTAAAAAAAATTTTTTTAATTAAAAAAAAAAGACAAGGCCAGAAGTTTGGGTTTCATAGCTTCTCCCTGTGCGACCCGACAGAGACACTGCACATCCCACCTCTCACTACCTTCTTTTAGTCCCCTGGGCACTCAGGACCTTATTGCATTTATTGCTCCCTGTCTCCTAACCCCCAATCCAACGTAAGCTCCAGGAGGGCAGGAATCTCCACCTGGGGTCATTGATTAAGGCTTGGCCTTGAGAAGGTTCTCAACAAGGTTCGTTAAACTAAGTAATTTGGGGGGTTCATTACATGCTCAATAAACATAAGACGGGGGCTGCCGCCAGGGTCCAGGCTGCTTGGGAAGGAGATGAGCCTCCTGTCCCTGGAGGCATTCAAGCAGAGCATGGAAGAACACATACTGGGGAGAGTTGATACCCAGTATCAAGCCCAGGAGGGGCTTAGACGATGGGGGCTTCCAGGCTCTCTCCAATTCCAAGAGCTTCTGGACCTGCCTCTGCCCAGCGCCTGGGGGCAGCCAGCTCCCAACACCGCTGGACAGCCAAGGACAGACACGGTCTGTGGGGCCGGCGCACATGTGCACAGAGTTCAGACGGCTGCCTTCATGTCTGGACCCCTAGGGGTTTATCAGCACCACAGAGTGCCGCCCCTTACAAGGCTTAATGAGAGATGGAATCATTCTGGGGGGGCTGGAGGGGGGAGCAGGGGTCGGAAAGAAAGAAAAAACTTTTCTGCCAACATTGTGCGTTGAGTGCCAGGCGGAATGGACTTAAATCCTCTCTCAAAGGCCCCCCTGGGCAGGGCACTTCCTGCAGACAATTGGAACGCAGCCTGTAGGGCTCGACTTCCTTTGTGTTAACTAATTTCTGACTCGGGGTTTTCAGCTATTTATTTCTAGAACAATGCAGTCACAGCAACGGTCGTCCAGCACGGCAACCTTCCTGGCCGTTGACAGGGTGCCCTCCCCTGCTTTTCTCCGAGGTAGAGGGAGGGGGAGGTGTGAAAAGCCATCGAAGAGTTGGGGGGACGTGGTCCAGCCTGTCCTGAGTCCGAGTTCATTTCCGGCTCTCTAGAGACAGAGGGCAAGAGAGGACCCTGGAGGGGTCTTACAGACCCAAGCTTTCAGACCAGGCAGCAACCCAGGCGGGGAAAGAGGATCCGACCCCCAGAAGGACCCCTTCCTCGGTTCAGTAATTAACCCAAGTTCCCGGAGCCCTTCCGCAAGCGGGCAAGTGCGCCCGCCCGCTTTCCCCTTTCTGTAATCTTTTTCTAATTTGCCTTGCGCTTCCTGCTTCCTCCGAAAGCCACCTTAATTGGAAACTCTTTCCTTCACAAGGAAAGTTCCTCTCTGCTCTCTGAGGACACCTATCGAGGGTGGAACCAGGCTCTTCCGTAGTAATTCTTCGCAGACCGGGCTAATAATGACCCTCTTTCGCTAATGAAAAAAACACACACATGCACACATTGTGGCTGCTGTAATTAAGCTTGTGACGCGTTGAGTTGGAGGGAAATTAGATTTATTTACATGCTGTTCTGTTGCTGATGAAGCACTAGCTATCAGGAAGGCTTCTAATTAACCCTCGTTTAGAGGCTGTGCTCTCTGCGCCTCCTTCCCGCTACGTACCCTTTGTAAATTGCACTTGGTTAAAAATAATAATCATCATCATTAGCCATTCTTAGAGTTCATTCTCTCTGGTAACTCTCTTTATCCTTGAGCTGTGTTGCCCAGATGCTGACAGTAATAAAATGCCTGAAAGATTTCAGTTCTGAGCTGTAATCACGTCAATTTGCCAGCCAATGAGGGTTACAGGAGGGCCTGCCCCCGGCACTCAGCAGATCAGAAGTGGAGCCAGGGACAGGCCTGCCCTGAAGAAGGTTGGGATGATTGGAAAGGAACTGGGGGAGTGGCCGGTTGAGACAGAAAGAACGGCAGAGGGCCTGGCTGGAAGCAGGCTGCGCTCAGGTTTGAGATGGAAGAAGCAGAGGACTTGAAGGTTTGAGAGAGGCAGCAGAAGCAGGTGCAGCATTTAGGCAAGATCCAGGCAGAGCCCACAGAGGCGACTGGAAGCCTCGATGTCCAGCCTTCAGAACGGACTTGCTGCCCTGTGACTGGCTGCTTCCTCCGCCTGGGTGTGTGTGCAGCTACATCTGGAAATGAAAGAGGCCCAGGATGCTAGGGCCAGAAGCACACAGGTCCAGGGCTAGGCATTCACATCCTGGAAGGCCTGGGTCCTTGGAACCCGGTTTCCAGGAAGCAGTGTGCATCTAACAAGGGTGTCCACCACCATTAACCACAGCTCCTTGGATCCGAGAGGCCACTAAATGCATTTTTGTTGTTGTTGTCTTTTTGTCTTTTCTAGGGCCGCACCTGCGGCATATGGAGGTTCCCAGGCTAGGGGTCGAATCGGAGCTGTAGTTGCCGGCCTACGCCAGAGCCACAGCAACACGGGATCCAAGCCGTGTCTGCGACCTACACCACAGCTCACAGCAACACCAGATCCTTAACCCACTGGACAAGGCCAAGGATGGAATCCGCAACCTCATGGTTCCTAGTCGGATTCGTTAACCACTGAGCCACAACGGGAACTCCAAGGATGGCTTTTTTAGGGGGAGAGTGTCATTTCATTAGACATACTCATGGATATTCAAATGCGCCCCCAATGTCAGAAATGTGAGATTATGATAAACTTAGACTCAAGGCAAGGTGATTATCAAGTCTTCAGAGGGCAGCCTTGCTGGAAGCCAAACCCTGCCTGAAATAGGCTCCGTGTTCTACTGATGCCAAGGCAGGAGCATCTAGGCAGTCACAGCTGGCCCCAGGCACCACCACCTCTCAGGGTCCTCCTCCCTTGCAGCTAGATGGCTCAAGTGTCCCTACCCTTCCCTTCAGGGCCCCAGGGAAGCTTCACATGGGAAGATGGAGACAGCTCATCTAGCCCAGCTCCTTCCCGGTCAAGGCCACCGCCTCCAGCATCCCTCCTGCAGGCTGTCCGGGGGCCGCCGGCAGGAGGGAGGTGGTTGTGACAGTTGCCAGGCAGTGGACTCTTTGATGGAGAGAAGGGGGCACAGGTGAGCTGGCAATGAGGGGACAACACACATCCTGAGCTGGGATTCTCATGAGCACCTCCGACAACAAGTCCACTGTGAGACGGGGGTGGGGGGGGGTGTGAACCGGAAAGGCTTCAGAACCCGCGTCCATGCAGCGGCTTGAGTTTGTTTATAAAGCACGTGGGATTTTTACAAGCCTACGTCCTGCTGAAAGATGGCACAGCTCTAGAGTGGGGAGGGGAGAGTCCTCCTTCCATGTCACCAGCACACAATGCCCGTGGGCTGAGCGCTGTCTTCCTTCCAAACGACTTGCCACGCGGTACCATGACGGTTGTTTCTTTGCCCGCAGACTGTGCAACATCAGGCAAGGCCCGCGTGGCTCCTGGAGGAAAGACACCAGATCCAGCACCTCTGCACCCTCCCAGCCAAGACACAACAGACCCTGCATCAATCACTGCGTGTCAATAAATGAGGTCAAGGATTTCCAGTCTCAAAAAATCACATTTTCCTGGACTTTCAGTCAAGTCCTGCAGATGCCCCGGATTTGAGAAGCTGACCACACACCCAGCTCACTGACTTGCAGAATTAACATCTGCCACCTGGTCCTGTTTACCCAAACTTAGCTCATGAACTTGTAGCAGAAGGAACCCTTTGTGAGGTGTTCACACAATCACTGCCACCTTCCCTGACCCAGGGAAGGGGCTTCGGAAGTGTCTGTGAAATGAATGGGGGAACCAGCCCCCCATTCCCGTTAAGAAGATGGTTTTGTGGAGTCCCCGCTGTGGCTCAGTGGGTTAAGAACCTGACATAGTGTGCATGAGGATGCAGGTTCAATCCCTGGCCTCACTCGGTGGATTAAGGATCTGGCGTTGCCACAAGCTGCAGCAAAGGTTGCAGATATGACTCGGATCCCTCATATCTGTGGCTGTGGCGTAGGCCGGCAGCTGCAGCTCTGATTTGATCCCTAGGCTGGTGAGAACTTCCATCCACTGCAGATGGGGCCATTAGAAGGAGAAGGAGAAGGAGAGGGAGAAGAAGATGAAGAAGAAAGAGGAGGAGGAGGAGATGGCTTTATCATCCATCAGCTTAAAGTAAGTTTCCAGACCATGAGAAGCCCCTGCAAGCTGAAGACTGCAGCATCTGCTCTTTAGTTGCCCAGCATTTTCAAATCACCATGGCCCAACCCCATAGAACTCACACTCGTAATTTCTAGAATTCAACCCAGGACCACAAGTTATTGGAACTCCTGGGAACTCAAACCAAGCCAGACACATGACCACCTGCCTTCAAACCCCCCTCCTGGCCTCGGCAGGAAAAGCCCCCTTGCCATCAGTTCTGAGGAGGAATGGCCTCGAAGGCACGCACCCACGTGCCTCGGACACCCAAATGGCAAGCAGGTTTACCTGCCGTGCAGCAGGTGGGAGGAGACCAACTTCCCCAAATGCTCAGAAGGGGAAATATGTTCCAAACGGCAAGTCAGAGAAAGAACGACGTACGACTCCTCGCTGAGAACCCACCGTTCATCAGCTCCTCCCCTCCACGCTGCTGGTCTGTTTCAGCCATCGTCACCCTGGTTCAGAATCGTGTCACCTCTTCCCCTGATGACCGCAAAAAACCTCAGGGGCTTATCCAGCCACTCATCAGACCCTGAGGTGACACCTGCTAGGTGGCAGGCACTAGGATATTCTTCTTGCTCCACGTTCACCTGCCAACAGTGGAAAATAGTCTATCCGGGAGCCCGAACACCAGAAGGATCCACTTCAGGGATTTGTTTTAAGGGATGTTTAAAACAGTCATCCTTTCAAAAATGACTACGCCCTCATACTCCTTAAAGGATGATACTCCAAGTCTAAATTATAGTCGCAAAGGGTGCATATACTCAGGTGACAGAACAGTTAAGAAATGCAGCGAGGAGTTCCCATTGTGGCACAGTGGTTAATGAATCTGACTAGGAACCATGAGGTTGCAGGTTCGATCCCTGGCCTTGCTCAGTGGGTTAAGGATCCGGCGTTGCTGTGAGCTGTGGTGTGGGTCGCAGACGCAGCTCGGATCCCGCGTTGCTGTGGCTCTGGCGTAGGCCAGAGGCTACAGCTCCAATTGGACCCCTAGCCTGGGAATCTCCATATGCCACAGCAGCGGCCCAAGAAATGGCAAAAAGACAAAAAAAAAAAAGAAAAGAAAAGAAAAGAAATGCAGCGAGGAGTTCCCTGGTGGCCTAGCAGTTAAGGACTTGGCATTGTCACTGGAGGGGCTCTGGTTCAATCCCCAGCCTGGGAACTTCCACAGGTCACAGCCGTAGCCAAAAAATTGTTTTTAAAAATATAAAGAAATGCAAGGAAGCAACTGCCATGAAAGTCAGGTTATTTCTGGAAGGAGGAGGGGGTTGTGGCTGGGAGGAGAAATAGGGCTCCTGGGGCGACCGGCCACTTCTCTCTCTAATCCTGGGAGATGGTTTCAATGATATCCCACCTTATAAAAATTCACTAAGTTCTACATTTGTTTTGTGGGGGGTCTGTATCTCTTTCTTTCTTTTTTTTTTCTTTTCTTTTTTTCTTTTTTTTTTCTTTTTTGGCTATTCCCAGGGCATGTGAAAGTTCCCAGGCCAAGGACCAAATCTGAGCCAGAGCAGTGACAACACCAAGTCTTGAACCACTAAGCCACCCCAGAACTCCTATATCTGTTTCACGTAACAATAAAACAGTTGAAAAAATAATAAAAGGGGTGTTTCCGCTGCGGCACAGCAGGTTAAGGATCTGGAGTTGTCTCTGCAGCAGCCTGGCTTGTTGCAGAGGTGCAGGTTTGATCTCTGGCCTCGGAACTTCCATATGCTAGGGGTGCAGCCCAAATAAATAAATAAATAAGTAAATAATATTCTTATTAAAAGGAAAGCTTGCTCCACCACGGAGGCGATGCAACCCAAGAGCCAGCATGTGGCTGGGAGGTAACAGGAAGGCAGCCAGGGGATGGCTTACAGGTGGGATCGGGACAGACTGGCCACCAGCAGGGGACTCTGGAAGTGCTACTGGTTTGAAATGAGTTGGGGGCCAAGTCTCCCCCTTTCGGTCCACTCCACGTCTCCCCCTTTAGGCATCAGGCTCCCTGCAGGAAGTTGCCCTGTCTGCCTAGGCAGGGCCAGGAACCCACAAGCACCCTGCCCCCTAGCCCTGTTCTCGTCACTGTGCTGAGTCGTAAAGAGAGATTTCTGGCTGGAACATCCCCCACCCCAAGCCCCCCCACCAGGGTTTTAAGCTCCACAGGGCCAGGGTCACTGCTGACTTGCTTACATACGCCCAGAGCCTGGTGTTTGCTGAATGAGTGAATGAATGAATGAATGAATGCATGAGCCACCCTTCCATAAAAGCCGTCCTCTCTATTACATTCCCAGGATCAGAACTGACTCCTGCCTTACTTAACATGGAATCATCAGGGCCTGAGTCAGG
This sequence comes from Phacochoerus africanus, assembly GCF_016906955.1. Lineage (NCBI taxonomy): Eukaryota > Metazoa > Chordata > Mammalia > Artiodactyla > Suidae > Phacochoerus > Phacochoerus africanus. The sequence continues at coordinate 34,851,482 of NC_062551.1, read as the reverse complement.
GCTTGCCACCTGGAAGCTCCCCAGTATATCCTTATGAAACAAATGAATGGGAAAAGAACTGTTCCAGGGATAAAGGATACAAAGATGACCAAGACACGGCCCTTCCATCCAAGACTTCCTCATCTAACAAGGAGAGACACAGACCAGACCATGTGATGAAGGCAGAGGCAGCAAATGAACAGGGGTGACGGGAGCACGGGAGGGGGCTGTGACGTGTGAGGGGGAATCAGGGAGGGCTTCCTGGAAGAGAGGACAAGGAGCTGATTCTTGAAGGAAAAGCTAGAAAGTCTCCCCAGTGGGAGGCAGGCAGCACCTTCTGGGAAGTGGCCAGGGTCTCCCCTCCCCCACTGGCTTCTCGCCACACCATCTGCCCCATCAGCTGCTTCCACCAAGAGTTATCTTCCCCAAATCCTCACATCATGCCATGGTTACCACCTAAACACACACGCACGCACGCACATGCACACGCACACACACCCCCCAAAAAAAGCACTTGGCCTCCCTAATACAGTGTGACCTGGGACAAGTTACTTAACCTCTCTGAGGCTTCCTCAACAGTAAAAGGGAGATGATGACAATGGGGCCTCAATTAGAGGGCTATTGGAGGGTGACATGCAGTAAACCATCGCAAGTACTCAGCGCAGGGCTGGGTTCTATCACTGAGAAGAGCTTCCGTCTGACTGCCCTTGTTATCACTCTAGACGGCGTGCTTCAGAGGAAAGCACACCTGAGTGTGTCCCCAGCTTGCTCACACTTTGCTGGTGTGGCTCCAGGATGTGCATGCAGATTTCCTTTGATCTTGTCAAAGGTAGAGCCTGATTCAGCAGGTCTGGGAGGGACCCAAGGTTGACATTTCTAACCAGAGGGCAGGTGATGCCGGTCCGAGGACCACACTTTGAGTAACACGTAGCCCAACTGCCCTCCTGTGCCTCCCTTGTAAGGGGGGGCAACAATGACCGCAGCACAGGGTTGTTGTATGGATTACATGGGACAATGTGGGCTAGAAGCCCCTGGCACTCAGCTGGGCACACAGTGGGTGCTGAGAAGATGCTCCCTGCTCTTCTCCCACCAACTAGCTAATCGCCAATAGTATTCATCTTGGCACAACCTCCACCCAAGAGCACAGTAACAGTGTTCAAATAAGGTTTAATGAAGGAATGAACGAATGAATGAAGAAACCCCTTTTTCTTCCTTTTTAGGGCCACACCTGCGGCACATGGAAGTTCCCAGGCTAGGGGCTGAATAGGAGATGCGGCTGCCGGCCTATGCCACAGTCACAGCTACACTAGATCAGAGCCACGTCTGCAACCTATACCGCAGCTGGCAATTCTGGATCCTTAACCCACTGAGCAAGGCCACGGATCAAACCTGCATCCTCATGGACACTATGTCGGGTTCTTAACCTGCTGAGCCACAATGGGAACTCCAAGAAATCCGAATTTAAAACACGCTCAGCAGCAGCTCCTGTGGTGACTCAGCGATGATGAATCCAACTCGTATCTGTGAGGATGCAGGTTGGATCCCTGGCCTTGCTCATTGGGTTAAGGATCTGGCGTTGCCATGAGCTGTGGTGTACAGGTTGAAGACTTAGTTCGGATCTGGCGTTGCTCGTGGTTGTGGTATAGACTGGTAGCTGTATTCAACCCCTGGCCTGGGAACTTCCATAAGCCACGGGTGCAGCCCTAAGAAGACTAAATAAATAAATAAATAAATGAAACCCACTCAGCAAAGGGGTTGAGATCCAGGAGCAGAGACTCCAGGGTTCAGACCCCCGCAGGTGCAGTACAGGTACCACTGCCGGCTGCGTCAGCACAAACCTGTGTGTCAAATCCTCCCCACGTCTCCCCTCACCCCTGGCCCCCACAGGTGCCCTGGGAAAACTCTCCCCACGGAAGGCTGTGGGCCGCCCTTCACAGGTACCCAAACCCCAGGCACGTTTCCCAAACACAATGAAGCCATCCTAGCATCCAGACCAAAGGATCAAGACTTCCAGGGGCCCGCAATTCACCGGAGGCCGGGTCAGGCCAGGAAGGAGCAGAAAAGACAGGCATCTCGGATCCCTTCTGGGACAACATCCCTGGCTAAGGCCTGAACCTTACTTCCAAGTGTGGTGGGAAAGCGTGGCAGGCTCACAGCCCCCTCCCCTGTCAGGCAGGACTTCGAAAGGGCTCACATTTCACCCCCCACACACACCCCCACCCCTGCCAATACCCTCCACCCTCAGGAACCAAGTGTGTTGCCTTGTTTCCTAGCCTCTCCTCAGTCTGAAAGGCTGGCTGGCCAAGCCCAAGAGTGGGTCTTGGACTATATCACTCTAATAATTTAGGGGAATCAAAACGGTAGAGTGTACAGCCTCCAAGCTCCAGGTTCTGAAACGGAGAGCTTCTGTTTCCTTCTGTTCATGACCTTTCTTGACTGAGACAGTTGAAGTGCAGGGGCGTGCTCCAATTTTAAGCCAAGCGCATGGTTTTTACAGAAGACGCTCCCAGGACCCCGCAGCTCCCCCCCCCGCCACCGGCCCCGGCCATGCTCCCAGCCCAGACGCTGCTGGACCTGTGTCCCCAGCCCTCGCTCTGCCCTGTGCTGAACGCGACAGGAATGGATGCACACAGCACACGCCATCTGAGTCTGGCTCCTTTCCCTCAACGTTACGTCTCAGAGATTCATCCACCACTTGGGGACAGCCACGCGTCCTCACGCCTGTGTTCTCACTTTGCTTCTTTCGTAAAGGTCAAGTCGGATCCTGTCCTTCCCACACGCACCTCCCACCCCCGCCCCGGGGGTCTGACTAAGGGCAGACCTTCAACCACAGAGCAGCTCTCGTCCCATTATTTCTGTCCTGCCATTTGTCCAGTTGCTGGTTTGAAGTTAAAAGTGTCTCCACGACTGCATGTGACAATCAAACTTCACGGAGCAGAGAGGCCCCCTCTCTCCTCCGAGCACTACTGATGCTGAGACGCCTGCCCTGGGGGCTGCGTCTGCGGGTCACCTGCCCCCGAGGGCTCCCCACTCCGCCCAGGGAGCCTCCCCACACCCTCGGCCCTGAAAGCCCACTGACAAGCTCTTCCCACTGGTGTCCTTTATCCAGGCGAGGACCAAAAAAGTCCACTCCCTCCAGCTCCTTCTCAGTCCAGCAGCAGACAGAGCTTTGTGGGGGGGTAACATGGTGAAGACACCGGGCAGTTTTAAGCAGCCCTTGTCTCTATCGACAGATGAATGGATAAACAAAATGCAGAGTGTCCATACAATGGAATGTTATTCTGCCATAAAAAGGAAGGAGGAGTTCCCCTGTGGCTCAGCAGGTTAAGAATACGACATAGCGTCCATGAGGATACAGGTTCACCCCCTGGTGTCACTCAGTGGGTTAAGGATCCGGTGTTGCTGCAAACTGTGCTGTAGGCCACAGATGCGGCTTAGATCCTGCGTTGCCATGGCTATGCGTGGCCTGAAGCTGCAGCTCCAATCCATTTGCTACAGGTGCAGCCGTTAAAAAAAAAAAAAAAAAAAAGAAGGAAATTCTTGTCACAAAAGGACAAATGCTGCGTGATTCCACTTCCGTGAGCCAACTGCTCAGAGACAAAGTGGAAGGGAGGCTGTCAGGGCTAGAGGGAGTGGGAAACGGGGCGTTAGGAGGTCCATTTGCGGGGATAAAAGAATCCTGGGGAGTTCTGTGGCTCAGCGGAAATGAATCCTACGAGCATCCACGAGGATGCACGTTCGATCCCTGGCCTCGCTCAGTGGGTTAAGGATCCGGCGTTGCTGTGAGCTGTGGGGTAGGGTCGCAGATGCGGCTCGGATCTGGTGTTGCTGTGACTGTGGCGTAGGCTGGCAGCTGTAGCTCCAATTCAATCCCTAGCCTGGGAACTTCCACATACTGCATGTGCGGCTCTACAAAGCAAAAAAAAAAAAAAGAATCCCGGAGATGGTTGGTGGCGAGGATTACACAACAGTCAATATTCTTAATGCCACTGACCTGTACACCTGACAATGGTTAAGATGGTAAATTTCATGTTATGAAGATTTTACCCTAATTTTTTTAAACATATTATTGGGCAAAAAAGGAAAATGCTAAGAAAAGGCAGGCAGATGCAAGAAAAACTAAAGCAGAAGTCATGCTATTAATATGAGACAAAAATTCAGTTCAAGGCAAATACCATTAAATAAGACAATGAGAGTTGGTTTATATACATGTATTTTTTTGTTGTTGTTGTTTATATTTTCAAGAAATAAAGTGAGGGTTTGCAGCCACTATAAGACCTTTGGACGCAAGATGCAGAAGAGGGTAGATTCTCCAAGCAGAGATAAAAGGACAATAAAAGCCTCTCCTTTCTTTCTCTCTCTCTTTTCTTGGGGGACTGCACCTTCAGCATATGGAGATTCCCAGGCTAGGGGTCGAATCGGAGCTCCAGCTGCTTGCCCACACCATAGCCACAGCAACCCTGGATCCAAGCCTCTTCCGCAACCTACGCCACAGCTCACAGAAACACTGGATCCTTAACCCACTGAGCAAGGCCAGGGATCGAACCCACAACTTCATGGATACTAGTCGGGTTCATGACCACTGAACCACAATGGGAACTCCACTCCCTTTTTTCTCTCGCTTCTAACATCAGTGCCAAAGAAAACAAGATTTGCGGTGTGTGAGAAAACATGCAAACTTCCAACAAACAAATCAAGTTCTGATCCCCAGGATGTGCTGGTCCATGCATTTCTCAAGTTGCGGAGAAGGTCCGAGGCTCTGAATGACTCTTCTTCCTCCAGCTTCTGGTAAAAGAAGGATGTGCACCCTTGGAGGGCTCAGGAAACTCAAAACAGCCAGTCTCCAACCAAGGATCCATCTGGAACTGTCACACAAATTCCTCTGCTTTGAGCAATAAAAGCAAGAGCCCCCAGCACTGCACACTAACCCTCCGAGCCCAGGCTCTGTACATTCTTCTCTCTTCGCCCTCCACAGCAGTGCCGTGAGGCAGGGACCACTGGCTGCTTTGCACAGACAAGGAAACCGATACTCACAGAAGGCAAGTAACTGGGCTAAGGTCCCAGGCAGAAGTCAGAGCTCGGATTCACGTTTACGCCCTGGCAGATTCCAGACCTGGTTCTTAACCATTAGGCTGTGGTGCCCTTCTGAGTCCTGCAAACAACCGAGGGACCTCACAGCCCAAGTCTCCATCGACAAATCCATGGCCTGGGACAGCAGCACTCAGAGTGGGCCAAGGCTGGATCAGGTAACAAGGACCAAACCAGCCATAAGCAACAATCTTATTGATGCACTTAGAGAGATTAAGGGCTTTTTTGGTTTTTTTGTCTTTTTAGGGCCATACCTGCAGCATGTGGAAGTTCCTTGGCTAGGGGTCGAATTGGAGCTGCAGCTGCCGGCCTACACCACAGCCACAGCCACACGGGATCCCAGCCGCATCTACAATCTACACCACAGCTCATGGCAACGCCGGATCCTTAACCCGCTGAGTGAGGCCAGGGATCAAACCTGCGTCCTCATGGATACTAGTCAGATTGTTTCCGCTGAGCCATGAGAGGAACTCTCAGAGCCGAGAGTTTTCGAACCACTTGTATCAAAGAATCCTTCGGCTCCACAGCAGCAAACAAGAGGGATTTTTTTCATTGTCTTCCACAACTGATAAGAAAGGAAACTTAGAGGAATGATCAGAGAAGGGCATGGACAACTAAAAGTCACACAGCAAGTTCCCATCCAAGTAGTCCTAGAGTCCAACCAGGCCTCATCCCCTGACCCCTGAGACAGTCAGCCCCCGCCCAGCTCCCCAGACCCAAGAGTCCAGCGGTGCTGGGATACAGCTGGACTCCTCCGAAGTCCACACAGCCTTCCTGCCAAGCCACCACACAATGCCTGCCTGCCTGCCAGCCTGACATGGAGCCCTCCGCTCTTTTATTGCTAATTAATTTGGATGGAGATGTCTTTAAAACGAGACTTACGTGGGGTCCTCCCCACTGTCTGTGAACCAATTTCATTACAACAGACACCGTGTTGCCAAAATGAGAAATCCCCTCCTTCTCGGGCCTGTGCCCTTGAAGGCATCTTATTAGAAAAGACCATTTCTTAATTAACATTTTTGATCTTTAATCCATTACACATCCCTCTAATCCTGTACGGAGGTGCGGCTGGCCCACTTCCGCGGGCTGGCTCGGGGCTGCGCGAGGCTGGCAATTTCAGCGCTGAGGGCTCGCTCACAGCTGGACTCCACCGCGGACAGTCTGCCGCTTCCAGACACCACCCCTGGTCCGGCCGCGGGTACATTTCCCAAGCGGGAGCCGGGAAGGGGGGCTCGGCCCAGACACCCCCGGATGGGCCAGTCTGCCGACAAGAGTTCATTTCATTAACCCCTGAACCCCATCTCTTCTCGCCCCAGAATGCTTTCAAGCCAAGGCTGTTTCAGCGGCTCTGGCTCCCACCAAGCGTGAGCGCCACGAGGCTGGTCTTCCTTCCCGTTCGCACAAATCTCAAGCAACTCGACCACATCTGTAGGAAGAGCCGGTCCCAGCAAGGTCGCAGGATCCCGGTTTGGAAAGCTTTGGACCTGCTCAGTGACTCCATCTTCCTGGAAGACTTTCTTCATTGGGTTCCGTGGGCCCCACCCTTCCTGAGTTCCCCCTACCTCCCTGAGCACGTATCTGTCTCCTCAGTCTCTCTGCCTCATCTCAGCCTTCCATACTGATGCCTCCTGGATGCAGATCACAACTCCTTAGTTCAGCCTGGGCTCACTCCCCTGGTAGGTGCATCCATCCCAGCTTCAAGGACCAATGACATACTCCAGACACCCAAATACATGCCCCATCCCATCCTCCCCAGATCGCAGAATGCACACACTCAAGCCCTCATCAGCATCCAAGAAGCGTCTCAAACTTACAGCCACAAACCAACTCTCAACCCACAGCCTGCATCTGTACCAGAGGGCAGAACCTCCAGCACAGTGAAGGGCCCCTCCGGCCACTCAGCCGCACACCTGGCAGCCATCTGAGGTCCCCTCCTTTTCTCATCCCCAACATCCAATCCAGGAGCAAATTCCGCTGGACCTCCCTCCCAGAGAAATTCCTCACCTGACCTCTTCACTTCCCGCCATGGGGCCCCGTCCCACCATCGCTCACCTGGACCAGTGCGCCGGTCAGCTTCACTCCTGCCCACACGCAACTCAACAGAAGCCACAGTGCCCGCTACGGCTTCCTCCCCCTGCAGCTCCCTGACCTCACCTGGGCCCCTCTGCCCCTGGCTCACTGGCTTCCAGCCACAGTGGCACCACTTCCCTTCTCTGCCCTCCAATAAACCCAGCTCATTCCCACAGGGGGAAATGTTTGGAACCCTGCTCACATCTTGCTGCACGGCTCGCTCCCTCTCTGCACAAATGCCCCCTCCTTGCCAGAGGCCTCTCCAACGGCCCTCTCCTCCCCACCACCCCATCAGTCTCCAACTGGCCACGCCACTGGTCCCTGTAACATATGTATTTATTGTTTACTTTGTTGGCCCCATCTTCCCCACTAGACTCACACCGGGAACTTCGTAGGCCCTGTTCACCACCTCGAAGTCCCCGGCACTTAGGAGGTGCTCAGTAACCCTTGCGACTGACAGGATGAAGCCTGGCAGGCCCTTGCCAGTGGTGAGTCAGGCTCACAGCCATCACTGGCCATCAAGAGGAGGTCCTGCAATCTGAGCACTGAAGTGCATCCAGCAGCAACTGAGAAGGTGGTCAGAGAGTGAGTAGAACTTCCCGGCCATCTATGTTCTGAGAAAGTGTCCATCAGTGAATAAAGCACATCTGAGCCTCATGCTGGATCACCAGGGGCAGGAGGGAGAGAAGGTGTCCATAGGGACAGGGGAGATGGAGCCTCTGAACAGTTAAAGAAAAGGGGCAAGCTGACAGGTGGTCCTTCAGTGACTCCAAAGGGCAGGATAGGAGCTCGTGGAAAAGCAGGTCCCCAGGAGACATGTGGGCAAAGGCTTCACAGCCTCAGCCTTCTGGGGCTGGGCCTGGAAGGACATGCAGCTTTGGGGTGGATGGTGTGGCAGGAGGAGGGGCAATGCAGGAGGAGGGACACAGCCCAAGCAAAGGCACGGGCTGGAATGAGGACCCAGGACAGCAAGGAGGGGACTCTATAAGAGACCGTTTCTGGAACTTGAGGGGTTCTCTCCACCCATCTCAGCTCTTCCAGCAAAATGCTCCTATGAGATCCTCCAGGGACCACCCGCCTCAGGGCATCACCACCTCCCATGCTGCCGAAGAATCCCAAATCCCGCCAGCCACAGAGCCTGGCATGAGGCCCCGGACTTCCAGTCTAGGGCTCCTGCCGTCCAGCACTCCCCAAGCTCCCCCTACCTCTGTATTCCCAGTCCATGATCTGAGCCCTGGAGGCCCCTGTGCTGCAGAGCCTGAGGACAAGGCTTTCCTGCAGCAGCAGGAGGCCGAGGTGCCATCCCCCCTTTCCCCTCCCCCAGGCCAGAGACAGAAGATGCTGGCTGGCTGTGAAGGAGCGGGCTGCCCAATACCCTACCCTTGACACATGCAAACTCCTTTAGGGGAATCTCTGCCATGACCCAAGCAGGCATCTCCCAGCCGCTCAGCCCCAGGAGCTGGGCTGGGGATGGTGCTGGGGAAGCACCGAGGATAACACCCATGATAGAGACCATTCAGCACCCACCACTCAGGCTGCCCTCGCACACTGGTTCATGCATTACCTGCACCCTGTGGTCCCTTCACACACCTGTGGGTCAGACTCAGGCCCGTCCCCGCTCCCTGGATGGGATCCTGGCGTGGGGGTGGGGCAGGGAAAGGGGGTTCCAGGTTCTAGTGGCAAAACTGCCATCTGCCCTGAGATCCAGCTGTGGTGGCTTGGGATACATACACGAAGCTGCTGGCTGTGAGGGGCTTGGCCCCTATGACGGGCATGAGGGATGAAGACAGACATCTTAAAACTCCAGAGTCACAGCCACCTGCCCTGTCAGGGCCACGCAGACCACCATCTGCAGGAGCAGCAGATTCTCGCCTGCATCTCAGGCGGTCAGGTGAGCAACTGACTGCACTGACTGCAACTGCCAGCCCTCTTTAAATTGTTATCGCTCTCTTTTCTTGGCAAATGTGCATCTAAATTGGGAGAAGGTAAATGAGTTAGTCATGCCCAGTGTGCACAGATTGTGTCTGCAAGGTGGGGAGGGCTTGGGTGTCACAGTCCGGCTCTGCCTCAAACTTGCTGTGTGACATTGAGCCAGCCTCCTAGCCTCTCTGAGCCTACTTTTCAGATACACTAATAGGAACCGTAACAATACCCATGGTCAAAGTGCTACTGCAAGGATTCAATGAGATAAGCCCTATGGAAATGCCCGCTAGGGGGAGGCAAGGGGGCAGAGGGACAAGCACAATGGCGCTTGCGGACAGAGAGAGCCAAGTTCAAATCCTGACCGGCAGCTTACCAACCAGCTGACTGGATCTCTGCAGAAACAGGCTGCAGATGCAAGCACAGACGCACACAAACTCAAAGCCAGAACCACAGGGACACAGGGCAGTCGGCCCCCAAAGCGATCCCACAGTGTGGAGCTGGGGCCCTGCCTGGGCTGGGCCTGCCCTTAGGGGTGGGTCCAGAGCAGCCCAGCCCCAGGTCCCTTGGGGTCCGCAAGCTCTGTGGCTTTGCAGGAGTCGGGGGCTCTGGCTGGAATCCAGGCTGGCTGCCTCTCTGTTCTTTCTCTCTCCACATTCGGGGAAGGCATTTCCTCCTTCCCGGGGCCTGCGGGTCAGGTTTCCACCCAGATGGAAAGTCCCACCCAGGGGCCCTCAAAGGAGAGCTCACCATGGAAACTCCATGGGGCGCCCACCAGACACAGGGGCAAGTGGCCACTGGCAGGCCTTCCCCAGACCAGGCCCAGAGCCCTGCCGACCGGGAGGGGAGGGGTCAGGGGGTCCAGCTGGACTTTCCATCTCAGGCACACAACAGTGTTCACACTTAGACGCAGAGCAAAGTTGGCTGAGCGTAAGCACGCCTGGGTAAGTGTGGGTGCGCATTCAGGCGTGTGTGTCTAAGGAGACACCTGAAGTAGCAGCCCGGCCTTGAGTCCTCTTAACCCTCCTAGCGTGTTCCCTGTGACCCTCCTAGAAGCGGGACTTTACTGAGAAAAGATGAGCAAATACACTAATCTTGCAAAAAGTGAACAAGGGTACTTGTACCAGATGAAACAACTTGTTCCGGGTGCTGCTGGCGCAAAGCCCCCAGGCCCCACCCGCTAGCCTCAGCCTGATTATAATCTGAGCAGAGAAGGTGGGGACCCAGGGAGGCGAGGTGTCTCCAGGGCTGCTGAACTCCAAACACAAAGATGAAACAGAGCTTCCCAAACTAGTCCAAGACTCCATGGGGACAGGGGATAAGTGGTCCTCAAAAAAGGGAGGGGGGTGAGTTCCCATTGTGGCACGGCAGTAACAAACCTGACTAGTATACATAAGGATGAGGGTTCAATCCCTGGCCTCGCTCAGTGGGTTAAGGATCCGGCGTTGCCGTGAGCTGTGGTGTAGGTTGCAGATGCAGCTCAGATCTGGCATTGCTGTGGCTGTGAGGTAGGCTGGCAGCTATAACTCTGATTCGACCCCTAGCCTGAGACCTTCCATATGCTGTGGGTATGGCCCTAAAAAGCCAAAAAAAAGAGAAAAAAAAGGGGGGGGGGGTCCAGGGGGAGTTCCCACTGTGGTACAGTGGGTTAAGAATCTGACTGCAGCAGCTTGGGTCACCGCAGAGGTGCAACCGGGTTCGACCCCCAGCCCAGCACAATGGGTTACATGATCCTGCATGGCCACAGCTGTGGCATACGTGGCAGCTGGGTCTTGGATTCAATTCCTGGTCCAGGGACATCCATGTGCCTCGGGTGCAGCAGCCATAAAATTTTTTATTTTAAAAAAGGGAGAGGGGTTTCTGAGATCAAAAGTAACAACAAAAAAAAAGAAGTAGGCTCACAGATATTGAAAACAAACCAGTGGTCCCCAGTGGGGGGGAGGGCAATATGGGGGAGGGGAGGAAGAGGTATAAACTATTAGGTATAAAATAAGCTACAAGGATATACTGTAGAACATGGAATGTAGCCAATATTTGATACCTGTAAATGCAGTATGACATTTAAAATTTGCAAATCACTGTATCATACACCTACAACTGTAACATTGTACAGCAACTATACTTCAATTAAAAGGGGGGGGGGGTGTTCCCATCGTGGCTCAATGGTAACTAATCCAACTAGTATCCATGAGGACACAGGTTCAATCCCTGGCCTCAGTGGGTTAAGGATCCGGTGTTGCCATGAGCTGTGGTGTAGTAGGTTGCACATGTGGCTCGGATCTGGCGTTGCTCTGGCTGTGGCGTAGGCTGACAGCTGCAGCTCCAATTCAACTCCTGGCCTGGGAACTTCCATATGCCGTGGGTGCGGCCCTAAAAAGACAGATAAAAAAAAATTGAAGAGTCCTCCCTGCTTAAACCAAGGGCTCTCTGAGTCCTGCATTAAGGCCCATTTGATTGTACTTAACTAGGCGCTGAGGAAGGCAGCCCGAGCAGCCCAAGCAGCTGCCCCAGGATGCAGCCAGCCCAGGCAGCCCCGTCCTTGCCCCGCTCCCTCCAGGCTGTGCTGCAAGGAAGTCCTCGGCTGAGATGTGCACTTAGGCCCTGAGCATTTTCCAGGGTCAATTTAAGAAAGAACTCGAGGAAAGATGTCTCTGTTCCTGAGACAGGGCTGTTATTTGTTCCACGATTAATGAGGATCCACACAGTAAGCTCCTCAGCATTCAGTGCCAGGGAAAAACATTTGTCTGAACCAAGTACTTGAAGCAGACGGAGGCAGCCACATGGCCCTTCATTCTATTTCTCTTTTGGCCCAGGCTGCCAGGAAGCTCACCTGCATAGCGAGACTTACCTTAGGCTTCCAACATAAGTAGTTCTTTCATCAATTTTTTTTTTTTTTTTTTTTGCTTTTTAGGGCCACACCCAAGGCATATGGAGGTTCGCAGGCTAGAGGTCGAATTGGAGCTGCAGCTGCTGTTCTACACCACAGGCACAGCAACACCGGATCTTTAACCCACTGAGTGAGGCCCGGGATCAAACCTGCATCCTCATGGATCCTAGTCGGATTCGTTTCCACTGCACCACCACAGGAACTCCTCATCAGTTATTTTAGCAGCCCCATGACACACGGGCACTTCATCTTGTCTTATTACAAGTCACCAGAGCTGGCTTTACTGGCTGCTTGCTGTGTGCCAGGCACCATGCAGAATACACACCGACGCTCTCACTCATTCTTATGACCATGCCACATGGTAGGGCTTCAATATTCCCACTTTACAGATCAGGAAACTGAGCCCGGGGAGGTGGGCGAGCCAAATGCCTCCACCCAGCTAAGGAGCCAACGGTGGTGCCGTGTGTGCGCTCCTGCTCCCTGCCTCCTCCCTGGAAGGTGAGTCCGGAGGGCATGGCACCGCTGCGTCCTTGTGGCCACAAACACACACCTGATAATTACATGATGAAAAAACTGGTGGCAAAGCCAGGATTGAAACAAAGGTCTGTTTGCTTCCACCTCCTGCAAAACTCCTGTCTTTTCAGTCTTGGGGGATGGTCGACGGCATCCTCACCTTAACCTGAAACCCACCCCGCACCCTAACACGAAATCTACACTAACTTCCAGCGCAATCCCAGATGAACTGACCAGTGACCAACCAGGGGCTCTGTGCCATCCTATCCCCAGTTCGCTGGGACAAGCACTCTGGCCACAAAGCCTCGGGGAGGCGGTGGTGGTGTGGGGGGGGGACACAGCCTCCCAAGCAGATGGTGGAGCACGTGGGGTCTGCAGTGGGGAGAGGTCAGGGGGGAAGGGTTCAGGTTCCCCCCCTCCCCCGGCCCCCCTGGGAAGCCTGGGCAGACGTGCGTGCATGGGGCAGGCCCCGGCCAAGGCAGCCCAGAGCAGGGAACAGGGCGGGGCGGAGGGGAGGGACAGGCAGGCCACGCTGGCTGGCCCCGCTCACAGAAGCAGCCCTTCTGGCCTGAGAGGACCAGCCCGGCGGGTGGCGGGGGAGATGCCCTGCCCCGCTTCCTGCCCACTGCGGCTGGCCAGGAGCCCCGCAGCCAGCACAGGAAATAACAGGGGCCCCCAGAGGCCGCCCAGGCAGGCCCTGCTCCCAGGCCGCCCAGGGAGGGAGGAGGCCATTGTCGGCCTTTGTTTCGGTTTCCCCAGCATTGCCCGGGCTCCCAGAGGCCCCTGGGAGCTAACAAAGCCTCCCCCGAACCCACAGCTGTCCAGCCTCCCCCAGCGCGACCCTGGGGACAGGCCCACTAGGCCCCAGGCTCTTAAAGCAGCAGGTGCGGAGTGGAGATGAAGCCCCGTCCAAGCCGGGGGTGGGGCACACGTGGGCCCGAGCAGGCCGGGCAGGCCCACGCACAGATGGGCACTGGGGTCTATCTACCTCTGCACCCGAGGCCACCCAGAGTCGGGTCCCACAGCAGGGGTGCAGAGCTCTGGATGGAAAGAATGGCTGAGGCCCTAAGCGCACAACAAAGGGACCGAAAGCAAGGAGGCAACCTGGACATCTTGGGTGCCTGCCTAGGCGGGGAGACCTGTCCTTGCCCTGGAGAAGAGACATCCCAGAAGCAGTTCTTTCTGCTCATTTGCAAGCCGAGGGGTGTGCATGGGTGTGTGGTGCACGTGCGTGCAAGTCTACATATGTGTTCCTGTTTGAAAGCATGTGCATGTATGCCCTGTAGAAGCGTGGGCGAGGGTGAGCATCCATACACACTCATATGCATGTGTGTACACACTTGTGTTTGTGTGCATGTGGGTGCATGTGAAGCATGGAGGAACTCATGAGAATATCTGTATTCTGCACTGTGTGTGTGTGCTTGTGTGTGCGGGTGATTGTGTGTGCATGTGTGCTTACGTTTGTGAGCAAGTGTGTATGAGTGTGTGTTACACATCACTGGGGAAGAGCACTCCCAGGCTTGTCCCCATGAGCCTTCACTCGTTCCACACTGGCCCTGGTGGCCTCTCACTAGCGGCTCATTACCACACGACCTCTTCAGGGCTCCTGGCACATCCTCAGGATGTCATCCCACGAAGACACATGACATCTTCACTAGGTCCCAGTCACCACGAATTAGCAACTACGAGAGCGGGCCCTGGACTCAGACAAACCCAGCTCAGGTTCAAGTCCTGCTCTGGCCCAGCCTAGCCATGGAAACCTGCAGCCATGGCTCAACTTCTCTGAGCCTCAATTGCTCATCTGTGACATGGGAATGATACCACTTCCTACCACCTGTGGTTAAGGAGGGTTAAATGTGCACATGTCAGGGGCACACACACCCCCACCTGGCACCAGTGAGTGCTCACTAAATGGTTTTTTTGCAATCATATTGTAATTACAGATCTTATTATTATTGTTGCTGAAGATACAATAGTGAGCAAAGCAGGCACTGCCCCTGCGTCCACAAGCTTGCAGGGGTTTGCAAAGCATTTAACCCTGAGAAGTAGAATAGCCAAAGCAGAAGTGTCTTCGATTTACTGGATTCAGTATCTGTGTGATGTGCTAACTACTACCAAGTGTGGCCAGCAGCCATCAGTTAAAGCAAGCAACCACAACAAAGGAAAAGAGAATTCTCAGCGTGAGCAAAATAATGTGGGGGTTTTTTTGTTTTTTTTTTGTTTTGTTTTGTTTTGTTTTGTTTTGGTTGTGTTTCTGTTGTTTTTGTTTGTTTCTAGTTTTGTCTTGGTTTGGTTTTTTCATTTTTAAAGTTGTATTTACGTGGAGTTGATTTACCAGGCTGTGAGAATGTCTGCTGTACGACAAAGTGATTCAGTTATACATACACATACCAATTCTTTTTCAGATTCTTATCAAAATAAATGGTTTTCTGAACCAGTCAGGTATCAGTTAGCCAGGTTCAGCCTTATACCCATATGGAGAGAGAGAGAGAAAGAACACATACCCACACCTGCCAGCATGCTCAAGAATTTTAAGAGAGTGTCAGTTGAAATGACAAGTGCCTAAGCCCTGTAGGCTGCCCACAGCCCCCAGCAGGACAGTGGCTGACACAGTGCTGACCAGTCCCAACCCAGAAGCTGGGCCCTGCAGAGTGCTCACCCAGAAGCCAGGACCAGCCAGGCAACACAATCAGGCTGACCTTGGCCATTTCCTACTGGACACCAATCCACGGCTGCACAGTGGGTGTGTCAAGCCCCTCCCAGGGAAGGAGCCTGATCATATGACAGCCTCAGGGCCATTGCCTTTCAGAGCAGACCCTGCCCACCAACCTCTGCCAACCTCATCCTCCCACCAGCCTTCTCCACCTGGGAAACAAACAGCCCCCCACCAGCCAGGGTCAGCATCAGTGATGACGGTCCCCTGAGGACTCAGTCCTACCCCAACCCTGCATGGGGGTGAAGGCGAGAGCGCCTACCCACTGGCAATGCCTAGTGGCTGTCAGTCAAGACAAGAGGAAGGAGGAAGGCGGGGGGGGGGGGGAGTGCATCGGAGCCTCTTGTGTTGCCCACACAGATCTAAGCTCCAAGCCACGCTTTCCTCCGTGTGTCATCAATAACAAGAATAAAAGTGCAGTGTTCCAAATGCCACCGAGGGGGCTAAGGCTAACCTACGAGCAAGTCCTCACAATGAATCTAGGAAGCAAGATCATTTGTTTGTTTTTTCTTTTTAGGGCCTCCCCCACAACACATGGATGTTCCCAGGCTAGGGGTCGAATCAGAGCTACAGCTGCCGGCCTACACCACAGCCACAGCAATACAGGATCCAAGCCACATCTGCAACCTACACCACAGCTCACGGCAACACCAGACCCGGAACCCACTGAGCAAGGCCAGGGATCGAAGCCGCATCCTCATGGATACTAGTCAGATTTGTTTCTGCTTCACCACAGTGGGAACTCCCAGAAGCAAGATAATTATCCCCATTTCAGATGAAGAAATAGAAAGCACAGAGAGGTTAAGTAACCTACTCAAGGTCACACAGCTAGTAAGTATTTCGACCTCAAACCCAGTTCTTTTCCTTTTCTTTCTGTTTTTTTTTTTTTCTTTTTGCAGCACACGGAAGTTCCTGGGCTAGGGTTCAAATCAGAGCTGCAGCTGCGGCATATGCCACAGCCACAGCCACTTGGGATCTGAGCCTCATCTCCAAACCTACCACAGCTCACGGCAATACCAGATTCTTAACCCACTGAGCGAGGCCAGGGATCAAACCTGCATCCTCACAGACACTCTGTCAGGTTCCTAATCCACTGAACCACAGTGGGAACTCCTCAAACCCAATTCTTGCGCTTAACAGAATGAACCAAAATCTGGCCCTGAACTGCACAGGAAAATATAGATGAAGAGGCAGAAGAGAAGTTCTCTGCCTTGGCAAATACTTGCTAGGTATCTCCGTTACCGAGCAAGAGCTGAGCTTTGGGAGCTCAGAGCATCAGACATGGTCACTGCCTGAAGACGCCAGCAGAGCAGTCAGGGAACCAGACACAGACAGAAGGAACGTCATAACGAAGCAGAGGGCAGGGCAGGCCAGGATCTGGGCAGCCCCCAAGGTGCAGGGCCAAGAACAATAATTATGGCAGGACTAACATGGAACGCTTGCTGGAGGAGGTATCATTTAGGTGGAGCTTTAAAAGATGAGCTCCATAGGCAGAGGGCCCAGTCAGAGCGAAGGCCAAGGGGAGTGGGCAAGAGGCCTTAACTCATCAAACCCTCTGTCCTCACTACCCGAGGTGGTGTGTGGGCCAGTGCAGCAGCATACTCTGGAGCCGCATAGAAATGCAGAATCTTACGTGCCCCCCAGAACGGCTGCATAATCGGCCTCTTAACAAGATCACCAGAGTTGCCTGCACATTCAGGGGTGAGCCGAGCCGGGATGACGTGGAGAGAGTTCCGCAGAGTCCCAGGGAACAATGCCATCATCACCCCAGGCCCATACACACCCCCTCAATGCCTGACTGTGGCCCCGGTTTACAGCGAGGCTTCAAGTTGCCAAGAACCTGCTGATTTCCACCGTCCACCAATGGGGTCCTGGACCTGAGGGAGCACCGCAGGTTGGAGAAACAGGGACCAGCCCCTCCCTCATGATAATCCTCATTACTGATGCCCCCTGAAAAGCCCAAGAGCACCAGGGGAGGAGAAGGGGGGCCCCAGGCTTGTAGAAGTGGACAGCACCCAGTCCGCAAGGCTGGGCGCAAGCAGGCGACCTTCCTGCAAAGAGCAAGGGTATGATGGCAGAGCAGCAGCTGTGCGCCAGCGGCAGGTACAGGACAAACGACACAGAGTTGCTGCCTCTGAGGAAGCTCCCAATCCATGCAGGGTGGTGAAATCAACCAGACAAGCCTACTCTGTGGTTTCACTCCGCCAAAACCCTCAGCCAGGCTGGGGCGGGGGTGGGGAAGGGTCAGGAGAGCAACACCACACACACATACACTTCATCGCACATACCCTGGGCACCAGCACATATGTGCACATGCTCATAGGCACGGCAGACATGGCACAGAGGAAGCAATGTACAAAGCAGCCCAGCGGGGGCCCCTGGCTGGTCCAGCGCCAGAGAAAAGGGTGCGTGGGCAATGGGTTCAAGTCAGCCCCAGGGACCTAGGACGACACAGAGAAGGGTGCAGAGGCCCCCCCCACCCCCCACCGGGCACCCCTAGAGGTTTGAGTCAGGACTTCGGCACCTGGGCACACTCACGCACACACACACACACGCGCGCGAGTGCATGCCTCCATGCGCACACAGGGCGCAGATGCCCTACCTCGTGGACTGCTCACCATGGTAACAGAGTGGCCACCTCCCAGCTCCAGTCACCACCCGAAGGTTTCTGAGGCCTCCTGTGCTGGGGAGAAGCAGCTCTAACAAAGGCACAGCCCGGCCCAGCCTGGCCGGGGGTCCACGGTGCAGCCCAGCCGGCGCATGCTTGCCGCGCTCCCCCAGTGAGCTCGGGGCCACCGCATCTTCCTACCCAGCCCGCCTGGCTCCACTCGGCTCAACTCCCCACAGACGCCCCAGCCGAGCTAATGAGAAACTCCCCAGCTGGCCCCATATAAAAACGCATTTCATAAGTCTTTAAAATTCTAGGAAATTCGACATCTATTTAGGACTTTTCTGCTCCTTTAAAATGTCCCCTGGTCCTCATCGAGGAAATGACTGGGTTGGGGGCTCAAGCACAGGAGGTGGACAGCACCGGCCAAGCCGGCAGGGAGCCAAGGGGCAGCTGGCAGCTTCCATCGTCAGCCCCGGGATCATGGGGAGAGGGGTCAGGACAAGCCAGGGTGAGACGGCCCCTCAGGAAAGAATTCAGGGTGGGGGACCCTGGGGGAGAGGTGGGGAAAAAGGAGAGGGACACAGTTTCTCCAGCCTTGATTTGAGGATTGAAGAAAAAGTTAAAAGATCCTGGGAGCCCCCTGAGAAAAACACCAACGGGGGGGTGGAGGGGGGAGAAGTTTCGGTTGTGGCACAGTGGCAACGAATCTGATAGGAACCATGAGGTTGTGGGTTCGATCCTTGGCCTCGCTCAGTGGGTTAAGGATCTGGCGTTGCCGTGAGCCGTGGTGTAGGTTGCAGACGCAGCTTGGATCCTGCGTTGCTGTGGCTATGGTGTAGGCTGGCAGCTGTAGCTCTGATTCAACCCCTAGCCTGGGAATCTCCATATGCCATGGGTGTGGCCCTAAAAAGACGAAAAAAAGAAAAGAGGAAAAGCCCATGTCCACAAAGATGTTGGTCACGGCGTGGCTTATGTGAGTCCAATACTGAACGCAGTCCAGGTGTCCAGCAGGGGAGGGGCAGCTCGGAAAACCGATGCCCGTCTGCCCGGGGACCACGACGCGGCTGCTAAGAGGGAAGGATACGTGGATCTAGAGGTTCCTAGAAGCTCAGGGCTCATGGGGGCTACACGGGGCCGCCCGGTGCATACACCCTGCACTTCACCTAGAGAGAAGGTTTTTTCTGTTTTTGTTTTTGTTTTTTTTTTAGTCTTTTGTCTTTTTGTTGTTGTTGCTATTTCTTGGGCCGCTCCCGCGGCATATGGAGGTTCCCAGGCTAGGGGTTGAATCGGAGCTGTAGCCACCAGCCTACGCCAGAGCCACAGCAACTCGGGATCCGAGCCGCGTCTGCAACCTACACCACAGCTCACGGCAACGCCGGATCCTTAACCCACTGAGCAAGGGCAGGGACCGAACCCGCAACCTCATGGTTCTTAGTCGGATTCGTTAACCACTGCGCCACAACGGGAACTCCCGAGAGAAGGATTTTATACATGGACCGAGTTGGAAACTGGGCCAAGGGAAAGGTCACCAGTGAGTGTGCGGAGGCACTAGGTTGTGGGAAGGAGCCGAAATAATAAATACGTGCTCTAGGCAAACACAAGCAGGGCAGGGAGGCAGCCCTGAGAAGGTTCTGAAGGGCAGGCCGGGCTGCACAGAGGGGCCTCGACTCCCCGCCGTGAGCAGCCCAGTCTTCCAGACATTTCCGTCCACTTCACCGGGTAAAACGTGGAGGCGAAGGGCTGCAGGCAGTGAGGAGGCTGCCACCTTTGTCCGTGGGGCTGGGGGGGGCAGGCACTGACCATTCGTCCCACCCCTCAGCTTACCCAGAGCCAGATTCAAAGGCAAATGACCCCAGCATCCCTCCCCACAGCCCCCCCAGGCACCAGACACCTAGAAGCCACTCTCATCTCCCAGCTGAGTGGCCTCAGAGCCTGCGGCCCTAACCCGGCACTCCCTGCAAACTGCACAAGCGCCCCCCCTACCCAGGGACGGTCAGGAGCAGGGGCCTGGGGGTCGGCGGGCCGGGGTCAGGCCGGTGGGAGTGTCGACAGAGCACCTGACCCACAGTGGTTCCCAGACCTGGCCTTTGAAGATGGGAAGTGTGTACAAGGCCTTCAAAACAGGCACCGCCTCTCCTTCCGGGCAGCAAACCAGGAGGCCTGGCCCTCCTTAGACACGTCCATGTGACCCAGGCGGGACCTAGGCACTGAGCTGAGCCCCCTTTCCACGCTTCTGGATTCCTTCTGCGATGAAGAGCCCGGGGCAACTGTCTCACAGGCAGATCTGCCCTTTACAGCTTAGGCGCTCTAGTCATGCCAGAGCTGCCTGGGTTCCAATCCCAGCTCTGCCACTTCCGGGCTGGGTGACCTGAAAGCAAGTCCCTAGCATCTCCGTGCCTCTATTTCTGTAGGTGAAAAGCACGGAGAAGGAGGACTGGCTCCTAGAAGCGGCTCGGAAAGGGGAGTGATGGTTTCATTCACCAGGACAATGAGACCTGCAACACAGCAGGAAGGCCTGAAGCTCTTGAGCACACCAGTAAGGTCTCGGTCTGCCAGGCCATCACAAACAACTGATCAGACTGACTGTTTCTCTCCAACCACAAGTGTGTGTGTCGCTATACCAGATAGAAACCTGGTTAACCTGCCCAGGCACTGACAATGAATATTTGTCCACAAATGCAACAGTTTCCCATCTCCAGACTACCTCCCGTTGCATCATCAGCTTGGTCCTGAGTGGCCATATTGGAAGGAAGCCCAACTTGTCCTGAAATCCGGCCTAGGGAGGTGGGAGGGTCCGGTGAGACCGTGATTAGACAGCTACACAAAGATGAGTCCTTTCCTCTCCCAGCTCAAACGTGGTGACCAGGGGAAGGGAGGCAAAGCTCAGTTTGGCTGGGTCGGTTCCCTGAAACCCCAGTTTGTAGGCTCACAATCATCCTAGTACCTGCCCCTCAGAGACCTCGTTCCAAACGGCTTGTGGGAAAAGCAAGGAAACACTGACTGGAGGATGGGCATCCCCACCAAGCTGGGCTGGAGACAGGTGATGGGGGGGTCAGAGAGGCCTGGAAGGTCAAGCCTAAGCAGTGGCCCCTTGATAAAAACACACTTGGCGACCTTCTAATGGTGGCCATGCTGAAATTAGCTGGCAGGACTTTCTTTGGCCTGAACAATGTTTTTCAAACAGAGGAATTGTCCAAAATGAGATACCACTGCACACCTGGGAAGGCTAGAAGCCACCCCCCCTCCAAAAAAAAAGAAAATAACAAATATTAATGAGATGTGGAGAAATCGGAACCCTCATACAATATGTCAATAAGACACTTTAAAAAGATATGAGATGCTATCTCATATGAATTTTTTTAACTATTGACTTCATATGAAAATCCAGCTTTCTGGAGTTCCCGTCGTGGCGCAGTGGTTAACGAATCCGACTAAGAACCATGAGGTTGCGGGTTCGGTCCCTGCCCTTGCTCAGTGGGTTAACGATCCGGCGTTGCCGTGAGCTGTGGTGTAGGTTGCAGACGCGGCTCGGATCCCGAGTTGCTGTGGCTCTGGCGTAGGCTGGTGGCTACAGCTCCGATTGGACCCCTAGCCTGGGAACCTCCATATGCCGCGGGAGCGGCCCAAGAAATAGCAACAACAACAAAAAAAAAAAGACAAAAAAAAAAGAAAGAAAATCCAGCTTTCTGGTTTCTCTTTTTAAAAGTCCAATGATGTGGCACTTGTGGGCCCAGGTGCCCTGGCACAGCTGGCTGGCACTGAGAGACAGATGCCCCCTCCCCCAGCAGGGCCTGGGTCATAGTTCACAGCAGCCTCACTGGAGGCGGGCCTTTGAGCTTGGAACCCCGTGGGGCTCTCACAAAGGACTCTCACATTTCTAAGTTTGACACCATGGCCTGGGTGGCGGGGGCAGGGGAGCTTGGGCAGCTTAATCCTGAACCCCCCTGAAATCACATGGGAAGGGCTCTGTGTGTTTGGGAAGAGAATTCCTGCCATTAGATATCCAAAGGCATCTGTGGCTCAAAACAGGTTAAGAATTTCTCCTGCTTAAACTGTCTCATTATAAGGTATTGTCCCCTCATCCCCTATCTTATGGATAAGGGGGGAAAAAGGATACCGTGGGAAATGATTTAAAATTGCACACCTACTGTATAGCACAGGGAACTGTGTCCAATCACTTGGATAGAACAGGATGGAAGATGATATGAGAAAAAGATGTACATATCCGCATGACTGGGTTACTTTGCTCCACGGCAGAAATTGACATGACACTGTAAAAGCAACTACACTCTAATAAAAAAAGAAAATGAACAAAAGAAAATCGCACACCTTGCAGGCAGGCACACACCTGGTCTCTGCACACAGTGCTCCTTCCTCTGGGCTCTGCTATCAGCAGCCTGATATTTGCCAGCCGCGAGGCCAGACTGGGCCAGCAGTCCCTGTTCCGGGGGGCCCCCTGGCCAGGCGGGAGAATTGCTGTGAGCTGATCACCATGCTCTCCTCCCTGCCAGGCCACGCCGGGCTCTCCATCACTGTCAGGGCCCCGACTCAAGGGCACAGGCAGAGCAGGCCAGATTGTTCCTGGGAGGGGGGTGGGGGTGACCACAAGGTCCCCACGGGCAGGGGAGGCCACTGTGCATTCTGCTTCTTTATTGGGGTTCTCCATCACACCCCCAGAGCCCAGAAAAGCCGGCAAGGGGAAGCTTGCACCCCAGGCAGGCTGGGCCCCAACAGAGAGGAGCTACCTGGTGCTCATGGCTCTACATCCCTGGCAAAATGCTCTCGGGCCACCTGCTTCACCGCACACTGCGTTCCTCTGCTCTGATGAGCTGAAAGAGCCTGCCCCTGTGTTGCCAGGGTCCTTCCCCAAGCCCTCACGATGCCTTCGGATCCTTGCTCAGCTGGCCTCCTCCCCGGGTCAGGTGGCGCAGAGGTTAAACTTCAGGCTCTGGCCGCAGGAGAAGGACTTGGGTTCGAGTCCCTGCTCCACAGCATCCTGGCTGGGGACCGTGGATCCGCTACTGTACCACTCCAAGCCTCCTGCCCTCATCCGCCAAATGAGATGACAGCTCTCAGTACCGGTGCCAAGGGTGGCTTGGGGAGGCTTTGCTCCCCCATAATCTTCTTTGGCACCTGCCCCCATTCTCAGATGCAGCCAAGTGACATTTTCTCGGCTTAATGAAAAGCGTTCTGCTAAAGCAGCTTCAACCAGGCCTTTGGCCCTGTCCTCTACCAGATGGCAGCCCCCAAACCAGCCCACGGAGAAATTCTGGAGTTGCTGCTGGAAACAGCACCCACCTCGCAGGGCTGTCCTGATGGCTCAAGACATGAGATACTGGAGGTAAAGTGCTTGTTCCGTGCCTGGCACATCCCAAGCAAGTGCTCACTAAACATCCAGGCCCCACGTCCAGGGCCACCTCCCAAACCCACTTCATCCTGCCACCTGGGATTCATGCCATCTCACAAGCCCCGTGCTCAGGGAATACAAGCTGACTTTACTAGCCCAAGTCCAACAAAATTGGGAAGGAAAATTTATCACACACTTGCACTGTAAAAAAAAAAAAAAAAAAAAAAAAACCACAGAAATGGGCCAAAGAAAACAAAACAAGCCATTGCCTGGCTGTGGATTATCCAACACGCAGGATGCTCTGGCCTCCCTTTCCCCATCTCCAAGCAAACGATCCAGAGGTGGCTGGCACCAGGGAATCCCTGAGGGCCGGAGGGACTCACGGGGAGCCATGCACCTCATTATGCACATGTGCGTGGGGCATGCTCAGCTCCTGGCTTGAAAATGGCAAACCCCACAACCTTTGCCACCTCTGAGCACCCCCGAGAGTCCCCAAGGCTGGCTGTTCCACGATGGCATCAGAGCCTGGCAGACCGCAGGACCTCACCCAGCCCCTTGGCCTCACCCCTGCCTTCTGCAGACCAGCCTCAGGGATACAGCCCAGGCATCTGATGCCCCCTGCACAGGGCTCTCCATCCACCACAACACAGCCAGCGCCCTCCTTTGCAACCCGCCTCTGCCCTGCCTGTCCGCAGCACCTCGGGCACCACTAGGAAAGCAGCTGGGAGGACCTTATATGGACATGACCAGGCTGGGCGCCTTCCTGGTGCAGGGCTTCGGGGCACCCCAGGGATGCTCTCCAGGCTGGCCGCAAGCCTGTGCGCATGCTCCCCACACCTGCTGAGGTGCAGAGCTTTATAACCTCTCTGTACTTCCTCCACCCTCGGGGAGAGCATCTCCCCAGCACAGAAGGGGACAGGACAGGGGCCCCACAGCCCCTTCCTCTATCCTATCCAGTGTGGACACCGAGGCTTACCCTAACTCTGGGCCCTCCTACAGGTAATTTGAGCACCTCCCCGTTCTGGCTTCAGACAAGGCTCCTGCCATGGAGGGAGCCTCTGTCGCCAAGAGCCAGGCACCTGCAGACACAACGGTGCCCAAGCCTGGGTCAGCTGGGACCCAACCCGGGCCCTTTGGACTCTGTAAGCAGCACACATCCTGCTGCAAAGAGCACTGGGCCAGGAGTCCAGGAGCCTGGGCTCCCCTTCTGCCCAATCTAGAGCAGCAGTCCCCCCATTGCAGTCATGAGCGCACCAGCATCATGATTCTTGCTGCATGCAAGCCTCATGTCCTGTTACTTAAGACTTGTCAACTCAATTTTCGCACGTAAATGACTTCCACATCATCTGCAATCACACGTGGCCCTCAAATCACAAATTCGATGTGCAGCCATTGGAGTGTTGAATGTGGTTGTGACTGGCGCCGAGCACCACGTCTTTGGAACTATTGACCCAGAGCCTATCTCCCACCCTGCCTCAGTTTCCACATCTAAAAGAGAAGGAGGCTGGACGAAATGACACCCTCGTGGGTCTTCTCAGGCCCAGGATCCTCCCCCGATGGAGTCAGAGCCAGCCAGTCAGGACCCTGGGACAGGGGACCAGGCAGGAGAGCCCAGTGCCTGCCGGACAGGGAGCCAGGGTCCCATTGCTGAATGAGGTGCTGGCTGGCTGCACCAGCAGGAGAGCTGCATCCTCCACCTGGGAGCTCCCAAGGATCCCAAACCACTTCCAACCCCACACATCATGGGCAGCTCCCAAATACAGAACTCTGCCTCTTTTTACAGCTGGGGAAACTGAGGCATGGGATGGCACTTCTGCCAGGGCAGAACCGAGCCGAAAATCCAAGTCCCCTGACTGCTAAGTCACCCCACCCAGTGGCCACGCACCCCACAAGTCTAAGCTCCCCCTTTTACCCCCCAGGGAGGGCAGGGGTTCAGTTCTGCCCACTCGAGAATGCAGTGAGGACCCTTCCAGAAAGGGAAATGTAGGAACTCTGATATCGATTGGAGTTGACAGCTCCCGTTACAGTGGTTTTCGGGCAATCAATCTGGTGGGACAATATACGCAGCGACGCCCATGGTAGGGATTCCTAAAGTCTGCAGAGTGGGGGTGCAGTGGCCCATCTGAATGTGCCCACGAGACGGAAATACAGCCCCCCTGGGGACCCAGGCCATCTTAGTCTCTGTATGTAATAGATTTTATTGACCATATGGAACCGATATAAAAATCGTGTTGCACGGGGTAGTCTGGACTGGAGGCAGGAATGTGACACAAAGAATATAATTTCCATAACCAGCTGGGTGGCTTTCTGAGTTCCTGAGCCAGACCCCCGGGACCCCCACGACCTCTCCCACCAGCCCCTGGGCATTTACCTGATGCTGTCACGGAGGAATCCCAGGCCAGCGAGAAGTCCGAGGCCTCTCCCTCTTCAACTGAAAGAGAGAACAGAGACGGGCCGGTGAGTTTTGAAGCTCTGCAGACAGGGTGGGGCCCAGGGCGAGGAGGAAGGATCGTTTGTAGGGGTCCCTATATTACCCATGATCAGGGGTGAAGAGGCCAAGCCTTACAAGGAGGCCTTGGTTGGTTTCACAGAAATGTAAAGTCGTCAGAACAAAGCTTAAACAGCAAATAAGTGCTGTTATCAATACGGTCCCCCCATCCCTGTGCCCTTGGCAGACATCACAAATCAATCACAGCACTGCCTCAAACCAGATACAGCCTCAGAACCTCTCCCTACACAGTGGCCCAGGCCATGACTATCTATAATCAGATATCCACTTGAGACAAAGCCATTGGCCACTTGCGGGAATAAAGCAAAGACTCGGCCCTCTCTCTGAACCCCAGACCTCATCCTCCTACCAACAGCCTCTCAGACCACCACCGAGATATGAAGGCTTTCTCGATCATTCCAAGAAGCAAACACAGTTGTTCTCGGAGGTTGGCAAGGCGTGGCATGTTATTCTCTACACTGAGAGATGAGCTGCAGACAGACCTCAGGACACGCGGGGGTCAACGCTCTCATGGTCAACTGGCCGGGGCTGGTGATTTCAGAGGGCAACTCCCCTCTCCATGCCCTCCCAGAACCCACAGAACAAAAACCAGGCTGGCGGAGATGGAGGCGGAGGCCATGCACTAGGAGAAGCAGGAGAAATTCTATACAGCATAGGAAAGCTCTCGCCCTGGAATTAATCCCAGTCTGGGGCATGTAATAATATTAAAGCTGGGTTATAGACTTTGTAAAATGGAACTTTGTTTAAGCCAAAAATGTGCATACACAGTATTTTTCAGATTTAACAGGCCCTTAATTTCTACACACGTGGAGGCTGAAGCCACCATGTACCACCCTGCACTGTCACTGTCCCTACATGGGCACACACTGTGAGCCAGGCGCTGCGCTCAGTGTGTTGAATCCTCGGCAACAGACGATGAGAGGTGACGTGACATGCCTGAGGTCCCACGGCTAGAAAGAGTCCACGCAGAGTTGGGGCTGAAACCCAGGACTGTCCGTCTCAGAGGCGACTCCTGAAACCAGCACAGACTGAGACACAGAAAATGCGGTCCAGAATCCCAGCAACTTGGGATTGGAAGGCAGCAACCCTAACCCAGCCCCTTAGAAACCAGATACACAGCATGCTGGGCAGCAGAGCCAGGAGAGGAGCAAGCAGGCTGGCTTGTGGTCAGACACTGACTTCAAAGCCTGATTCTTTTTTTTTCTTTTTTTTTTTTTCCCCTTTTCTAGGGCCGTACCCAGGGCACACGGAGGTTGCCAGACTAGGGATTGAATCGGAGCTGTACCCACCAGCCTACACCACAGCTCATGGCAACGCCGGATCCTTAACCCACCGAACAAGGCCAGGGATCGAACACACGACCTCATGGTTCCTAGTCGGATTCATTAACCACTGAGCCACAATGGGAACTCCCAAAGCCTGATTCTATTCCTAACCAGCAGCAAGACATCAGGCAAATGGTTTAACCTCTAGGCTTCAGTTTTCCTATCTCCAAAACAGAGATAAAAATGGTACGTGAAGTTCCCTTGGTGGCTCAGCGGGTTAAGGATCTGCCGTTATCACTGCTGTGGCTCAGGTCACTGCTGGGGCACAGGTTCAGTCCCTGGCCTGGGAACTTCCGCATGCTTCAGGCGCAGCCAAAATAGAAAAACGGTACCCAAACCACAGAGTTGTCAGGAAGACTCAATGGGCTGATGGCCAGCACTGGCTGGACCAGTGGCTCAAGCACTCCAGTGGGTTTGGTCTGAGGTTAGAACAGCGCTTGGAATTAACACGTCCGGCTTTACGTGGCTCCGAACCCCTTTATCTACCCCTTGTGGGTCTTACTCCCCCGTAGAGCCTTTAATCTCCAGGAACAGCTCACCCAAGAGGGCACATCCATGTCACTAAGCACAGGCCAGGGTCTCTTCCCCACGTGTCCATCCTAAGACTAGAAACTCGGCATCAAGGCAGTGAAATGCAGAGGCAATCGGGGTCAGGACCGGAGCTACTGTTTCACTGAGCTGCTTACAGCTAGGGTGGGGTTTTCAAATATGCAGCTTTGTCAATACGAATCAAGACCTCGCCGTCAGACCAAATTGATATGACTCGCTAAGCTGATTCCAGCCAGACATTGCCTCTGAAACACAAGCGGATAATGCTGTAAGTGATCCGAAGCAAGCCATGCATGAAAGCAGCAGTTGTTAGCAGCGTTCACGGCCACACCTGAAAATCCATTTCCTTCACAGGTCATCGTTCACTGGCTTTAATATAGAATACGCACGGCCTCTATGAAGAGGTTGCCGCCAGTTGGTAAGGTCACCATGCGACCATTTCACAGGACACTTTGAACAAGGTCTAGGTGGGTGTGGTCGTGTCAACCACGAGGACCAAGACACGAACGGCATAAGCCCAGTTCTCTCTTATCCTCAAGGTACTCCAGTTACCAGGGCAAACAGCCCCCACTCTTGGGTCCATTCAATGTTCTCTGGTTGGGAAGGGTGACTTCCCAAGTCACTGAACTGGAGGATGTCTCCAGAACGCCACATCCTTCCCTCCGTAGGTGCTGGCTTCAGTCCTGGAGGGGAGGAGGATGCGGAAACACCTGATATTCTGGAGCTCTGGGGAGGCTCTAAGGCTTGGTTCCTGGAGACCTTCAGCCCTTAGAGATGGGAAAAGAAGGGAGTGACCCAACGCCAGCCAGCTAGGGACTTGCAAAGTGGCAGACCCACTATGGGCAAGCAGCCACCTCACACACAAGCTTCTCCAGAACCGCATCGCTCATAGCCAAGTCACCAGGTAACATGGGCATGAATGCACTTTCTTTCTTTCTTTTTTTTGCTTTTTAGGGCCACACTTGTGGCATATGGAGGTTCCCAGGCTAGGGGTCGAATCGGAGCTGTAGCTGCCAGCCTATGCCACAGCCACAGCCACTTGGGATCCGAGCTGCCTCTGCAACCTACACTACTACAGCCCTCAGCAACGCCAGATCCTTAACCCACCAAGCAAGGCCAGGAATCGAACCCGTACCTTCATGGATACTAGCTGGATTCGTTTCTCCGGCACCACAACAGGAACTCCTGAATGGACTTTCTTACCACTGCTGGCATTCACCCCACTAACAGCCCACCCCCTGGCCCACATTTTGGTTTTGGAAGGTATAAATACTCCATCCTTTATGCATTCCTGATGAGAAAAAATAAGGCCCAGCTCCACTGCCACCATCACAAGGCTCTCTGCCACCCAACACTGTGACCGTGAGCAGACCCTCCTCCCCACCAGGTGGCCTCCGCTGTCCAGGCTGGTCTCCTCGACAATAAGAAAACTGGCAGGGCAGTGGGCACAGAGGAAGGCAGCTTCTCTACAGCCGGAGCCAGGCAATTGCCAGTGGGCCTGAGCCATCCCTAAAGCAGAATTCTGCTGCAAAAGCATCATGAACGCCAAGAGGTGAGCATCTCAGAGAAAGCTTGATCAGCACAATGGCCAGGATAGACCACACCCTAAAGGGCTGCCGGTCAGGCCAGGGGAGCTAGGGGGCTTTCTGGAGACTTCCCCAGACTCAACCTCTAACTTTTTTTTTTTGCTTTTTAGGGCCACGCCCAAGGCATAGGGAAGTTCCTGGGCTAGGGGTCGAATTGGAGCCTACAGCACAGCCACAGCAACCCCAGATCCGAGCCGTTTCTGTGACCTACCCCACAGCTCACAGCAACTCCAGATCCCCAACCCACTGAACAAGGCCAGGGATCGAACCTGCGTCCTCATGGATGCTAGTCAGATTCGTTAAGTGCCAAGCCTCGACGGGAACTCCTCAACCTCTAACTTTTTTTTTTGTCTTTTTTTGCTATCTCTTGGGCCGCTCCCGCGGCATATGGAGGTTCCCAGGCTAGGGGTCCAATCGGAGCTGTAGCCACTGGCCTACACCAGAGCCACAGCAACGTGGGATCCGAGCCGCGTTTGCAACCTACACCACAGCTCACGGCAACGCCGGATCGTTAACCCACTGAGCAAGCGCAGGGACCGAACCCGCAACCTCATGGTTCCCAGTCTGATTCGTTAACCACTGCGCCACGACGGGAACTCCTAACTTTTTAATGTGTAAGAAATTTGGCACCACTGAGGCCAAAACACACCCCCCACACCCTGCCCAGTCTCAAGGGGAACACAGAGACTCCACTCCTGCAAACGGTGGGCATGTGGAAGCACAGGATGGGTGTACAAGGCCAGTGTATACACAAAGGGAAGGGGTGTGGGAGGAACTGTATAAACACGAGAAGGGGGCACAGAGTGAGTGTGAACACACAGGGTGGTGGGGGTGCGACAGCAAGTGTGTGCACTCTGAGAGAGGGGATACATGACAAAGCAGGTATGCAAGGCACGGCGTGCAGGACCTGCATTCACACTTGCGCGCACAGTGTATTCACCATGGTTCCTGGATTGTGTTAAGAAAGACTCTGAGGCTCGTTCAGAGCTTCAGACAGATCAGGACTCTGCGTTCTCTCTCTGCTCTGGGATCACAGGTGTGTGTGGCTGAATGCCCCATAGGTCTATGCCCCTTTGACCCCCAACTGATGCTGTCTCCCAGACTCAGCAGGCTCATAAGTGACCACAACTCTCCTACCCTAGGAGTGCCCGTAGTTGCCCCCGCTATGCACCAGGACGACCTTGCCACTGTTGGGGAGATGCCAGTGAGGCCCAAAGACTGTGTGTGCTTGGGCCTCTGGACTCTGAGGACCCAGTACAGGGGCAGGTGGTGCTAGGGGGGCACCTGTATAAGCCACCTCTCCAATGCCACCTGCTCCTGGCCTGCGGAGGAGTGTCCTCTTCCTACGGTTCCCCATGACCTTGAAAATGTGACAGAGATGGAGCTGGCGAAGGGAACAGAAAGGAGAGGCAAGGGGCTGATGTGGGGGCTGGAAACAGAGACCTCAAACCTGGCAGTTGAACCGGGGCAGGGATGAGGCCCCACTGGGGGGATCTGGGTTGATAGGTGAGGTGAAGGGAAGAAGCAGGAGAGCTCGAGCAAAAGGGCTAAGGCAGACAGTGTCAGAAGGTGAATGTGAGAGCCAGACAGAGGCAGGCAGCGATCCAGGGGCCTCCAGCAGGGCCAGCAGGGCCAGCAGAGCCCAGCAGGCCCCCTTCCCTACCCTAAAACCCACACCAGGGCCAGCTGCTCAGACTGGCCTCAAGGATCTGAAAAGGCCCTGCCCTTGAATATAAGCTAATGAACATATATGCAGATAGGCACTTTTCTGGGGAAAGGATCCATAGTTTTCATCAAAAATATCCAGACCCAGATTTGCCGTCGTGGCTCAGTGGAAATGAATCTGACTGGTATCCATGAGGATGCAGGTTTGATCCCTGGCCTCACTCGGTGGGTTAAGGATCCAGCTGTGACCTGTGACCTGTGCTGTAGGTTGTGTGCCGGGACCTGTGTTGTAGGTTGCAGACTTGGCTCAGATCGAGTTGCTGTGGTGTAGGTCCAATTCAAGCTGAGAGCCTGAGAACCTCCATATGTGGCAGGTACAGCCCTAAAAAAAGGCTATATAGATATATATATATCAAACCCCCCCCAAAAAAAAAGGATTTTATTTGAGGAAAGACTCCTCAGCTGACCCCACCTCTGGCAGATGTTCCTGGGCTCTTAAGGGATCTCTTCTTGCTTTGCTGACTTTGGCCCCAGAAGTTATCTCACCCTTTGCAAAGAGTTGGGCCCAGCCTGGCCTGACAGAGGTTCTCTTGAGGCACCCCTGCCCCAGGGAGGAAGGGGGTGAGTCAGGCCTGGGGCACATGGCTGCCTCTCCTCAGCTCCTCCTTGGGGACACCCTCTCATCCACACCAGGCCAGGGCCCAAGAAAGTAAAGGACATACTAAGAGCCAAGATGCTCACGACCAAGCATGAAATGGAGCATCGCTCCTGACCTGGTCCTAAACAAATTCAAGGAATGGAAGAAGGAGAAGCAGGAAGACTGTTGTGTACAGTTGTGCAGGCTGTGTACTGCACAAGGAGTCCAGCAGATGTGGTGAGAGAGGGTTGAAATTCAGCCCACACATAGGCCAGCAGCTGTAGCTCCCATTCGACCCCTAGCCTGGCAACTTCCACATGCCCGGGTGCAGCCCTAAAAAGCAAAAGGAAGGAAGGAAGGAAGGAAAGAAGGAGGGAGGGAGGGAGAGAGGGAGGGAAGGAAGGAAAGAAGGAAGGAAGGAAGGAAGGAAGGAAGGAAGAAAGAAAAAAAAAAGAAAGAAAGAAATTAATTAATTCACCCCACAGTCTGTCCACTACTGGGCAGTGTGTCCTGGTGCAGGGCTATGACTACCCAGAGGAAGGGGTACCGATGCTTTTGTACATAGGCATGGCCAGCCTTGTTTCTAAGTGGCCCAGATGTGCTGTAAAGCATAGCCCAGGCCCATCTCCAGCATCAGGCTTCAGGACCAAATGACCAGGGTTGTGGGCAAACAAACCCAACCAGAAGGCTCACACTTTCCAGGCTCCTCTCCAGCGGCGATGGGGGATGAGCGGTGGGTGGTGTCGGGCGGGGGCAGTCATGGCGCAGAAGAGTGCAGGCTCTCTTCAGCCAAAGCTAAAAGTACCCGGGTCCCCAAAGCCAGTGCCC
The DNA here is from genome assembly GCF_016906955.1 of Phacochoerus africanus. NCBI lineage: Eukaryota > Metazoa > Chordata > Mammalia > Artiodactyla > Suidae > Phacochoerus > Phacochoerus africanus. The sequence goes on along the minus strand of NC_062551.1, from coordinate 34,819,255 downwards.
TGACACCAACCGCAGACCCTCAGAGGGACCAGGAGCTGACAACAGGGTCACATCACAAACCCATTTACTTAACTCCATGATTCCCTGGCCATGTGCTGAAGATAGAAAAAAATGAATGCCTTTTTTTTTTTTTTTTTGCTTTTTATGGCAGTACCTGCAGCATATGGAGGTTCCCAGGCTAGGGGTTGGAATCAGAGCTGCAGCTGCCGGCCTAACCACAGCCATAGCAACGCAGGATCCAAGCCTTGTCTGCAACCAACACAGCAGCTCACAGCAACGCTGGATCCTGAACTCACTGAAGAAAGCCAGGGATCGAACCCCCCTCCTCATGGATACTAGTCAGGTTCCTAACCTGCTGAGCCACAAGGGGAACTCCCAAAATGAATACTTTAAATGTGCATTTTCCTAAATGCCCAGAGCAAGGATACGAGGAGCGGGAGGGACTCTGTCCACACAACCTGCCACCTGAACACTTCACCACCAGAAGGATGAGTCTAGGATTTCAAGAAATCTCTTTAGGGACAATACGTCTCCTAACCAGAACCCTTCTGCCACCAGATTTAGCGCTTTTAAAAAACACACACACTCGGTGTTCCCGTCTTGGTGCAGAGGAAACTAATCCAACTAGTAACCGTGAGGATGCGGGTTTGATCCCTGGCCTCGCTCAGTGGGTTAAGGATCCGGCGTTGCCATGAGCTGTTGTGTGGGTCACAGACTCGGCTCGGATCTGGCGTTGCTCTGGCTGTGGTGTAGGCCGGCGGCCACAGCTCCGATTCGACCCCTAGCCTGGGAACCTCCGTATGCCGAAGGTGCAGCCCTGAAAAGACAAAGGCAAAAAAACAAAAACAAATACACACACACACGCACACACACACTCAACAAGTGTCATGTTCCAACACTGGAAGAAACACTGTTGCACAAACTCATTGAGTCACGATGGTGAGTCTCCAAGGCGGCCACCTTGTCATACCTTTTCACGTCAATCTTGGCAATACTTGACTTTCCCCTTAAATGTCTACTTTAGAACCAGCAATCACAGAAAGATGCCACGTTACTGAAATTCTGCCATAAACCCTTCCCCGGCCTATAGCAGGCAGAGGGGATAGAGGCCTAGATCTCGCTCTGTTTTCCTGTTCTCTCCTGGCCTTGCTTCTCTACAAAGAGGACTCCAGGACGAGTCCAAGAACTCCAGAAACGAAGTTGGCCCATCAGGGAGTTCCCGTCGTGGCACGGCGGTAACAAACCCAAGTGGTACCCATGAGGATGCGGATTGGATCCCCGGCCTGGCTCAGTGGGTTTAGGATCTGGCGTTGCCATGGGCTGTGGTGTAGGTGGCAGATGCGGCTCGGATCTCTCCACACAGGAGTGGTGAGGACTAAGGGAGGTGGTACCGCTGAAGCACACAGCTCAGGAGAAATACGCAGTCACCATGAGCGTTCCTGGGATAACTCAAGCTGACCCCACCACTGCCAGGCAGGCCGCCTAGGTTTCGCGCTTCCTGTAAAGTTGGGAGTGCTCCGACAAGGAGCCTGCAGGAAGTCACCTGCAGAAAGGGCTCAGCCAGGGCCATGGATCTTTTGGCACCACTGCCTTCTAGTCCCCACCCTGGTGCAAGGAAGGTGTCCTTAAATGTGGGCCCAGCTGAAGTTCACAGCCCAGGGGCTCAGCTGCTGTGCCAGCTCATCTCCCTCTCCCTCCTGGATACCCCCATCAGCACCCGACACACCCCAAAAGAGAAGAACTGGGAAACATCTGCAGAAGAAACAGAAGATACAATCCCAGCAGAATCTATATTTTGGGCAACCATGTAGAAATTCAATTCCTTTCCTCTATACTTCCCTAATTTAAAAAAAAAAAAAAATGGGGCGTTCCCATCGTGGCTCAGCAGAAATGAATCTGACTAGCATCCAGGAGGACGCAGGTTCCATCCCTGGCCTCGATCAGTGGGTTAAGGATCTGGCGTTGCTGTGAGCGGTGGTGGAGCTCGAAGACTTGGCTAGGATCCGGGTGTAGCCTATGACTGCAGTGTAGGCTGGCAACGACAGCTCCAATTCGACCCCTAGCCTGGGAACTCCATATGCCGCGGGTACAGCCCTGAAAAGACAAAAAAAAAATGAAAATCATAGGGATGATGCTGACTATCATGAGATGGAAAATGGCATGGAATGTGAAACATTTCAAGTCGTCTTTAAGTACTATGTTGTTGTTGGGGGGGTAGGGTTGTTTTTTGTTGTTGTTTTTTACTAGACCAGGGATAGAATACAAGCACAGGTCCCCTATCCTGCAACCATGGTAGACATTGCTAATCGGTCAGAGCACTCTCTCAATGGGCACAAATGCAGCTTCAAAAGCCTCCATAGGAGTTCCCACCATGGCTCAGCGGAAATGAATCTGACTGGTATCCATGAGGACACAGGTTCCATTCCTGGCCTCACCCGGTGGGTTAAGAATTCAGCGTTGCTGTGGCTGTGGTGTAGGCCAGCAGCTAAGCTCTGATTCGACCCCTAGCCTGGGAACTTCCATATGCCTTGGGTGCAGCCCTAAAAAGCCAAAAAAAAGAAAAAAAGAAAGGCGCAACAAAGTGGGTAAAAAATCTATTGACCTTCTCTGTCCTGGTCCACAGCTTCCCTTCCCTTGAAACACCTCTGCATGGCACACACACACCACACACATTCATGCACACACACACACATGCACATCTTACACTACACTTAGGGATGTGTGCAACTGGAGTAGATCTGAGCCAGAGCCAGGACTCTCCCCCAGGAGATCAAACTTCATGGAGCCCCAGGGGCCCCAGGCACCACACAGAGCATCCCACCCACTAGCTCCCACTTCATCCTCCCAGCCCCTGCCTATGGGAACCCTCAGAATGCCCATCTTCCTGATGAAGCAATGGAGCCCACGCACTTGTGCAGAAGTCCGCCCATGAGCTCAAGGGAGTGGATGTCTCCGAGTACAGCTTTGGCTCAAAGCTATGAACACCTAGCTACATACCCCTCCTTCTGCCTCCCTCCAGCCCAGCCACCAAGCAGGAAAAGAAGAGGAAAGTGAATATCATGGAGCCACCTGATGCGTCCAAGTTCATGCAAAACAGAATCAGGAACCGAGAAGCAAAGACAACATCGCAAAGGCCAGGCGTCCAGGTGAAATTACATGGGTACTTTCTCCTTTGGTTGAAAGAGGAGCTCTCAGCGCCATTGGAAGAGGAGCCTGGCCCAGGTGAGCCAGCCCTTCCCCAGGCCCAGGTGAGCCAGCCCCTCTGTGCCTGTCCCAAATGGATGAGGAAGAATGCCAGTGAGGCCTGGCACCCCTCCCGTGCTTCCCCACCACTCCCACCAGGGTCACCAGGCATCAGAGGACGCTCACGGATGCTTCTCAGCTGCTGCCTGCAAGTCAAGCTTTTACCAACCCATTTCAAAGAAGCGGGAAGAAAGCCTCAGAGAAGAGGAACAGCTCACCCAGGGAGGCAGACGAGGTAACAAAAGCCCGGAACTCCGTACCCTAGCTCCCAGGCCGGGACGTCCTCCACACCATGCACCCGCTCGTGTGGTTCTTCTCCGAATACGCCGCTACATGCTGCTGGGCCCTCACCAGAGGCCAGGCTCCACAATGGGCACTTGGCAGACGTCGCATGGCCCAGAGCAGTGCCTCTCTGAACGCGGTCCCCAGGCCCGCAATAGCAGCATCGCGTGGCAGCCCGAGAGGAATGCAGAATCTCTGGGGCTGGGGCCCGGCAGTCTGCATTTTTGCAAACCTTCCAGGGGATTCTGAGAGCTGCTAGAGTTTGAGAACCGCTAGCCTACACAGTAAGTACCTTTTTTAACCCCACTGGACAAATGAGGAAGCAGAGACTAAGCAACGTGCCAAAGGTCAGGGGGCGGGGAAGGGGTGGAGCCAGGTCTGGGACTCTCCTCCCCTTTGCTTTGCTTCTGCAGGCAGAAGCTCCTGTTGAGATCAAGCGCAGGCAGCCAACCAAGGCATAGACTCACATTCTGTCTCTGTCTCCCTTAAGGATTCAAATTTACAAAAGATTCTGCACGTCCTTCTCTGTGCCAGCTCCAGGGGAGTCCAAGAAGAGGGTTTATTCCTCTGGGATCTCCCACCCCCACAGGTCCTTGGAGAGACAAAGAAGAGCCTGGGAGACAGTGAGGGGTGGTCCAGGCAGGAAAAGGGCACTGGTTTGTGGTGTTTGCCACCTTCTAGAGCGTACATATTCCCATCACGGCCAAGTTCAAGCTAGCAAACAGGACGCTGTTGAACACGGAGCTGGGAAAAGCGTGCAGTCAGCATACCTCCAGATGGAGGAGCAGTGCTCTGGAGGGGCAGGGAGGGACAGGCACCAAGGTGGGGTGGGGGCAGGGGCTGGAGCCAGCCCTGGAAGCCACTGCACCTCCCTGGCCCACCCTCTGCCACTCGCCCTGCTCAGGGTCTACCCCCATGTCCCAGAATTCGCTCAGAGTTGCCCTTCTCTTATGATTTCCTAGATTAAGCATCTTTTTTCTTTAGGTAAAAGTTTCTGGAGTTCCCTGGTGGCTCAGCAGGTTAAGGGCCTGGCATAGCCACAGGTTTGATCCCTGCCCCACAGGCAGAGCCAGAAGAAATGTTTCTGAAATAAATACTCCATGTACAATGTAGAAAACTAGGAAATACAAGTGAACTAAAATGGGGAAACTAAAAGCGTAACTGTCCCCAAACAAATTCATTGTCACGACTTTACAGAAAGTTGAAACAAGACAAGACAAGACATGCAATTGGAGAACACAACCTGTTCTGGAACCTGCTTTCCTAACTCAGCAATAAACAATGAAGATCTTTTCATATCAAAAACACTGACTGACACCAGTATTATTAATGGTGACCTGGATCCCGTCATAGGAGGCCTCTGGACTAATTTAACCAATGCCCTGCTGCTGGACGCCAAGGCTCCTTGCTCTTTGTTTTCTACTCTAAGAAAAGCCACATTGCAAAACCCATCCACATATATCACACAAGTTGTCACATTCATGTTTAATCCTCCCAATGGCCTGACAAAGGGATTGGGTGATGGTGTCCATTTCACAGACGGGGAAACCGGGAGTAAAGGGTTTTTGTGTTGGTGTTGGTTTTGGGGGGCCGCACCCACGGCATATGGAAGTTCCCGGCCTCCACCACAGCTACAGCAACACAAGATCCAAGCCAAGTCAATGACCTACACCATAGCTCATGGCAACACTGGATCCTTAGCCCACAAAGCAAGGCCAGGGATCGAACCCTCATCCTCATGGTTACTAGTCGGGTTCATTACTGCTGAGCCACAATGGATACTCTGATTTTTTCTTTTTTGGGCCAAAACTATGGCATATGGAAGTTCCTGGGCTAGGGGTCAAATTGGAGCTGCAGCTGCAGGCCTACACCACAGCCACAGCAACAGAGCCACATATGCGACTTGCTTGCAGCAACAATGGATCCTTAGCCCACTGAGCAAGGCCAGGGATCTAACCTGCATCCTTACCGATACTATGTTGTATCCTTAAGCCTCTGAACCACATGGGAACATACTAAATGTTTTTTGTTTTTTGTTTTTGTTTTTGTTTTGTTTTTTGCCTTTTTAGGACCACACCTGCAGCATATGGAAGTTCCCAGGTTAGGGGTCGAATTGGAGCTGCATCTGCTGGCCTTCGATACGCCACAGCCACAGCAATGCCAGATCTGAGCCTACACCACAGCCACAGCAACGCTGGATCCTTAACCCACTGAGTAAGGCCAGGGATCGAACCCACATCCTCACGGACGCTATGTCAGGCTTTTAACGTGCTGAGCCAAAACGGGAACTCCCTAAATGGTTTTTTAAACTGGGCTATTTTAAGTAAGCAATGGGAGGTCGAGCTCAGATTTGCAGCCAGATGCACGTGGCTCCAAAGCTTAGGCGCTGCCACCAACTCAGCCTGCCTCTCAGCCTGTGCTGACTAAACAGTAACTGATGGCCTGAGCTTCCCAGGCCTTCTGCACCATCTCAGAGAAGCCAGGGTGGATGGGGAAGGTTGGGGTCAAAGTGGTCCCTTGTTTTGAACCCCTCCAGAGACCAGTGTGTGAGGTCACTGTTGGGTGTCCATCCTAGGTCCAGCCACGCCAGGGCATGGATTCTGCCTCTCAGTCTTGGTTCCACATCCACAAAGCGAAGGTAGTAAAATTCCCGTTTGTTTGAAAGACAGAGTGAAAGAAAACATGGAAAGAGCTTTGCCAGGGCCTGGTACCTAGCAAGCAACACTAAGGAAGACTGTTGTGACTGCGCCCCCAGCCAATCCGTTCAGGCTTGGGGTGCTTCCTGAAAATTCCCTTTCTGGGGACCCGCCTGCCTGGGTCTGAAACGTGGAGGGCCCCAGGCCTCCCAGGCTGCCCTCATGTTTAATCCTGCCTCTCCCTGAGGCTTACGTCCCTGTTCCCATGTATATTTCATTTCATAGTCGCCCCTGCACAGTCTCGTTAAGCAGAAACATGCAGCATATAAATGTGAATTTACAACAGGGTCTGGCTCCCACATCCTGCTTCGGTGGCAACACTGGGCTCTCACCCACCAGTTGGCCGACTCTGATGGAAGGTGACGAAGCCCAGGGCACCCCCTGCTGTGCTCGGAGGGGCCAAACGACACCCCACACAGAGAGGTGCGTGGAAGTGGCCCACTGAGCACTGGGGACCCCAAAGTGACACTAGGGCCAGGGGGGTGAGAGACATCAGCCTGGGGTCCCGCCTTCCCCTTGGAAGAAAGGGGACAGCACTTGACCACTTCTGCTTGCTGTTTGGGGTGGGAAGGAAGGAGGGGTGAGACCAGAATCCCATCCTCTTGCCTTGTTTCAACTTTCGTTTAAAAAAAAAAAAGCACCACCAAAAACAAACCAACCAGGAGTTCCCGTCGTGGCGCAGTGGTTAACGAATCCGACTAGGAACCATGTGGTTGCAGGTTCGATCCCTGGCCTCGCTCAGTGGGTTAAGGATCCAGCGTTGCCATGGGCTGTGGTGTAAGTCACAGATGCGGTTCAGATCTGGCGTTGCTGTGGCTGTGGTGTAGGCCGGCAGCTATACCTCCGATTGGACCCCTAGCCTGGGAACCTCCATATGCCGTGGGTGCGGCCCTAGAAAAGGCAAAAAAAAAAAAGGAAAGAAAGAAAAGCACCAGAGACTAATATTTTTTATGACCCCTTAACAACTTATCCTCTGTGCTGACATATTATAAATAAGTGTCAGTACCTTGTTATCCATGTGGTTTATCTTAGACACAAGCCGCGAGGAAACTGAGTCTCTTAAAGAAAACTGGGGTGTGTGTGTGTGTGTGTGTGGGCGCATATAAGTGTTCTCATTTCACTTTGGACCCGCAGACCAACTTTCATCTCTTTCTTCATATCAAAAGCCCAAGCTTCCCACAGGCATGAACTGTAATGACCATTTCCAAACATGCTGTAAATTCCACATGGAAGTCCCGGGGTAGAGCCATCATAATACTTTACAGTTGAAGGAGTCAATACTTTTAGTAAGTCTGATGTGGGAGGGGGAAATTTCCTGGGCACACATGTGCCCCCCAGCTCGGCCCCTCCACCCACCCACCATGGCAAGAACGCAGGTAGACGCCTTCTGGGAATCCTGAGCGCCTCCATCAGGCAGCTGGTCCCCCTAAGGCAGGTCTGACATCATCCAAATCTGCCTGAGGTCCCCAAGATAATGACCACGGAGGGGAGGCAGGAGTCTCCCTGGGCTGGTCCCCCCCAAGCCGTCTGGTCTCCAGGGTGGGCAGAGCCTCCCCAGACCTCCTCTGGGAGCTTGGCCAGAGCTCAACACACTTGCACAGAGCGTGATGGATGCTTTTCTTCACATCCACTCCCTTCTTCCCCTGAAACACCTTTGCTTCCAGCCTCCTTCTAAGTGGCACTACTCCTGAACTCACACATTTGCTGCGCTAGTAACAAATTTTCGAAAAGCTATTAGAATAAACACGTTCCTAGTAGTCAGTGGAATAAATAGGTATTTAGTATGGAGAACACAAACTCCTTCCCCTATCGAGCACCTGTAGCACCACAGGACTCGGGACGGTGGCATGTCCCCTTCTGCAGAATGCAGGCATGGGCTGTGCCTGGCAACCTTGGATACATACATACATGAGCGGGAGAGGGGCACACCTCTTCACTTCCCCCCTCCCAAAAGAGCAGCGCAGTGGTCCTATAGGGACCTTCAGAAATCCATCCGGCCTGTTTGGGTTCATTTAAGGGGAGTGCCGAGCAGAGGGGAGCAGGGGACATGCCAGCGTGTAACTCTCCTCCAGCGTGTAACTCAGGGGCCCACCATGGCTTTGAGTGGGGGATGGGAGATCTGGACCAGGAAGCTGCTTCCTGTGGGTGCCTGGTCACCTGCCAGGACCCGAGCACGTGGGCCACACCAGCCTCGGCCCATTGCATGGGCTGCACTCCCAGGGCAAGCACCCCGCTGGGCCGGGGAGAACCTTGCCCCTCCAAAGGCAAAGCCCCACAAAGGGCCAGGCAGAAGGCACAAAATGCAGCTCAAGGCAGGCAGCGTGCAGCCCCTGGGCTCCGAGGCTGGCACGGAGCACTGGAACAAGGCGCACGGCTGGGCAGGGGGTATTCGGAGCCCTTCCTACCCCCCAACCACATCTGTCTCATCCCACCATCCTGAGAGGCCCGACGCTTGCCAGATGTGGGCCGCCCGTGGGGACCTAGTTCATTTTCCTCGCGTCCTGTGATAATACTGGGCTGTGTTTATTTAACTTTCTGCTTTGGACGGAGGAGAGATGGGCCAGAAAAATCAGTTTGGCTCTCTTGGATCAAAACAGAATGGGCCACACATCACGCAAGGACACCCACAAAGAGGAGCTCCCCCAGTGCCATCAGAAAAAAACACATCTGGCCCACGGCTGGCAGGGGCCAGCCTGGGCCCTCAGGGGGCCAATGGGTGCAGGGTCGGCTGAGCTGTTGCACATGCCCCGCGTGCCCTGCCAGGGCCAGGCTCCTCGAGGTAGCCCATGCAGTCCCCTCAACCAGGCCGAGAGGCTCAGGGAGCTTTCAGGTGACACAAGGTGCAGCACGGGAGCAAGAGAACCAAAACTCGCAGCCAGGTCGCCCTGCCCCCAAGCCTAAGGAAGGTGAGAAAAGGATGGATGGTTCAGCAGGAAAGGTTCCTGGGGCCCCAGGCCTCAGGCCTATCCCCTGCACGTGCAGAAGAGCTGCTTGCCCTGCCTCCTCTTGCACGTCCCGGCTCCTGGAGGGGGAAGCGGGACCTCTGTGTGGGTTTACACAGCCACAGAAAACCACCCATGCTCCCTGGTTTTTTTTTGCTTTTTTGCTTTTCAGGGCCGCGCCCGCAGCATATGGAAGTTCCCAGGCTAGGGGTCGAATCCTAGCTGCAACTGCCAGCCTACACCACTGGATGCTGGCAACGCTGGATCCTTAACCCACTGAGCAAGGCTAGGGATCAAACCCACGTCCTCATGGATACTAGTCAGATTCGTTTCCACTGCGCCACAACGGGAACATCCCGTGTTCCCTGTTCTTGTGAACTACTTTTAGGGCCTCTACCAAGCCCCACGGCCCTGAGTCATGCTCCCATGGCAATAAGGACCCAGGAGTCTGGGACTGGAATGACCGCCAGGGCCACACAGCAGGGCAATCATGGCAGCTTCCCCACTGCCCCTGTTTGCCAGGTTCAGCCATCCAGCTGGCAGGACCCAGCCCTGCCAAGGCTCCCCCGACGTCCACCCCCAGCCTGTACCTACCCCCTGTTCTCAGCCACACAGCCAAACCCTGCCTGGGTCCCAGCCCTGCAAACAGCACTCCCTGCACCCCTCATCAACCTAGGGAAGTACAGCCTTTCCTTTCCTTGGAAAACCAACATGGAAAGAGGCCCGTGGACGCCCAGGGTGGTCTGGGGCCACACAGGCAGGGGGACCACCAGGGACCTGCCGGCTCACAGGTGCCTCACCCCACTGCAGGGCTTCTACAGCACAGAGCTCAGCTGGAGGGCCCTGGCCCTGCCCTGCCCCACCCAGCCCTCTGGCCTGTGTGCCTCCGTTTCCACTCTGATTCATGCTTCTACAAGGAAGCTCATTGCTGTCTTTGGCCAGTAAGGTCTCCCCGTCAGGAAACTCCAGAAGCTAGGAGCACAGGGTTTGTGTGCAGGCAGACCCGGGCTCCCAGGCCTGGCTGCAACAGTCACGAGCTGGGCGAGACCCAGCTGTCCTCAGTTTTCTCATACATCCAATGGGGCGATATGAATACCAAGCCCTTGGAGGTACTACAAGGTGACGAGACGAGGCCAGAGGATGCAGAGCATGGCACCTGGTGCTCAGTAAAAGCCCAATAACTGGTCCCACTGAGAGGCATCGTGGCAGTGGCCCTAGCTCAAGAGGCCAGCCAAGGTCCCTCCACAAACAAAGCCACTGCATTCACGTGAAGCTTTACTGCGTTCGACACACACTCCCTGCAGGAATCAAATTTGCTTCTTGAGGGTTTGGAAGCAGGATGGGCAATACCATGTGTCACATGTCGCACAGGACAAAGCTGAGGCCGGAGGAGTGATGCGCCTTCAGGTCACAGGCAAGTGTCCCACGCACCCAGACTCCAAGGCTGGGCTCTTTCCACCGTTCCGGCAGGATCGTCCTTGCTGTAAGCCCTCTCCTGCTGTTCTAGTCACTGCTGATCACAGACTCTGGTTTGGGGGTGTGGGGGGCACAGGAAGGGCCCCCAGAAAATAAGGCAGCCCACACTGCCTTATTGGAATGGAGAATTGGGCAGCGGGGCCACTTCCATAGCCCCCAGGGCCCCTCTGCAGACCTGGAGGCCACAAAGCACCCCCTGGGATAAGGAAACGGCCCCAGAGCCCAACCTGGCCCTACCAAAGAGATGAAGGGGCAGTGCTGGGGAAAGAGGCCAGGCGGGGCGTTTCTATCGAGGCTCAGTGGTTAACAAACCCAACTAGCATCCATGAGGATGCAGGTTCGATCCCTGGCCTTGATCAGTGGGTTAAGGATCCGGTGTTGCCCTGAGCTGGGGTGTGGGTTGCAGACAAGGCTCAGATCTGGTGTTGCTGTGGCTGTGGCGTAGGCCGGCAGCTGCAGGTCTGATTCGACCCCTAGCCTGGGAACCTCAATATGCCTCGGGTACGGCCCTAAAAAGACAAAAAGAAGGAAGAAAGAGGCCAGACGTGGAGCCCAGCAGGCCCAGGGGTAGATCCTGCACCTGAGACTGTGTGTACATATCTGTAAAATGGGAGAAATACCAGCACCTACTCATCATCAGACAGTTGTAAGCGCTGGACAAGCTCAGGACACGGCTCAAAGCACCCCCAAGCCCATGGAAGATGTGATGGAGAGCAGAACATCCTCAGGGCTTCCGGGTGCCAGGCACAAGGCTGGGCACTTCGGGGCATTAGTCTGTTTAATCCTTGCACCCCTCTTATCCGATTTCCCAACAGAAAGTGGAGACTTGAGAATCGAAAATGACTTGCCCAAGGTCACACACTTGCAAAAGGGGAGAGCCAGCAGCCCAGCTCTGCCTCCAGAGATGGCACATCGCCCCTGTTCCCCTCCTCAGCACGCTTGCTGTCATGCTCGTCACCTTCCCAACAACCTCAAAGTCCTCCATCTGCATCCAGGCCTGCCACCAGCCTGCCCGGGGTCCCTCTGGTCCTGAGGACATTTCCCCACCCATGCATCCTCACTCCAGCCTGTGCATCCACGTGCCCTCCTGCCCCAGGGCCATTGCTGCTGGTGAGCCTATCACCTAAAACGCCCCCCTCTGTGTTGGAAGCCCCAGCTGACCACTGCTACTCAAGAGGCCTTTCCAGACCCCTGGACAAATTGATACACACCTGCCCCCCCCTCCCCAGCCTTCCTTCCCTGGTTCCCACAGTTGTCTCTCAGGGCGGGGCTTGGGTGCAAGACCTGAGCACATGAGGCTGCCCTGGGCTATGGGCTCCCCCAAGGCAGGACCCCGGCCAGCCTCACTCCCTGTCCTCACTGCCAGCCAGGGCCTTGCCTCGGCAGGCACCCACCACCGGCTGGTTAATATGAATTCATCCTAAGTCCTTGGGTTTTTACCTTTTTTGGTTTTTTGCTTTTGCTTTTTGGGGCTGCACCTATGGCATATGGAGGTTCCCAGGCTAGGGGTCCAATCAGAGCTATAGCTGCCGGCCTACACCACAGCCACAGCAACGCCGGATCCGAGCCACGTCTGCGACCTACACCACAGCTCACAGCAACGCTGGATCCTTAACCCACCGAGTGAGACCAGGGGTCAAACCTGCATCCTCATGGGTACTAGTCAGGTTCATTACCACTGCACCACAATGGGAACTCCAGCTTTTTACCTGTTTTAATTCCTCAGATTGTAGGGAAAAAAAAAATTAAAGGCAGGTATGTGCACAAAGAAAAATCAAACTGACCCATGATGCCCCCTTGAAAATGCTGCAGGTATTCTGGGGCAGCCAGCCTTACAGAATAGTTTTTATGTGGTACATTTTCCTTTATTTATTTTATTTTATTTTATTTTATCTTTTCTAGGTTCCCAGGCTAGGAGTCGAATCGGAGCCACAGCTGCCATCGTATGCCCCAACCACAGCAACTTGAGATCCAAGCCACACCTGCGACCTACACCATGGCTCATGGCAACGCTGGATCCTTAACCCACTGAACACGGCCAGGGATTGAACCCGTGACCTCATGGTTCCTAGTCGGATTCATTAACGGGAACTCCACATTTTCCTTTTTTTAAAATACAAGTGGGACCCCAGGCGTATCCTCACAGCTCTCGGTTGTGCAGGGCAGCTCTGGAAAGCCGGCCACAAAAAGTCCTCGGGCCCATGGGGAGGTGGCTGAGGAGGGGCACCCAGTAATGGGGGGGGGGGGGGTCTTGAAACCACATCTTAGATGGGAAATCGAAGAAATGGACACTGTTCGGCCTCTGGGGCTGGCTCAGGGGGACCCCAGAGCTGTCTTCAGGCATCTGAAGGGCTGTCACGGGGAAAAGGGACTGAGCTTGCTGTGTGGCCTCAAGGGGTCAAGCCGGGACCAACCAGGAGAAGTCGCTACAGGGAGATTTCAAGAAGGAACAGATGGGACTCTCGCAGCAGAGGCTACGAGGGAAGGTCCACTCAGGGGGGAGTGAGGCTGCTGGCCTGGCGGGGGGATGGTGTCAAGCAGAGAGAGAGACCCCCGGGGGATTCAAGGCTCCGATAGGAGAGGAGTTGACCTTGGCAGGCTTCTCTAGACCAGGATCTCAAATGACCAGAGGGGGATCAGAGGTGAAGGCTGGAGTGGGGAGGGGGAGACAGCTGAGGATTGTGAATGAGCCACCCCCAGCCCGTCAAAACTGTCACCCAGAGTACGCTCAGCAGGGTCAGAGCTTCTATCTTTTCTGCACAGAGCAGAGATCTGAATGTTTCTAGTGCAATTGTTCATCAGTTCCAACAAACTTCTCACGGGCCCACAGCATCCTCGCACCGCATACTTGGAGACCCCCTGGTCTAACAAGGAACTTGCAGCCAATTGAGACAATTGAAAGGAAAGGGCCTGGAAGAGCAGCCAGCCCCTCAGGAACAGAATGGGTTAAGGCATGGGTGAGCTCTCTGCTCCATTCCAGGCTTGCAGCTGGGCCTCCCAGCACCCGCCTGGAGGCTCTGGCAGCTGCCTGGCCACCCTGTCCCCAACTTGCCTGCCTGAGACACCCAGCCTGGAGCCCCAGATCTGGGAACAGGACAGCTGCCCTGGGGCCGGCTGGCCATAGCCAGCCAGAGAGAGATTCCACTCCCCAGATCCAGTGAAAACCATTTGCTGGTTTGGGATGGTTGCCATGGGGGCAGAACGAAAGACCTCCATCCGCACCCCTCCTCTCCCCCTTCCCCTGCAGCTCCGAGCCGGCGGACAGGGCAAGGGACTCCAGCAGCCCCATCTTTGAAACTGCGACAGGTACGACCGCTCGCTGAGCACGTACACCAAGGACAGGGCAGGCTGTTTAACACACAGGGCGCTCCTGCCATCCTCACAGTGACCCCGCGTGGGAGTTTTTAACCATCCTCACTTCACGAGGAGAAACCTGTGTTCAGAGAGGTGAAGACACGCACTCCCAGTCACACAGCCAACAAGCAGCAGAGCTAGGATTCAAACTAGGCTTCGCCCAAAACAACACACCACACGGCTGGGTCAGAGCTGCGTCAGGTTGTCCCGGGCATCCATGCAGCTCCTCCACCGGCTTCTGTTCTCCTGGGTCCAGATGCCCGATGCCTGCCCGGCTATAAGAAGGGAGAGGAGAGCCGATGTTCTGGTAGAGACAGATATACAAGGCTAAGATGCTGAGCCATTTCCCTCAGTTTCCCTGCCTGGGGAAGGGGGGCGTCCATACCAGAGGACCCATGTTTGGTTTTTTTCGTTTGTTTTTGCTTTTTGCTTTTTAGGGCTACACCTGCGGCATATGCAAGTTCCCAGTCTAGGAGTCAGATCAGAGCTGCAGCTGCTGGCCTACACCACAGCCACAGCAATGCCAGATCCATGCCGAATCTTCAACCTACACCACAGCTCAAGGCAACGCCGGATCCTTAACCCACGGAGCATGGCCAGGGATCGAACCCTCGTTCTCATGGATACTAATCGGGTTTATTATTGCTGAGCCACCGTGGGAACTCCATGATGAACCTATGTTTTATAGGAAATGAGAGCCAGGGTTTAAGGGCAGCAGCAGGAAGAGAGAAGGCCCCTGTGGCCCCGGGGGTAACCTCAGGCTTGTCCTACCTGGCAGCAGGCACCCCAGGGATTCTGAAGTCTCCCAAGTCAGAGCCCCGGGTCCAGCACAACGCTGTTCATCTGAAGCATTAACACCTGAGAAATCTCAAGTTGGAGGGGCTGGTTTGGTTTTTTTCAAAAACACATTAAAATAAATACATGGGAATTCAAACCTAACATGTTCACATGGGCAGGGCAGTGGGGGCAGAGGCAGGCTCCAGGAAGCTGGCTGGTTTGTCCCCTGATCGGACGCTGGTTTATGCAGATATGTTCAGTTTATGAAACTCATCGAACAGTTCTGACTGGTATGTAAAACCTCAACAATAAAGAGCCAACTTAAAAAGCATGGAGGAGGAGTTCCCGCCGTAGCGCAGTGGTTAACGAATCCGACTAGGAACCATGAGGTTGTGGGTTCGATCCCTGGCCTTTCTCAGTGGGTTAAGGATCCAGCGTTGCCGTGACCTGTGGTGTAGGTCGCAGACGCGGCTCGGATCCTGCGTTGCTGTGGCTCTGGTGTAGGCTGGCAGCTACACCTCCAATTAGACCCCTAGCCTGGGAACCTCCATATATATGCCTTGGGAGCGACCCAAGAAATGGCAAAAAGACAAAAAAAAAAAAAAGGAAAGAAAAAAGAAATAAACTGCGGAAAGGAAAAAAAAATAAAAATCATTAAAAAAAAAAAAGCATGGAGGAAGCACTAAATTCACTGATATGGAATCACATCTAACAGGTGGGAAAGGGAGAAAATGCAAGACTGGGAATTCCCGTCCTGGATCAGTGGTTAATGAACCCGCCTAGCATCCATGAGGTTGTGTGTTCGATCCCTGGCCTCGCTCAGTGGGTTAAGGATCGGCGTTGCCGTGAGCTGTGGTATAGGATGCAGGCTCGGCTCGACTAAAAAAAACAAACAAAAAAAAAGGCGAGACTGTATAGTGTGCTTCCATTGCACAGAGAGGGAGAGAGGAAATACCTACCCTGTCACACGTGGGCACATACAGGAACCTGCTCTGGAACTAGACACAGGAACCCAGTAACACCAGGGGCCTCCAGGGAGGGGAAGTAGGTGGCTGGGGGGTGTATTTACTTTTGTGTTTTGTGCATTCATTAGCAATTAGTTTTTTAAATGTTTACATGTGTTCTACTTAAGGTGCCCTGCCACAGCCCCAGGGGTACCTGAGCTGCACTTTGGGAATCCATGCTGTGTCATCCCCCTCCCCAGGTGTGGCCCTGCTAGGCTGCAGGACTTTGAGAAAACTCCTGTCCTTCTTGGCTCCCGTGCCCCCTACTCGGGCTTTCCCCTGGGGCCCCTCCCACCTAGATGTCGGAACTGGGTGAATCCAATCCCACGGCCCAAAGCCGGCCTAATGGGCAACTAACTACCCCACCCCCAGCCCACCCTGACCCTGACCCTGACCCTGTCCCTGGGCTGCTGGACAAAGCTCCAAGGCCATGTGACGGTCAAACAGGGCATTGCCCATCAAGTACCCACTGCCCCAGCCTCTGATATCAGCATCCTTCTTGGGCCCTTAACAACCATCTCTCACCCACTTGGACCTCAGTGGACCATCGGTCAAATCGCCCTGCCTGCCCCTGGGACACAAGCAGGCTGGATGCTCAGATCTTCCCAGAGGGGGCTCCCTGAGCAGAGCAACAGAGGAGACAGAGCGGCAAGGGCTCTTCCACCGCAGTAGCCGTTCCCTGAAGACAACAGCCATTCTTTCGTTTTTGTTTTTGTGGGTTTTTTGGTTTTTGTTTTTGTTTTCTTCTGTCTATAACTTATTTTTTTATATTACTCAATGAATTTATGACATTTATAGTCGTACAATGATCATCACAACCCTGTTTTATAACATTTCCATCCCAAACCCCCAGCATCCCCCCACCCTCTCTCCTTTAGAAACCGTAAGTTTTTCAAAGTCTGTGACAACAGCCATTCTATCCTACTCTGATCATCTCCAAAGTGACGCTGCCTGGCTCCTATGTCTCCTTCTATTCATTCCACCAGCTCCCCCTTTTCCTCCCATCAATCTCCCCTCCAGCCTAAGCTGTCAGAGTTCACGTCTGTCGTGTGCGACCACTGAACCCTGATGGACAGGAAAGCAGTGCAAGAGCTGAGGTCATCGGGGTGGTCCCAGCAACGCCCCCCACCGAGAAACCCACCTCGGAAAGACCAAGAGCCCTCTAGGCGGGGGCCAGGGGCCCACACCCTTCCTCCCCGCCTAAACGCCTTGGAAAGTCCAGAGGAGGCCTTGCTTGAGCTTCCCCAGAAGCCGAAGGAAGCAAACACCTCCTCACCCAAGGACATCGGCAGGGTGAGCTGAACCCCCGCCTCTTCCTCCTGGAAACCCCGGAGGACGCAGGAAGCAACAGCGCAAGGGAGGGCATGCAGCTGTGCCCAGAGTCCAGCTGAAGGCAGCCGGCGGCCTAGAGCTGGGGCAGAGAAGGCCCTGGGCTAGGGCTCTAATGCAACCTTTGCAAGAACCACCAGTAAACTGTTTCGCCTAAACAACCCAATTAACTGGCTTGGCTATACTATTTGACCCAGGGAGTTTTGTGAGCCAATATTTTTTTTTTTTTTTAATGATTAAAGATTCTAGGAGTTCCCTTGCGGTGCAGCAGGTTAAAGATGAGCTGTCATCCTGTAGTGGATCAGGTTGCTGCCCTGGCCTGGGTTTGATCCCTGGCTCGGGAACTTCTGCATGCCACAGGTACAGCCCAAAATAACTAATTAATTAAAAATTTAGGCGTTCCTATTGTGGCTCAGCAATAATGACCCTGACTAGTATCCATAAGGATGTGGGCCCTCAATCAGTGGGTTGAGGATCGGGCTTTGCCGCAAGCTGCAGGGTAGGTTGCAGATGCGGCTCAGATCCCACGTTGCTGTGGCTGTGGCGTAGGCCAGTGGCTATAGCTCTGATTCAACCCCTAGCCCAGGAACGTCCATGTGCCAAGGTGGACCAGAAAAAGAAAGAAAGAAGCAATGTCTTGAATGGAAATGCAAGAACATTTATTAAAAAAGAAAAAAAACGTTATTGTCTTTCCCCTGCATCACACCTCTGACCACTCCTGGAAAAAAAATAAGAAGCCCCCTAGCAGCAGCTGGACAGACACATCCTGATACAGGGTCAGAACAGGAAGTACTCTGGGAGTCCCCTAACCTCTGCTAAGCAGTGGGACTGCCTGACCTTTACACAAGAGTGCATACCCTTAATTCATCAAAGAAGAAAGAGAATGGGGGACCTAGCCCCCCACCTCTCAGCGTCCATCTGGCTAGCTCATCCAGAAACAATGCAAAAGCACTGATTCAGCCTAAAGTCCCCCTGGACAGATGGAGAAGCCGAGGCACAGAGAGGTGCTGTGACTGTGGCAAAGTCACACAGCACACGGGAAGCAGGGCTGGATCAAGAGCTACCGTGGTCAAAGCCCATTTAACCCTTAGAGTGCTGGCAGTGCTGTGGCCCCCAGGGCCAGGCAGCTAACAGAGAGGGGTGAGGAGGGCCCATTGCGATGCAACAGGGAGCAGTGGGAACAGTGGATTTCTACAGCACACGTGCCCTTGTGGAAACGGCAGAGCTGTGCAGGAACTGGGGCCAGTGCTGCCAGATCTTTGGATTACTTTAAAGAAATGCTATAAATATGGATTTCTGTACAAAATTTCCTGAATTTTTTTTGTTTGTTTTTTGTCTTTTGTAGGGCCGCACCCGTGGCATATGGAGGTTCCCAGGCTAGGGGTCTAATCGGAGCTACAGCTACCAGCCTACACCACAGCCATAGCAACGCCAGATCCAAGCCCCATCTGCAACCCACACCACAGCTCACGGCAATGCTGGATCCTTAACCCACTGAGCGAAGCCAGGGATCAAACCTGAAACCTCATGGTTCCTGGTCAAATTTGTTTCCACTATGCCACGACGGGAACTCCCGACTTTTAAGTATTATTTTCTAATTCCAAACAAATTTTAATCCTGAGCAACCAATAAAGCAAAACATTCTAGCCCTGGATGGGGTCCTTGGATAACTAGTTTGCAGCCTCCGTTCCAGGATTTCAGCATAAATCCTGAATATGTTTTTTTGGCACTGAGTCAAAATGACATGAGAGAGAGTTCCAATCACGGCTCAGTGGTTAACCAACCCGACTAGTATCCATGAGGACTCGGGTTCCATCCCTGGCCTTTCCCAGTGGGTTAGGGATCCAGCGTTGCCGTGACCTGTGGTGTAGGTCACAGACACAGCTCAGATCCCACACTGCTGTGGCTGTGGTGTAGGCCGGCAGCTGCAGCTCCAATTCGACCCCACCCTGGGAACCTCCATGTGCTGCAGTGAGGCCCTAAAGAGACCAAAAAAAAAAAAAAAATGACATGAGCGGTGCTTAGAAGGTATCTTCCCCTACAAATCAGTGTCTTCTGGGTGGCTAAAATTTTACCATTAGCTATTCATTCCTTTGAGTCAACAGTGCTTTCCCAGGATATTCTTTTAAAGAAAATTCTAAAGAGGTCATTGTAAATGTCTTTGTCTAGAGGAGAGACCTGGGCAACATTTCAGTCTTGGAAAAACAGAAATTGATAATAATAACAAAGATGATGATAACAATAGCTATAACTAACGAAAACGGAGCAACGATTATGCTCAAGCATGGGGGAGACATCGTAGTCTGTACAGGTTTCTGAGAGGGAAGAAAAGCACGTGTGTCTATTTTCGATGAGAAGCTGTTAAAAGTTCCCCCAAAATACCATCCCGTAGCTGAGATCAGACACTTGGTGTCTCTCCAGAAGAGAAGCATCCACCACATTTGTGATCTCAAAATAAGTCTGGCATCTTCCAGGGACAAAACTTTCAGCTGCCAAATAGCTGGGGCTCGGTTGAGGCTCTGGCCACCTGACATTGGGGGGCGGGGGGCAGGGCGCGAGGCATCCTGGCAGCGGGGAAGGGAGGGCAGAGGGAGAGGGGGGAAGTTTATCTCGACACTTTTCCCTAAAATGCT
Source organism: Phacochoerus africanus (assembly GCF_016906955.1). NCBI lineage: Eukaryota > Metazoa > Chordata > Mammalia > Artiodactyla > Suidae > Phacochoerus > Phacochoerus africanus. Next base: position 34,799,519 of record NC_062551.1, on the reverse strand, counting down.
GATCTTAGGTCTAGACAACAGAAAAGATGCTGCTAAAATTACTATGAAGTCCTTTCCCCAAAGGCATTTGGTTACATCTGATTTTAAAATGCACCTGCAGAAGTCCACTCTCTTGGCCTATTCTGGTTTTCAGGTAAGTGCCCTGGCAGGGGCCTCCTAAATCACCAACTCAGTAAAGGGAAGTGGAGCCTGGAGAGCATTTCCCAGGAGGCAGAGCAGGAACTATAACGTGGATCACGGACCGCAACCCAGGGTTTGGGGCTCAGAGCCACAGGGACCACCATGTGCCTTAGCCTGAATACGCGAAGAGCGGTACAGTGATGCTAGCAGGGAAGGCATGCTCAGACTGAGCTGTGACCCTGGAGGTAGGAGAACTGGGGAAAGGGGAGTTTCAGAACAAGAGAAAATAAATAAAAAACAAGACCACGAGGCCACCCACTTACCCCAGTGGTTGCTATCTGCACGTGAAGTTTTTTTTGTCTTTCTGTCCTTTCCTAGGGCTGCACCTGCGGCATATGGAGGTTCCCAGGCTAGGGGTCTAACTGGAGCTGTGGCCGCCGGCCTACACCAGAGCCACAGCAACGCGCGATCCAAGCCACATCTGCAACCTACACCACAGCTCATGGCAATGCCGGATCCTTAACCCACTGAGCGAGGCCAGGAATCAAACCTGAAACCTCATGGTTCCTAGTCAGATTCGTTAACCACTGAGACATGACGGGAACTCCAGCACGTGAAGTTTTAAATGCATCTGTCCTCTGACACTATTGGAAAGTAAGGAGTAAAGTATGGTTCTCTCCATTTTATCAAGGTTCAGAGAGGTTAAGACACTAGTCCAGGATCACACAGCCGGCAGTACCAGGTCTTCTATAGGCCAACCTCTCTAACCTCAATTCACAAACCTCCCTTCTCTGTGCTCCAACACACCGGCTTTTCCTGAGTTCGTGAGTTGCACGCCACTATCAATAGCACTCCTCCCCTCCCCCAGGCCAGGCCCACCATCTCCGCCAAGTCACTCAGAGTTCACTCTCAGCTCTATCATTCCTTTTCCAGAGGAGTCTTCCACTAAATAGAAATCCAATCCCCCTACTCCCAGACAGACCCTGTCCTGAGTTGCATTATATAGTCTCACACCCACAGCCACCTTCCCTCTGCAGCAAGGCTGCAGAAAAGTCCTTTGGAGGCATTGCTAAAACGCAGATTCCTGGGCTCCTCTCCGAGATTTCTGGTTCAGCAGCTCCGGGCTGGGGCCTGAGGGTCTGCATTTCTAATCAGTTCCCAGGCGATGCTGATGCTGCTCCTGCGCAAACCAATCCAGTAGCCACAAGCCTCAAGTGGCCATTTACACTAAAATTAATTCACATTAAATTTAAAATAGTTCTTCAGGCATTCCCGTCATGGCACAGTGGTTCACGAATCTGACTAGGAACCACGAGGTTGCGGTTCGATCCCTGGCCTCACTCAGTGGGTGAAGGATCCGGCGTTGCCATGAGCTGTGGTGTAGGTCGCAGATGTGGCTTGGATCACGCGTTGCTGTGGCTCTGGAGTAGGCCGGCGGCCACAGCTCCAGTTAGACCCCTAGCCTGGGAACCTCCATATGCCACGGGATCGGCCCTAAAAAAGGCAAAAAGACTGAAATAAAATAAAATAAAATAGTTCTTCAGTCATACAAGGTGCATTTCAAATGCTCAAAGGCCACATGGGGCTCATGGCTACACTCTGGACGATGGGATGGCGCAGTATTAGAACACTGCCTTCATCGCCAAAAGTTCTATTGCACCGAGCTGGTCTCGACTCCAAAGAGTCTACATGTTGTTTTGTTAATCACAGGCTCCTCTGTGTGAGGATTTGATCCCTGTCATCCCTTCCATGAGCCTGAACGTTTCATACAGTTCCCTGATAGCGTGGCGGGTTTAAGGATCTGGCATCGTCACTGCGGTGGCGTGGGTCACTGCTGTGGCAGAAGTTCCACCCCTGGTCTGGGAATTTTGCAGGCCGTGGGTGCAGTCAAAAAAAAAAAAAAAAAACTGGGAGTTCCCATGGTGTCTCAGCGGAAACAAATTTGACCAGGAACCATGAGGTTGCGGGTTCGATCCCTGGCCTTGCTCAGTGGGTTAAGGATCTAGCCACAGTAGCTCTGATTCAACCCCTAGCCTGGGAACTTCCACATGCCATGGGTGTGGCCCTAAAAGACTATACATTTCATGAGGATAGGGCGTAATACTAGATGGATGGATGGAGAGAACTCAGGAAGGGGCAGGACCCTGTCCCCCCTCCCCCCCGCCCCTGCTGTGGCCTAACCCAGCTCTGGGGTGGGGGCGGGGCGGGGGGGGCAGACTCCGATCAGCTGATGGAACGGCAAAGCTTTACACTTCGCCTCCTCGGATGGTCCAGCTAGAGCACGAGCACGAGCCCTCCACTGCCTCCCACACCCATGTCACCAAATAAGAGCAACAGAAGACTGTCCCCCAGGTGCCAGATAACCAGGCCTCACAAGCTGTGGTGGAAAAGAAAGTCAACTCTTAGCTGTCCTTACTATTTCGGGTTCTTGGATGCCTAGCAAACAAGTGCTGACAATCTGCCTTTAATAGCCCCAGTTCTGAGTGTCTTCAAGACATTTCTTTCCAACTAAGTAACCCAAATAAATTTAGCGACTTTTTTTTTTATAAGGAGAAATAATTAAAGAACAGATGGTGTTGCTTACTTTGAAATTTCTGCTCTAAAATAGATTTTGTGTGCACCTTGGTTGGAGTTCAACTCCCCCCCCATTCGTGTGTCGGAAAAGGAGATCAGCTCACTAATTACCTGGCTGTCTTTTCCCTACAAGATCCCAATTTAAGAATCTCGTTTCATTCTAAGAAAATTAATTCAAAATGCCAAATAATTTAAAAATGTATTAAGATTCCCCTTAGACCAGAAAGCAAAAGGAGCTTTCATTTGTCTGCTAAAAATCACCTTGGGTAGTCGGGAGGGAAGTTTAGCTCTTAAGACGATCCCCAGAATGGAGCTTTTGGCAAAGCTATCGGTTCCATATGTCCACAAAATGTTTCATTTAAAATATATGTGCTTTTAAATTGGTCTCTGACCATTTCTATGCCGCGGTCTCTGACCGCTCCAAGCATCCTCCCAGCCCTTGGAGCCTTGTTCTCCTCGGAAGCTAGACTCTTTTATTTGCATTGGAGGTAACCTATTTCAACCTGCCAAAACCTGTTCACTTTCAAAGCCACTTTTGGAGATTTTATAGCCTGAAATGGAATAAAATTTAAATTTAATAAAATTTGAGATTTGTGCACGCACACACCACCCGCCCCCCCCCCCCCCACCAAAAATGAACGGGTTGAAAAGCCAGCTACCCAGACGTTGAGGAAAATATTCTGAGAAAGCCCCACAGGGCGGAGGGGGAGAAAACCAGACCATCGTTAGCCTGCCAAATGTCATTTGGGGCTGGTTTTAGAGGAGAACCAGAGCTGAGGATGCAATGCAATTATTTAAATCCAGAAAGAAAAATGTTTGCTCCAAAATTTGGCAGCCGCCGATTGCCTCTGATGTCTTCTTGTTTCAAACGGATTCCACCCACGTGTGGGGGACCTTTCTAGCCCCAGAGTGCCTATCAGACAAGGGTGTCCCACCTGGCCTTGAGGTGCAGCTTGCAAGTTGAAAACTCCTGATATTTTGTATTGGATGCACGGAGTTTCACTGGAAAGCATGGTGGGGGTAGCGAACCACATTTTCTCTGTACAGGTCGTAACAGGAGGGGAGTTTTCTCCCTTCCTTTGTTTCTCTCCACCTCCGCCTTTGTCCCTGGCTGGCAGCCCCCCTCGGCCCCTGCCGTGCTGCTCTCTCCCTTTCCCTCCCCCTGGCTGCCGGTGTGTGAAGCCCTCGTCTGGCTGTCACTCAGGCCCCTTTGTGGGTTCCGCAGGCCTCAGGGTACTACAACCCCCCACAGCCCCGGGGCTCTCTGCAGCCCTCCAAGACTCACGCTCAAAAGCTGGCCAGCCGGCAGCGTGAGTTTGCTTTGACGCCCCACAAAAGGGCTCTGGAGGACAACACCCAATGCCCCTGGATGGTTTGCTCTCTGGCCCAGAGACGATTCCATGGAGAAAACCGATCGGCACCACATCCCTGTCCTCAGGGGCGGAGGGGGTGGGGGCCGGGGGGCAGTGGCTGGGAAAGATGAGCAAGACAGAAGTGGTCCCTGGCTGGCAAACTGATGAATTCATTCCAGCAAGAGCGTCGTGGGCAGCACCTCTGGGGTGTTGGCGGCCAGTGCCCCATACAGAGATCCGGGGGTGCACTGGGCTGAAAGGTCACCTGTTTGCCTAAGTCATCCCTGCAGGAATTTTTGAAGACAAGTTCGTTCAGGCAAACAGGATGCCACTGCTCTGTCTGCTCTCCTGCAAACGTCCGCCCTCCTGCAAACGCCTGTCCATTTGCTAGACCCCCAGCTGGGTCAGAAGGGCTGCGACCCACCCTGTTGGTGAGCTTTTCCAGCACCTTCCATCTTCTGCTTCCCCTGCCCTCCGCTCTCAGCCCAGAGCTCTCCCCCGCTCTCCTTTCTTCTCAGCTATCCATGTCTTTTCTTCATTTACAGGGTCAGAGCCCTCCTTCTCCAGAGAGAATAACAACAGAATTGCTCTGAGTTCCCTGGTGGCCTAGCGGTTAAGAACTCGGCATTGTCACTGCTGTGGCGCACTTTCGATTCCTGGCCTGGGAACTTCTACATGCCGCAGGTCCAGCCAAAAAAAAAAAAAAAAAAAAAGACTGCTTACTGCAGGCTAGGAAGGATGTTTGAGCATCCTCTGAGCAACCTTCTGAGATGAGATACTGCCGCTACCCCCATTGAGCAGATGAGAAAACTGAGGCCCAGACTGGTTGAACAACTTGCCCAGCTAGTCAGCTGCAGAACCAAGATTTAACTGCTTTTCCAGAAACGGGAATGGGTCCCTCAGCCCCTCTGGATGACTGACCCTATGGACCCTCTGCTAGCCAGGCCCTGCCCCAGGGTGCGGCCCACGAGGGGCTCAGCCACACTGAGTCTTCCCCTGTCCTCCCCCTCTCATCAGGCCACCCTGGTGACTAATGACTCGGCAAAGCAGAGAGGCCCGCTTGGGGGCCAAGGCCTGTGATCGACCTTGAACTTAAGAGGCTCCAAGCTCCGACAAGCATCGCTAATGGGCCGGGAGTAACCTGAGCCAGCCCTTGGACGGAAGCTCCAGGCACTGTGGCCGGCTGGCCTGCCGGCGCTGGCACCACTACCTGGATGAGAGCCTCGCTTCTCCATTTCACGGGGCCTTCGCTCAGTGCAACCTTTTCTCATTCGGCAACAAAGCAGCTCCCGTTTATCACGCGCTGACGGAGTGCCAGCCCTCTGCTAAGCACTTTACACGCATTATCTTGTTTAATCTTCACGACTGGGCAGGAAAACAGTGTTAAGGCAGCATCCTAGGCAAGGAAACCGAGGCTGAGAGGACAGGGACGTGCAGCTAGGGAGCGCCGAGCTGGAGTTTGCAAAGACCTGCGTGCTTCGCCACAAAACCGTGCTACCTTTGGAAGGAGCATCTCGATTGAGATGGTGGGTGATTTGTTACCTTCCTCCCATTTTAATATATTTTCAAAAGGCTCTGCATCTCTCCAAAAGGAGAAGAAAAATGTAATATGATTTTTTAAAAAAAGAGAGAGAGAGAAGGAGGAGGAAAAAAAAAAAGAAGGCTTGGGAACAGTGTTCATATCATTTTATTTGATGGGCGAACTTCACACACACGCACCTACAGGTGTACACTGTATGCCTACAGGTGCATACAGGTGCATACATGTGTGTATACACACACACACACACACACACACACACACACAGAGAGCCAAGAGCCTGAATCTGCTGTTTGTTTGGGATTTTGTGATTGTCAAAAATTTAAAATCCCAAAGGCTCATTTTTCTCCTCTAGGGCTTAGCTCATCAGTTTCAAACTGCGCAAAAGGCCCCAGACACACACTCTTCTTTATCATGCTTCTAAGCCCCCCGCCAGGCACCTCAGCCCTGTACCATTCAGGCCAGGGTGCCGTACCTCAGCACCGCAAGGCAGCTCCACGTGTCTTTTCAGCGTTCTCCCATGGGTCCCCTTCCCAGATGAGGACCTGGAGCCTCGGGTCGGGGGGAGGGGGCAGAACAGGGAGGACCCCACCCCCTGTCACTCAGCTTATCGATGGCAGACCCACATTCCCAACCCAGGCCAGCCTGCTTCCAAAGCACGTCTAACCTGCTTCCAATGTCCACTCACTCCAGTCCCAAAAGAGAGTGGCCGCTCCATGGTCCTGGGCTAGGGGAGCGCCTGTAGAGATGTCCGCCCAGCACTCACGCGATAGGAGAGCATCACTCAGTTCCTTGGCCCCAGGGGGATCTCAGGGAGGCAGCAGCACTGGGTTGGGAAACCGGGGCTCAATCATGTCCCCTGTCCAAGCCTTCCAGAAAACGTCAGCGCTTACATTTTCCTGCACAACAGGAGCTTTTCCGGGTCTCCTGCACAGAAGAAATCCTGACCCCTTGCTGTCTCTCCCTGGACCCTATCTCTCCGGCAGAGCCCGAGAGGCCTAGAACTGGACATGGTTCTAGGGTGCCTCGTGGCAGGGGCCCTGAGACTCCGCCGGGCCGGCACCCACACCCAAGTGCAGCTGCTCTCCCCCTCGATGGGAAAGAAACTCGTGGGCAGGTTTTTAAGGCTCGAAATAAAGTTTAAATATTACGTGGAAATTACTAAACAAATCAAATCACTGTTAAGTGGATGTCATGGGCTTCCTCTAGACAATACGTTTAATGAAGATTATTGTCCTCCTGGTTATAGTTTTAGATTTGCATTTTATTATCAGAGAACCACTTATGCATTACTCCAGGATTTTCATTAGGTAAATAAATTTTTATGTGGATTTCATTATATTCCCTTGGCTGAAGTCCTGATCACTTAACAGCAAGAATGCTGCTCCCACATCCTGTGTGTCAATCAGGATGTAACTGTTTCCTCTGGTTGTTGAAACGACTTTTTGAAAACTCTGGTGTTGATGGGCAAAAGGAAAGGGGACGGGGTCAGAACTCAGGAGAGAGTTTGGGTCCAAGCTCTTTCACGGAAACGTACACATACAACTAAAAAGGAATTTTCTAGTTAAAGCAATATGTGTATGTTTCAAGATATATACATATACACACATGACATATATAAACATTATATGAAAATGTCTTCTATATAAAATGTATAGATACACTATCTGGGGATAGCATACACCCAGATATTTCCTGGTGTCCTCTCCACCTGCTTTGGCCATTCCAACATGGCACTGTTACCATAGCACCAGGGCAAACAAGACTGAGGTGTAGGCCAGTCCTGGAGAAATAACTTGAAAGAAACAAGCTTGGGAAAAGGCAGGAAGGAAGATGTTGGGGGTAGACATTCCTGGAACCGCAGCCATCAGCAGGAAAAAAAAAAATCTTTTCTAAGAAGTCTAATATGAAGCAATTAAGCTAATTGGAATCTAGATTGTACCGGGTGCCTCCGGAAACTTGAGACCAGGGGAATCTCCTTGCTCGGAAAAAAAAAAAAAAATCACACCACGATATGAATGAGTGAGGGAGTGAATGAATGAAGCAGCTGAAAACGGACCCTCATATCCAGGTCTAATCCACCTGGCCCTTGAGACATAGGTGGCTCCAGCTGACCCTTTTCGAAGGCCCGAGAGGGTTTAGAAGAATTTGCTAACAAAGAAAAACTCTGGGAGTTCCCATTGTGGGCAGCGGAAAGGAACCCGACTAGTATCCATGAGGATGAGGGTTCAATCCCTGGACCTGCTCAGTGGGTTAAGGATCCGGTGTTGCCGTGAGCTGTGGTGTAGGTCACAGAAATGGCTCGGATCTGGCGTGGCTTGGCTGTGGTGTAGGCCAGCAGCTGTGGCTCTGATTCAGCCCCTAGCCTGGGAAGTTCCATATGCTGTGGTTTTGGCCCTAAAAAGCGAAGGGGAAAAAAAAAAGAAGGAAGGAAGAAAGGAAAAACTCTGCCTGTTAAAAAGGGCTGCCACGTGCCAGGAGCTGGGCTGGACGGAGGTGCGGATGGCACTTACCACTGGTCCACCAGCCCTGAGGACCGAAAGAGAAGATGCCTTTCCTGAGACGCATCTCCAAGTGGCTAAGGAAGGACAGCAGCAGGGCCACACAGCAAGCCTGATGGAGGGAGGACAAGTCAGGCTCCTCGTCATGAGGATGTCCCAAATGCCTTCACGTGGCTTTTCAGGAGGATGACCCTGTGACATCTGGAATCTTAACTCCCAGCCCGGGATCAGGGTTCACGTGTTAAGGCCCCATGATCAGTTCTATCCCTGATGATCTGTGTGATCTGGGGAAAGCCAATAACTTCCCTGATTCTCAGTTTCTTGTCATGATAATAATGGCACCAACTTCATAGGGGTATGTCAAGATCAAAAGAAAATCGACAGACTGGGAGAAAAATGTGCAAATCATATATCCGGAACACATGGAGAACTCTAAAACCTCGACAACGGAAAAGAACAAACAATCCGATGCGAAATTGGGTAAAGGACTTCAATAGACATTTCTTCAAAGAAGACATACAAATAGCCAATAGGTGCATGAATAGATGTTCAACATCACTACTCCTTAGGGAAATGCAAATCAAAACTACAATGAGATACCACCTCACACATTAGGAGGGCTACTATCAAAACAAAATGAAACGAAACAAAACAAAGCCAGATAACAACAAGGGTTGACAAGGATGTAGAGAAAGGGGAACCCTTGTGCACCGTTTGCGGGAATATAAAATGGTCCAGCCACTATAGAAAAGAGTATTACCCCACGATGCAGCAGCTCTGCTTCTGGGGATGTATTCAAAGGAACTGGAAGCAGAGTCATATACCCATGCTCATAGCAGCGTTATTCACAACAGCCACGGGATGGAAACAACCCAATGTACCAACAGATGAATGGCTAAAGAAAAGATGGTATAACTATACGGTGGAATATTACTCGGCCTTTAAAAAGAAAGCAGTTCTGGGGAGTTCCCATTGCGGCTCAGCGGAAACGAACCCAACTGGTATCCATGAGGATGCGGTCTGATCCCTGACCTCACTCAGGGAGTTAAAGGATTTGGCATTGCCGTGAGCTGTGGTGTAGCTCCAATTCAGCCCCGAGCTTGGGAGCTTCCATATGCTGCAGGTGCAGCCCTAAAAAGCAGAAAGAAAGAAAGAGAAAGAGAGAAAGAGAGAAGGAAAGAAGGAAGGAGGGAAGGAAGGAAGGAAAGAAGGAGGGCAGGAAGGCAGGCAGGCAGAAAAGGAAAGCAATTCTGCAATATGCTACAGCGTGGATGAACCTTGAGAACACAATGCTCAAGACAAATTCTGTATGATTCCACTTTTTTTCTTTTTCTTTCTTTTTATGGCTGAGCCTGCAGCCTGCAGAATTTCCGGGGCCAGGGATCAACCCTACGCCACACCTGTAACCAGAGCCACCGTAGGGATAATGCCAGATCCTTAACCTGCTGCACCGCAAGGGAACTTCTGATGCCACTTTTACATGAGGTACCTAGAGTAGTCGGATCCTAGAGCCGGCAAGTAAAACAGTAGTTACCAGGGGCTGGGAGGAGGACCGAGATGGGAGTTACTGTCTAGTGAGTACAGAGGTGCAGTTTTACAGGATGAAAAGAGTTACAGAGATGCACGGCGGTGAAGGCTGCCCATCCGTATGACTGCACTTAATACCCTGAACTGTACACCCCCAAATGGGTAAAACAGTACATTTTATGTCAGGTGTCTTTTACCACCATAAAAACATTGGAAAAGAGAAGAGGGAACTGGGAGTTCCCGTCGTGGCGCAGTGGTTAACGAATCCGACTAGGAACCATGAGGTTGCGGGTTCGGTCCCTGCCCTTGCTCAGTGGGTTAAGGATCCGGCGTTGCCGTGAGCTGTGGTGTAGGTTGCAGACTCGGCTAGGATCCTGCGTTGCTGTGGCTCTGGCGTAGGCTGGCAGCTACAGCTCCGATTAGACCCCTAGCCTGGGAATCTCCATGTGCTGCGGGAGCGGCCCAAGAAATGGCAAAAAGACGGAAAAAAAAAAAAAGAGAGAGAAGAGAGAACTGAACCAAGGCTACTCACGCCTAGTGCCTGGGATGTTGTAAGAACTCAAAAAACGTTCACTGTCCCCACTGAACGTTGTCGGCACAAACCCATCAGCCCTCCAGAGGCTCCCTTTTCAACAGGTTTTCAGCTGTCCAAAGCCCCCTAAAACGACCTGGACTCCAGTTTCCAGTTTTTTAAGGGTATAACAGAGCCTCCTTAATCTTCAGTCCCAAAATGAGTCACCTGTGACATGCAAGCGGGGACTTCACTGAGCATTTCTCAGTGACCTTGCAAAGGCCAGTAGGAAAGAAGCTAAAGGAGATGATAAGATGGGGGGGGGGGAGCTGAGAGGCGCCTTCCCCAAGCGGAACAGTGCTTCTCTGCAGGGGGAACAGGTTGGGGGGGGGGGCGGGTGGGTATTTTCCTCTCTCTCTCTCTTTTTTTTTTTGTCTTTTGTCTTTTGTCCTTTTAGGGCCGTACCCACGGCACATGGAGATTCCCAGGCTAGGGGTCCAATAGGAGCTACAGCTGCCGGCCTACACCACAGCCACAGCAACACCAGATCTGAGCCGCATCTGCAACCTACACAACAGCTCACGGCAACGCCAGATCCTTAACCCACTGAGCAAGCCAGGGATGGAACCCGCAATCTCATGGTTCCTAGTCAGATTCGTTAACCACTGAGCCACGACGGGAACTGCCTCCTCTCTCTGTTTTTGAATATTATTTGCACCGGATGCAATTGCGTGAGTGCTGCAAAATGTTAGCCTTGTTCATCCTGTGAAGTAAAGGCCATAGTAAAGGAAAAGCTGCTCAGAAACATCTTCTTACACAGAATCAAAGACTTGACTACCTTCCCCTGCCCTCGATTTCAGCTCTCCGATGTCATCCCCCACTTCTTCCCACCAGAGGCTCAGCCCCAGGCACACGGGCCTTCTCACCCTTCCTTGGACATCCAGGCACTCTTCTGCACCAGGCCTTTGCACTTGCTGTTCCCGTTGCCTGGAAAGGCCTATCGCCTCCTCACATCATCAATCCCAGTCATCTCCTTAGAAGAGCCTTCCCTCACCTGATCTAGAACCGCACCTGGAGCTCCCCTACTGGCTCAGTGGAAACAAATCCCACTAGTAACCACGAGGTTGCAGGTTCAATCCCTGGCCTCGCGCAGTGGGTTAAGGATCTGGCATTGCCGTGAGCTGTGGTGTAGGTTGCAGACGCGGCTCAGATTCTGCATTGCTGTGGCTGTGGTGTAGGCCAGCAGCTATAGCTCCAATTCAACCCTAGGCTGGGAACCTCCATATGCCACAGGTGCGGCCCCAAAAAATAAAATAAAAATAAAATAAAATAGTAGTTCCAGTCGTGGCGCAGTGGTTAACGAATCCGACAAGGAACCATGAAGTTGCGGGTTCGGTCCCTGCGCTTGCTCAGTGGGTGAAGGATCCGGCGTTGCCGTGAGCTGTGGTGTAGGTTGCAGACGCGGCTCGGATCCCAAGTTGCTGTGGCTCTGGCGTAGGCCGGTGGCTACAGCTCTGATTAGACCCCTAGCCTGGGAATCTCCATATGCCGCGGGAGCGGCCCAAGAAATAGCAAAAAGACCAAAAAAAAATTTTTTTTAATAAAATAAAATAAAATAAAACTGCACCTGCCCAGCCCAGTGCCCAGCCCTCTTCCCTTTCTTGTCTTCCTGAGCCTGATCACTAACACACCACACACCTCGTGCTCACTTACCAGGGTCCCTGCCTGCCCGCCACCAACAATCAGACATGGGCTCCAGGAAGGCACAGATGTTGACATTTTATTCACCGCCACACCCAGAGCCCTCGTCTGGCACTGTCAGGCGCTAGGCAATAATTGACTAGAGGAATGAATGAATGAATGAATTGCTGACTTTTTATTTTCCTCTTTACAGCCGCACCTGCAGCATATGGAAGTTCCTGGGCTAGGGGTCAAATCAGAGCTGCAGCTGAGGGCTACACCACAGCCCCAGCAACTCAGAATCCGACCCAAATCTGCAACCTACACTGCAGCTCTCAGCAACACCAGATCCTTAACTCACTGACCAAGGCCACAGATGAACCTGAATCCTCATGGACAGTCTGCCAGGTGCTTCACCCGCTGAGCCACAAAGGGAACTCCAAAGGTTGATTTTAAATCATTCTTACCCATTTTTTTTTTAATCTTTTTGCCATTTCTAGGGCTGCTCCCACAGCATATGGAGGTTCCCAGGCTAGGGGTCGAGTCAGAGCTGTAGCCACCGGCCTATGCCACAGCCACAGCAACTTGGGATCCGAGCCACATCTGTAATCTACACCACAGCTCACGGCAACGCCGGATCCTTAACCCACAGAGCAAGGCCAGGGATCGAACCCACAGCCTCGTGGCTCTTAGTCGGATTCGTTAACCACTGCGCCACAACGGGAACTCCCCATTCTTACCCAATTATTAAAGCAGCCCGAAGACTTTCTTTTGTCCACACTTTCTTTGTAACCCTAGTACAGACTGCGAAAGGGCATGACTTCTCTGATCCAGACTTTTCACTAAGTCGGAGTGGCCTCCTGCCCACGGACATTAACAAGAGCACCACGAGATGGCTCATCTCCAGGGTCCTGAACCCACATTCCAAATCCGGGGCATTTTTCTTGAAGAGCATTTATCACTCAATCAAGCCACCCAGCCAGCCAACACTCGCGAACACCACTTACAAGAGGCTCAGCCATCACTGCTTCAAATCTCACTTGTCCTCAAATATCTCCTGTTTATCTTGGGAACGATCAACATGAATAGTCCATTTGTTGGAAGAACATAATATTTTCCTTGGCTTTTAGGCAACCGTCTGGCAAATGAGCTTTCCCCATGTAACTTTCTGATGGCTTTATTCGAGCAGTTAATTAGAATTATACAGACATGTTTATAGAAGTTTAAATGAAGCATAGTTCAAGTTTGTGAAAATATATATAATTACTCACACCGACACTTCCCACTGAAAAAGAAAAGGCAACATAAGCAAGATTCCTGAAAGCAACAGCAGGCGCTAGCAAAGCCTCTGCTGGCTTCAACGGCTCCACTTTGGGGGCCTTGGGGAGACCAGGCCCCCGGTGGGGAATCTGCAGACCCACCGCCTAACACTTTGCTCATTAGGCTGAAACTGCAGCCAATGCTTTTGCCCACAGAGTCCCTGGGGTGGGCGCCGGGCCCCAGGCGAGGCCCCGCGTGGACCATGTACACACGCTGGGTGCCACCCGCGCACAGGAGCAAGGCCATAATTTGTCGTACAACCAGCTTCAGCGAAGAGGTCTGGAGACCCAGGGAGGTTCTTTCTCTACCCTGAGGGTGAGACCTGAGCCTTCTGAATGGAGCACCGTCTTTGGCAGCCTGAGGATCCAACTGCAGAAGAGCTTTCTTTTTTTTTTTATCTTTTTAGGGCCGCACGCTTGGCATATGAGGTTCCCAGGCTAGGGGTCGAATCAGAGATGTAGCTGCGGGCCTAGACCACAGCCATAGCAATGCCAGATCCGAACCACGTCTGCGACCTATACCACAGCTCACAGCAATGCCAGATCCTTAACCCACTAAGCAAAGCTAGGGATCGAACCTGCGTCCTCGTGGACACTAGTCAGATTTGTTTTCGATGAGCCACAACAGGAACTCCTGCAGGAGAGCTTTGAGGCAGGCTTGCCTAATCTGGTTCTCCCACCTTTCAGCCAAGTCCCCCGTCAAACCCGTGCTCCTGCTCCCCTCAGTGTCGCCTAACCTGGACAGGGCTTGTCCTTTGCTCTCCCCCACCCAGTCCCACGGTGACAAGGTGGCAACGTCCACATTGTGTGGCCCAGAATCCACTTCAGCTGACCCCTGTCAACAGTCAAACTGACCATTCAGGTCAAAGAATTCCTCTAAATTATTCAGATTCATGTCTTTAAACTTTTTCTTTTGGTTTTTAGGGCTGCACCTGCGGCATATGGAGATTCCCAGGCTAGGGGTCCAATAGGAGCTACAGCTGCCGGCCTACACCACAGCCACAGCAATGGGGGATCTGAGCTGCATCTGTGACCAACACCACAGCTCATGGCAGTGCCAGATCTTTAACTCACTGAGCGAGGCCAGGGATCCAACCCACATCCTCATGGATACTACTCTGGTTCATAACCCACTGAGCCACAACGAGAACTCCCCTCATGCCTTTCAACTTAAAAGAAACACTGCCAACCCTCTGTACCTTTGCGGGTCTAAAAAGACCAGCTGGCTCCCATGCCAGTGGTACTGTTTAGCCTCATCGAGACTGATCAGCGAATGGCTTTCTTAGGAATGAAATGGGCCGACTCTACTGTCTCGTGGAAGGAGGGAGTTCCCAGACACAAAAAAGAACCATCCTGGGGGTAAGGCGACCGGACGTGTGTAGGCAAGGGTCCGATCCAGACGTCCAGACAGGCAGTGCGAGCTGCCTCTTGGCTTCAGCCACTGGGCCAACCAGCCCCACGGGCTGGCCCGTGGCTCCATCCTCAGCCCATGCCCCCACCCCCCGATGCTCTCCACTGTCTGTCCACTTCAGATGAGGATGTTTTCACAGAGCTAGCCCTTAGAGAAGCCCCAGCCCGCCATCTGGTCACTGCAAAGTGAAAAGGGTCCACAGACGCATGGAGACGTCCTTCCTTTCCTCTTCCTCAAAGAGCAAAGACGGTAAGAAGGAATTAGGGGTCCAGGGGAGAGGGAGAGAGAAGCAGATGAGGCAAAGGAAAGAGACAAGAAACACAGGCAGGTCCTCCATGCAGTGGGTATTCACTAAATGCCTGCTCCACGCCCGGGCACCGCCTAAATCCCTCCCCCCCCCCACCTCAGGCCTCCCTCCTGAAGCCTCGGGACACGGGAGGGGGCAGGTCAGATCCAGTCCTGGTCCAGATACAGCTGAGAGTTTGGTGCAAAAGGAAGACTGTAAACAAGCAAACTCATAAATAAATTCCCACGGCAAATAACAAACATGATATTAAAAATATATATATTGGGGTTAATAGATGCAAACTCTTGCTTTTGAAGTGGATAAGCAATGAGATCCCGCTGTTTAGCTCCGTTGCTTATGATGGAACATGATGGAGGCTAATGTGAGAAAAAGAATGAATACACACATACACACACACACACACACACATCTGAATCTGTATATATGACTGGGTCACTTTGCTGTACAGCAGAAATTGACAGAACATTGTAAATCAACTATAATCGAAAAAATAAAAATCTAAAAAAAATAGAGACCAGTGGCAGTGCCCCCACTTCCGAGGGGAATTACAAGGATGCAATGAGCCAGGATTTCCCTGTGACCGCTACGCTCCCCTCATTAAAGCAGGAACAAGGAAAGGTGGTCAGGAAAAGCCACACTGCACTGAGTCCAGAAGGATGAGGAGGCGCCAGCCAGGTGGAACAGGGGGCAGGGAGAGTCCATCAGAGGGAAAGATGGGCAAAGAGAACCGTGTAGTCCTAGAACAGGAGGAGAGGAACAAATCTTTCTATCCTAATGAAAGCTCAGGCTATGCGGGAGGGTCCTAACAAGACCAGGGAAGTATTCCAGAACCTTGCATGAAAAGAGACACAGGAGTTCCTGCTGTAGTGCAACAGAATGGGCGGTGTCTCTGCATCACCAGGTGGCAGGTTCGATCCCCAGCCCGGCACCGTGGGTTAAAGGATCCAGTGTTGCCACAGCTAGGCTGCAACTCAGATCTGATCCCTAGCCTGGAACTCCATATGCCATGTGGCATCCAAAAGGAGTTCCCATCGTGGCGCAGTGGTTAACGAATCTGACTAGGAACCATGAGGTTGCAGGTTCGGTCCCTGCACTTGCTCAGTGGGTTAAGGATCCGGCGTTGCAGTGAGCTGTGGTGTAGGTTGCAGATGCGGCTCGGATCCCGCGTTGCTGTGGCTCTGGCATAGGCCAGTGGCTACAGCTCCGATTCGACCCCTAGCCTGGGAACCTCCATATGCCGCGGGAGCAGCCCAAAGAAATAGCAAAAAGACAAAAAAAAAAAAAAGAAAGAAAGAAAGAGAGAGACAGACAGGGCCTGGCACAGGCCCCCTACAGCTTGCTTGTCCCCAAACAGCACAAGGTACCTCCCCAGCATCCATTTTTTTTCTTGCTGATCCAACTTAAATTTGTTGATATTCCCAGAGGCCACTAAATCTAAGGAAAGCTGGAGCTCTCTAGAGCCCAGCAATGGTGTTCCATACCTTGGCCTGCATTGGTCTAGGATGCACAGAGGAGGCCATTCCCAGCAACGAGACACAAGGGAGAGACCACAGGACCATTTAAGGAGAGTGTCCTTCCCCTAAAGACAGGCCTATGAAAGGGAGTTTCTCTCGCCTGGTTTTTCAATATTGATTACATAGGTGTGATGTCCGGCCCCACAGCAGCCATTTCCTCACCAAGAGAAGACAACTTTTGTGGGCAAGAGCCAACGTGTTGAGCAGGACAGAGGATAAAGATGGAAGGCAACTGAGTTGTCACTGAGAGTGTTGACTGCTTCACTGAGGACTCTGATGCCACAGTCCCTCCAGACTTCTCATCCTATGGGATGTTGCACCCCCTTATGCCTAAGTTGTTTTGAATGTGGATTTCATGTTCTCCATCCCAACTGCCAGAACGCCCTGTCAGGCAGCCAATTCTATCAAAACTGAATGTCTGGCATAGCTGCTTGCTCTTCCTCTCTCCTCTAGGTTTCTGTGCGCCCATCCCTGCCCCAACCAGTCAGAGGTGCAATCCTTTCTGCTGGGGAAATTCACAAGCTCAGAATCTTGGCAGAAAATTCCATCCAGAGGAGTGAAATAGGCAAAAAATATTAGCTCATAAAGATCAGGGGAGGGAGAAAGCATTATGCTTAATGATACCATACAGTACCAGTCTAAAAAAAACCTCACCAGGCCGGAGTCGATGTTCCTGCTCTAATAAGTAGAGGTTAGAGGTCACAACGAGATCCTCCTTAGCTCATTTTATCCTTGTAATGCTCCTAGGAAGTGGGGACGGATTTCCCTATTTTATTGTTGGAGAAACGATAAAATGAGTCACATTTAGGACGGTGAGCTCGAAAGCCAAGAGGCCTGGGTTCAAATCTCAACTCCTCCATTCACCAGCTGTGTGACCTTGGGCCTCAGGGCCTCGGTTTCCTCATCTATAAAATGGGGATAATATAACTACTGCTTAGAGCTGCTGTGAGGGTAGCAGGGGACACTATAGAAAGGACACCAGGAACTGCTGTGGCTCTGCAGAAACAAATCTGACTGGTATCCATGAGGATGCAGGTTCGAACCCTGGCCTCACTCAGTGGGTTAAGGATCCGGCATTGCCATAAGCTGTGGTGTAGGCTGCAAACGTGGCTTGCATCTGGCATTGCTGTGGCTGTGGCAAAGGCTGGCAGCTATAGCTCCGATTGGACCCCTAGCCTGGGAACCCCCATATGCTGCAGGGGAGGCCCTAAAAAAAAAAGAAAGAAAAAGAAAGGACACCAGAGTCCTGAGTGTAGTTTCCAGGCAGGGCTGCACACGATGAAGGCCTGGGGGCACACTGGGATCTAAATTGCTTTCCTAAGAGGTCCTAAGACACCCAGGCTATGGGGACCGAGCTCTGCAGAATGAACAAGTTACTGGCAGGAATCCGTTCAACCCGCTCGCTTTGTCCCTTCTGACTTTTCCTCCTACAAAGCAGAGGCTCCGGAAAAGCCACTAAGCATCTGCGGGCTCTGCTGCCGAGGCCAGGTCTTCTGGGGGTGTGGAGCAGGCGCCCCTCCTTAGCTCTAAATCCAACTCCAGCCCCAAGCCTTTGTCAAACCATTTGCAACTGTGCAGGAATTATCCTGGGCCCACCCAACATGAGTAGATTAAAATGAATTCGGCTAAAAAGTCACTCGGGCCAAGTCTGCTGCCCAAGCCGAGCGATGCTGCTTGAGTCTCAAAAACAGGGTGAGATCATGAAACGCCTGTCTTCTGGGGGCAGTCGGCTCTAAAGGGAGCTGCTGAGGAAGAGGCCAGGAATGTTGTGAGCAGAGGCAGGCTCCTGGGAATAAGGTGGTGACCTCCCAAAGTGGCTCCTTTTCCAGATCTCTGCCCTGCATCCTCATGGATACCGATACATCAAGAGGCCTGGAACCCACAGCCCCTGGGGCAGAGCCAGGGAGCCCAGGAGAAGCGCCTCAAAGAGGCAGAGCCTGAGCAGACATCTCATAACAGATCAGAGCAGGGCACCCAGAGGGCATCCCAGTGGAACGCTGAGCCTCAAGCTTACAGGAAGAACTCAAGCTGGGTGGGCAGAACCACTGCAGTCAGGATCCCAAATCCCTCGGGGGCCAGCAGGCACCTAACTGACTTGTGCAGAGGGGCTGTGATGAATACACTCCACCTGCAGGGGCAGCCTCCGCCCTCCACTGCCAGGATGGTGGGCCGAGGGGTCCCAGATCAGCCTGTCTGTTACAAGAGAGAAGCGAGACACCTGGATATATTTTTCGGTGAAATCTCCACATTTTTAAATGTTGGTTTATTTCTTGCAAACACAGCACAGCCCCATCACAACATATCTGTCGGCAACACCGCGCCTCAGGCCTCCAATGTGCCATCTTAATCAAAAAGGCTGGAAGACCAACAAAAAGGAGTAGATAGATACTCAGGTCAGCTCACCTCGGCCAGACCCCCCTTTTAGGCCCTTGAAGGAGCTCGTGGAATGGGGACCACAAGCTCCACCCATCAAGCAATACCAGCCCAGGAAACACCTCCCCATGGAGAAACCGGTCACACTTGGCTCTTCCTGGACCTTGAGTTTCCTGCCTGAACAGGATGGATGGATCTCCAGGCAGGAAGAAAGACCCGCGCATGAGCCCGGCTCCAGACCCCAGTATTTATATAGTTTCATAAACTGCGAGTGATTATTTTGCTTCATAAGAACAATCACTATGCAAATGAAACCTCCAGCTAATACAAACACGGCTGTTAAATTCACTTGCCAATGTTTATGAAAAGAAAACTCGCGCAGCCCTGACCAAGCGTGCTAAGAAAATGTTTAATCACAAGATACATTTAAGTGAGGAAATTAGGCAAATAAGAAAAGATGTCCTGATTTTGCTTCCAGGACCCCCACCCCCACCCCCGCTCCACCACCACCCACCCCCTCCTCTGTTCAGTAAGACAATGATGGTGAAATGACAAGGTTCCCAGAGGACAGACAGATGTCAAGACTCAAGGAAGAAAAGACAGAAAATGCAGAGACTAGAGAAGCACGGTTCCCCAAATTTGGGCAGTACCCTCGGGGTCTGCCGCCCAGTTCTGCACATTTGTGTTTTGCCGGGATTATGAGACGCGGGAGAGGGGAAGGGCTTGCAGGGGGTTCCGCAGGCCTGAGCTGGTGGTCATGCAGGGAGCGTGCAGAAATTCCCACTGGCTCATGGCTCCTGCGGTTGGCAGCGCTGGAAGCCAGGACACATCCTGTGCACAGAGTGATCACACGTGGGGCCAGGGCCCTGGACCACAGAACCAGGCCTCAGGATGGAGTGAGTTCCCAGCTGGCGGGCATCCTAGGGCCTTGGCTTCCCACAGCCTGTGGTGGGGAAGGGGGCAGGGGTGGGGACCCATGCAACACCAGAGCAGGGCAGAGGGACAGGGGCCTCAGGCAGAACCCCTGAAGGAGGATCTCGAGGCTATCACTACTGACAGCCTGGCAGTAGTCCAGGAAGAGTGAACGGCCCTGGTATAGGGATGGCTTCTAGAACGTTAGGGCAATGGAAATTCATCTTATAGGGTTTGCTTGAGCTCAAACCCCAGTGGTTCCACCACGGACTCCCTGTGTGACCTCGAGCAAATTACTTTCCCTTTCTGTGTCACATCTAAAGCCTTATCTTTTAATAGGCCTGAGGCTTACATCATTTCAACAACACAGTGAGATCACATGTAACATGCTTGGCTGAGTTCTTGGAACATAGTAAATGCTCAATAAAGGTTAGCTATCTGGGATGCATTGATGAGGCCCAGAGAGGGTGGGCGGATTTCCCCACATCACACAGATCAACAGCCCACACGGAACTTGACCCCAGCTCCAGTCTCTCCAGCAGAGATTAAGAAGAAGGGGTGGAGGCAAGGGCCTGGCCCGGCCCCACGGGCCCCTCTGGGAAGTGGGCTCGGCCAGGAGGCAGCAGTAGGAGGGACTTCTGGAGCAGCAGCTCCCTGGGGCTGGGGGAAACCGGAGCCTGGGCCTGGCAGGGCCTCCCAGGGGCCCAGGCAGGGGCAGCTGTCCAGAACTGTCTGTCCATGGAGGGGGCAGGGAGGCTGCCACTCGGAGCACGCCGTGTGCCAGTCCCTGGGGCCGGGCCGGCTCAGCCTGCTGGCTCCATCCAGAGCCCGCCCCAAGGGATGCCGGGGGAGGCAGCCAGGATCAGAGCCGCCGGCTGCGCGCTCCCCTCCCCCAGCAACAGGGGACTAAAGTGGGTCAAGGAGGAAGGAGGGGGCCCAAGAGGACTGGGGGAGGGGCCCTAGGAGCTCCGAAGGCACCCAGAGGGAGGAGACCGAGGGAAGATGCCTGGAAAAGCAAAACCATGTGTGCAGTGGGCCTTGGGGGGCCAGGGCAGAGCTGCCAAGGACTTGGGGCTTCTCAAAATCGCCTCAGAATTAACTCCAACGGGCTTTCCTCCTGGCTTCTGCCCCCAGAGGGTTGGTGCTTCCCTTTCTTCGGCCACCCCCATGGCCTGGGGGGCTCTGCTTTCCCCCTCGCCTCTCCTAGGGCCCTGCCCCCCACTCGCCATCAGCTCTGGCCTCCTGGCTCAGACCTGGAGGGGGGCCCAACCCAGCAGTCCAGCCAGGAGGTGCAGCCTAGGGAGAAGCAATCCAGCTGACCCCATCCTGGGCCCAGGCTCAGGGGGGACGGTGGTGGTGCCAGGTCAAGCCAGGCCCCAGTCACCAGGGAGAATGCTAAGAGTGGGGCCCACAGCCCCAATCCTACCCCCCCCCCACTACCCACCCAGCCCAGGGGCATCCTTGGGAAGCCTGGTGCAAAATGAAAGGGAGGAGGAGGCAGGAAATGCCAAACAGGGCTGGTCCCAGCAAGGAGGGGAAGCCAGGCCCCCAGGCCCCTCAGAGGTAGGGGCTGGGTTGGGGGGGGGGGCAGAGCTCGACCCAGAGAGACACAGGCTCCAGTCGGCCTCCACCCTTGGCTGGCCCTGGCCCAATCATGGGCTTCTCTCCCAGCTCCTCCACCCTGCATGGCCCAAAAAAAAAAAAAAGAGGAAACCACCACCCAGGCAACTCGATATGGTCCAGAAACCTCCAGGGTCCCTGGGTTCCAGGAAGCCTGCACAGGAGGGGGTGGAGGGCAGGGAATACAGAGGGTCAGTGCCCAGGGAGAGGGATTTCAGGAGCGGGGGCGGGGGGGGGGGGGGGGGGGGGGGAGGGACCCTGCAGCTCCCGGCCCTCTTGGTCACGATGGGCATAGGTCAAAGGGCTGCCTGGAAACCCAGCCCTGGAGGGACACGCGCCCTGGGTTCAAACCCAAGCTCAGGGAAAAGTGTTGGCCCATGCAGGCTCATAGGCCATGTCCTGGGCCCAAGGGGCAGTCTGTGGAAACAGAGAGAGGCCCAGAGGACTGGGCCCTTTAAATCTTTGAGTTCCCTCCGCAAGGCCACCCACCCCCAACCACTGCATCCAAGATTCCTGGGCCGAGCCAGCAGGACTCTTGGGGCCTGAGGGTGGGGAGTGAGGGTAGAAGGAAGGACTCCCCACGCTAAATGTGGCATGTCAGCACCTCCCACCTAGCAGAAAGAGGGCTGGCCTGCCCCCCTGGGGGGGGGGGCGGGGGGGTGCAGTTCCTAAGAAAGCAGGAAGCAGGTACAGCCCTGTCCACCAGCCACCCCAAATGTCCCAAGGGCCTGACTACATCCTCCCACCCAACCTGTCCAAGCTGCTTCTCCCACAACTGAACTTTAGAAGTAGGCCCAGGCAGGCCGGAGAGGGGGAGGGGATTGGGGTGAGTGGACTTGGCCACCGGCTGGGTCCTCAGGGGGAACGCGGTGTTACAGCCTCAGAGTTCATAACTGTTTATGGGTCTGTCGCCCAGCCCGGCTCCTGGGGGAGGGGAAGCCACTCATCCACCAGGAATACTGAAGGTGGCTCTGGGAGTGACGCGGGCAGGCACACGGTGTCAGCTGGCCTGGTCATGATGTGTGACCTCGGATCTCAGGCTACCCCTCCAGCAAAAGTAATGGTACCAGCCTCGCAGGGGAGGGGAGTTCATGAGAAAATACATATATAAAGCACTCAGCGTGCACCAAGCCTCAGTAATTTTCCCCTCCTGCCGTCCTTGCGGCCCAGAACAAACCTGTGTCCACAGACCAGAGCAGGCTTGGAAACCTCCGAGCAAAAATAAGACAAGACAAAATGCACAGAGAGGTCTGAGTCAGGCCCCGCCCGACCCCAAGCTCAGATCCAGAACCTACCACAGGCTTCAAGCTCCCAGGGCAAGCCTGAGCCATGAGGATTTTGAGGCAATGGAGACAAGAAATTCAGAATAGAGCCCAATCAGATACCCAATTCAGACTGAACTGTGGATGCAGTAGGTACACGAGGGCAGCTGTCTTCTCACTGGCCTGCCTGGAGCTCAGAAGGATCAGGACAGCTCAGAGACCTGGTGCCAGTGAATGCTAAGACTCACCCTCCACCTCCAAGGCTGACGGTGTGCAGAGGGAGGCTTAGGCCCTAGCAAGCCAGGGCCTGGAGGACAGAATCCCAGCCCATGGGACATGGAGACCTTGAAATGAGTAGCCTGACAGACAACTGGACACCAACTTTCCACATGTGTGCAGTGTGAGCCAAGGCAAGGCCGTGGGCATCTCCGGATCACCCTTTCTCACCTGGCAGATGAGGAGGGACCCCTCCAACCTACTTCCTGGGTAATGAAGTGCCCTTGGAAGTGCCCATGAGAACCTCTGGAACCACGCCATGCTCAGAGGTTGTGCAAACCTCCAGGGCTGTTCAAGCTCGAGGCCCAGGGGCATGCCCAGGGACTCCCCCAAAAGGACTGGTGGGCCACCCCACCTGCATTTGGGGTAACTGCTCAGTCTTTTCTTTTTCTTTTTTTTTTTTGTCTTTTTAGGGCCACACCCTCAGCATATGAAGGTTCCCAGGCCAGGGGTCTAATCGGAGCTGTAGCCGTCAGCCTATGCCACAGCCACAGCAACACCAGATCTGAGCTGTGTCTGTGACCTACCCCGCAGCTCACAACAATGCCAGATCCTTAACCCACTTAGGGACGCCAGGGATCGAACCTGCAACCTCATGGTTTCTAGTTGAATTCGTTTTCACTGCGCCACGACAGAAACTCCAACAACTGCTCACTCCTTATTGAGTCTCACAATGCCGCCACCAACTAAACTGCAAAATCCCTGAAGGCAGGGGCCCAGCCCTTTTCACTGGTCACTGTGCAACACCCCCCCCCCCCATAAGATCTAGTACTGGAACCAGAAATGAAGGCACCTAGGGAATGAATGAAGTCAGAGGTATCCATTAGTGAATGAATGGGTGAGTGAATCCTAAGTGGCAAACCCAGAACCACTAGATCTGTTCACAAACTTCTGTCTGTAATTTCTTGAACATATACAAATGCACTCAGAATTGCACTCCCGCGCCCACATGTCCCATACACACGCGCCTGGGCACCACGCAGGGGCAGAGCACGGCTGTGGGGCCAGGGCCTCCGTTCAAATGCTGCCTGGTCCCAGCTGTGAGACCCTGAGCCATTTGCTTTGCCATCGTGTGCCTCAGTTTCCTCCTCTGTGAAACGGGTGCAGTCACAGTACCTCCTTCACAGAGCTGTAGAGGAGCTTAAATGAGAAGAGCTCAGAAGGACGTTTATTTTTTCATTACTGCACACTCCGGGATGGCCGCAGCGGTGGTCAAGTGCCCTCTCCTGGCCCCGCCCCAAAGCTGCGGGCCAATCAGCGCTCCAGTCGGCCCCCAGCTCCCCCAAGGCGCAAATCTGGCGGGCGGGGACCGCCGCCCACCCACCGGCCGGCGCCCGGCTGCGGGTTAGACGGCACCCGGCTGCGGGTTAGACGCCGCCGCCTCCTGCCCGGCCCGCCTCCGGCCCTGGGCCGGGGAGGACTCGGGAGTCCTAGGGGCGCCAGCTGGGCCCGGCCAGCCCCAGACTCCGAGGGGCGGGCGGCCGGGGGCGGCCCGCGGTGCAGAACAAGCCCCGGCCCCACCCGGGCAGCGCGAGCGAGCGCCGCAACCCGCGCCTTCCCAGCCGGCCCCCCACCGCGGCCGCTTTGTGCCCAAACCTGGGCCTGAGTTATTGCGCCGCAGCCATGGAGCCCTTCCGGGCGGGGGGGCGGCCCGACGCGTTCCCAGGACGGCCGCCTCAAAGGGGTCCCGGGGCCGCCCCGCGGGGCTGGCAGACGAGGGCCCAGGGAGGGGCCGCGTTCCCAAGCACCCGGCCCGCTGGCCAGGCTCTCAGGGCAGGACGTGCCCCGAGCCCCCTCCTCTTCGTCCCCTCCCCATCTCCTTTCCCGCCTCCTCCCCAACCCCAGATCTCCTCGCCCTCTCCCAGCGAGCGTGACCCCCTTCCCCACCGCTCTCCACTCCCCTTCTCTCATCTCCCGGGGGCACGGACGCGCACGTCCCCCTGGGCAACTCAGCAGACAAACCCCAAGAGGATCTTGGAGGCCCCCACATCCCACCTCCCGTCCCGGAAGTGTCTGCAGTCCCCATCCCACCAGCCTCGGGTCACAGCCCTGGCTTGGAAAAAGGTTGGATTCTGGGCTGGGCCTCAGAGGGAATGGGCTGTGGGAGCCTTCTGGCCTCATTTTCCCATCTGTCCGATGGGGGTGGGAATGTGGGTCCAGACCCAGGCTCTGGGGACCCGGCAGGGACCGGGACAGGCAGGGGCTCTGCCAGGTGGTGCGCACAGTCACGGCGGGCCTGCCTGCCGGGCGTGGGGGGTGGGCCTGAGCTCTCCGTAGTGATTTTCTCAGCACTCCACTGAGATGGGACTGTGTGATTCAGAAGGGAGCTCCACGGAGGCGCCTAGGGCAAAACTGAGAGCCAGAAGCCGCCCTTGCTCAGAAAGAGCCTCATCAAATTGACTCACCACCCAGAGGAGCAGCTCTCTGAGGCCTGGACAGTGCTGTGGAAACCGAAAAGGGCTGGGCGGGTGGTAGGTCCTCCCAGCTGAGGAGGCACAGGCCCAGGGAAGGATCCCCACGTCCCACACCCTCCAAAGCACCAACCGCCAAGGCCTCCAGCTCCTCTCTGTGACCCGCTCCCTCATTGCCTTGGACTCAAGGGTCACCTCCCAAATGGCCCTGTCTGGACAGTGTTCCCCAAACCACTCCCTGCCTATCCCAGGACTGGCTTTATTTCCCAGAAATTATGTTATTGACTCTTGTACTTGTAAATGGGCTCTCACCCTCACTAGAATAAACTTTTAGAGTGCCTGGCCCATAGGAGGTGCTCAATAAACATGTGTGGGATGAATAAATAAACGAATGAATGGGTAAACCAGTAATGACAGTAGACCTTCAAAGAAACTCAAACTGGACCCATGACTATTAAGTCTCGTTTGGAAAGTATTAATGGGTCTGAGAGAGCCCCACCTTAGCACAGTCAAGGCTCTGAGAAGCCCTGAAAGTCTTAAAAATTTGTAACTCTGTTTAACACAGTGGCTGCCAAATGTGTTTGGCCACGGAAAATATTTTTTTCCTTTCAGTGGAACATCAGCAAAATCCTGGAATACATATTGGGAAACAAGAACATAAACTCATTTCTCACCCTCATGACCGTGACTTTACAGATGTCAGCTGAATTGGTGAGGAGAAAGGACTTGCTTCTTTGCGGTAGCGAACTCGAGTCAAGCATCGTGCTTGGCCCATACACAGTAGTTGCGCCAAAAGTACCCCAATGAATGGACAGAAAGGAAATTCACAAACCAAGTCTACCACCCCTGAGCATTTTCTCTACCCCGGTACTGATCATTTGAACCACACAAGCAATGGCAAGAATCTTTCCCCCGGAGGCTGGTGCTCACACATCCCGTGTACAGGCACACACACATGCAAACATGGACACACGAAGAAGAATTTGAGCTGGTACACACATGCACAGACTCACTTATGCACGCCCACATAAACCCACGGACACGCCTAAGCGCACCTGTTCTGGGGCATAGGCCCACACGGTCCCCTTCCCTGTGCCTGGCCAGTGCGCCCCTCTAGAAAGGCAGCTGTCCCTTGGTGAGGTGCAGAGAATGGGGAAGGCAGAAACCTCATTCACAAGCTGGCCCCTCCAGGACAGCAGGGCAGCCCCAGCGGTTGATATATTAAAAGCCAGATTCCCTGCCGCCGCCACCTGCATCTTCTCTGATGCTGCATTCTGAGCACAAATGTGCAGGTGAGGGAGAGCATGGACAAGTGAGGCTGCTCTGGAGTGTGATTCCTACCCCAATGGATGGCCGTTTCAGTTTCATAAAGCTCCCTCTCCTGGGAGTAGAACCCCCATTTCAAAGAAAATGAAGCTGAGGCAAGGAAGTCCGTGGGAGTCCAGGTCTGAGGGCTCAGAATCCTTCCACAGCCCTCACAGCTTGAGAGGTCCAGGCTGTTCCCAAGGCAGACCCTGGCCGAGGTCAGTGGCAGCAGCCAGGTCCCCCCAACACATCTTTGCCCTGCCCCCAGGCAGAGTTCTGCCCCCATGTTCATCGGATGAACTTGGACATCTGAGTTGCCCTCTCTGGGAAAGTCTGACCCTTCACATGAGAAGGGAGTTCAGCAGAGGATTCTCTAAGACCTGTGACTCCTCGTGAAAAAGAAAGGCTCGGGCCCCCACCTGAGTGATTGGAAGCGAGTGTCAAGATGAAACAAGCTACTGCCTGAAAAAAACGTGCACGGCCTAGTGCCTGTATACAAGCGGTGCTCATTAAATGTTAGCTGCTCTGGGTGTTGTGATTCTATCCTTCTGGGTCCAAATCAAACATAGCCCCCTCTTCCAGGACTTGCCTGATTCCCCTGATTTAAAGGAATCCCCCCAACCTCTCTCAGCTCTCAACCTGCACCTCTATCTCCGGCTGCCCTCTCTGATTCTGTGGTCAGGGCCTCCATTTGGGTCATCTCTGTATCCTCCTTGGAGTCCAGGCTAAGATACTCACCTGGGTAAGATACTCAGGATTTAGATGGATGGATGGATGGATGGATGGATGGATGACAAGGAAGGGAAGGAGAGGGAAGTGAGAAGAAGGGAGGGAAGAAGAGAAAGGATGAATGACAGATAGAAGATGAAGGATGGATGGATGGATGGATGGATGGAAGGATGGAGAGAAGGAAGAAGAGACATGATTAAAGGACTAGCTGAAGGAAAGAGGTGCCCAAACACCAAGGTCCACATTTAGAGAACACAGTTCAGTTCCCCTACCTAAAGAAGAACTAAAAATGGTCTATAAAGATAAGAAACACAGTCAGCTTCACTAGTAACCAGGGAAGTGCGAATCTGCCAGAGTGGCAAAAAGGAAGAGGGGAAAAAGAAGGAGAAGGAAAGGAAAAGGGGACACATCATACGTGGTGCAAGGATTAGGAGAAATATTATCATTACTGCAGGTGCCCCCTTTGTGAATGGCACGTTGGAACTATCCTTCAAATTTTTAAGTGACTCGTTAGTGACCTAACAAGTGCACTTCTCAGAATCTAGCCTAAGAAACATAAAGATTTATAAACAAGGAGGTTCCCTGCATCCTTGTTATAACAGAGAATAACTAAATGTCCATCATTCGAGGACTGTGAATAAACACTGGCACACCCACGGAGTTCCCGTTGTGGCTCAGCGGTTAACAAATCCGACTAGGAACCATGAGGTTGCAGGTTCGACCCCTGGTCTCGCTCAGTGGGTTAGGGATGCGACATTGCCATGAGCTGAGGTGTAGGTTGCAGATGAGGTTCAGGTCCCAAGTTGCTGTGGCTGTGGTGTAGGCTGGCAGCTGCAGCTCCAATTTGACCCCTAGCCTGGGGACTTCCGTGTGCCACAGGTGCGGCCCTGAAAAAGAAAGCAAAAAACTCCAAAAAGATTGGAAACTCATTGCTTCGTGAAAATAGCAAATAACAGAAATTGTAGACAAGTCTTATATATCTAAAATTTAAAGGTTTAAACTTATATATGCATAGGTACACATACACATGTTTTTGTGTAAATCCACGACAGATGAGATCTTGGAGGAAAGATAACTGTGGATAACAGTGCTTATTTCTGGGGGAGGAGGGGATTAAATTATGAAAATGTATAAATCATTTTTTTTAAGATGCAGATAAGGACAGCGCCAAAGGAGAAGAGATGGCTGAGGAGGTGGGCAGAACTCCAACGCCTTCCCCGGCGGCGCCCCCTCCTAGCCCGGAGACTCCCAGCCACTGGAGAAAGCATGAGTTTTCTCTGTTGTCTTTTCAGGCCCCTTGAGCAGTGACAAGGCCAGGTAATGTTGACAGATCCAGGCTCTAGAACTGGACAAGCTCTGGGCTAACCCCACCTCCAGCTGTGTGACTTTGAGCAAGGTACTTCTGGGCTTTCAGTTTGTAGATCAGTGAAACTGAGGGGACAGGTGGGCGGAGCTGAAGGCAGGGCCCCGCACAGGTGAGTACCTGGTCTCGACCATCCCTGCACCTCCTCCCTGGGATCAAGGCCAGCCGTGCTGGTGGCTCTGGCTGGGCATCTGTGCATCCCGGATGTTCTCTGCCCACATTGCCCCTGGACTAGAGGAGGACAAGAGAGCCTGCTCTAGGGACACCTGGTAAAGGCCCTGGGGCCAGAAGAGCCAGGGGCATCTTGCACTGACCTGTCAGACACGTGGGAAGATACCAACATCACGAACAAGCCCTCAGCACGTCTTCTCTTGTCTGATGTTCCCTTCAGCCCTCAAGAGGTCACGGCCACAAGGGAGGATGAGGCCACCGGCTGGAGGGCCCTCTAGAACTGCCTATTCTGCCTTCTCACTCTGTGGACCAGTCACTTTAAAAGGTACTTTGCAAAGACTTGACCATATCTTTCTAGCCTGTATTCTTTTAAAGCCAAAGCGTCTTGTGTTTCCCCATTCTGATGTTCCAGGAACTCAAATCCTAAACTATCAGATAGCTAACCCAACCGGTTCCATCCCACTTCAGAGACAGGAAAACTGAGGCCCACAGAGGGAGCTGTCCTGCCCAAGATCACAGAGAAGGCTTCCACCAAACCGCAACCCTCTCACAGGAGAGAAATGACTCAATCTTGATTCAGACCTTCAGGGAGAGAGAGAGAGAGTGTGTGTGTATGTGTGTGTGTGTTTGGGGGGGGGTGTCTTTCTTTTTTATGCTGAGTTTTCTTTCATTGGCAGTTTCTCCTGCAAACACACCCTATGTTTTCCTTCCTGCATGCTTCTCTCAACACCTCCACCCCCTGGGTGCTATTCGGGGGCAAACCATCCCTGAAAGATGCAGAAGATCCCAAAGGCCACTTAATGGAGGCTGGACCACAAGAGTGCCGGCCAGCCCTGAGCTGGGTCAAATATGTCCACTTTGAAGCCCCTTCAAGATTGGGGCAGGAAGGAGGGGGGGAGGGGATGGATTCAATGAAAAGTTTTGCTTTATTTAAAGTTAGTATGAAAGTCTCATGTCGCTCTCATCATTTCAAAACAATCTACGATCTAGCACAACGCTTGGCACAGTAGCTACCAGAAACAGTAGGTACAATCTTGCAATAGAGTTCTCCTCACACACACACACACACACACACACACACACACACACACACAGAGGCACGCTGCCCCCATCTGAGGCTAAGGATGAAGGAGAAGAATGGGCACAAAGCATCCCAACCCCAGGGGTTGAGGGCTCCCCACTCCCTGGGTCCTCCAGAGGCAGCAACTCCCACCTCCTGGACAGAATAGGGGCTGGAGCGGGGGAGGGGTGGGAGAGACCATCAGAGACACCAGCCCTGAGCCCAAATCACGCTTAAAGATACTCTCTGCTCCCTGTCGATTCACCCACTCAACTCATTCACCTGTTCGTTTAGGAATTCATCTAAGTTGTTAATCAATTCACTCCTTCACTGGTCCACCAGTCATTTATTCCCTCAACAGTTTATATAGGTAGTGGCTCATTCATCTAACAAATCCTTTTTTTTTGTCTTTTTTTTGTCTTTGTTGTTGTTGTTGTTGTTGCTATTTCTTGGGCTGCTCCCGCGGCATGTGGAGGTTCCCAGGCTAGGGGTCAAATCGGAGCTGTAGCCACAGGCCTACGCCAGAGCCACAGCAACGCGGGATCCGAGCTGCATCTGTAACCTACACCACAGCTCACGGCAACGCCGGATCCTTAACCCACTGAGCAAGGGCAGGGACCGAACCCGCAACCTCATGGTTCCTAGTCGGATTCGTTAACCACTGCGCCACGACGGGAACTCCCTAACAAATCCTTTTTAAACTCAAGAACCCAGAAGCCCACGTTGAGGTCATCTGTGAATGAGCAAGGCATCCTGGGAGCCCACCAAGCTGACCCCATCTGGTTCAAAGAAATCCTCTCCCAGGGTGAAGCGAGCAAGGCCAGCTCTGCCACCTCTCCACAGGGCTGCTTGGGGGACTGGAGACCTGAGTTACTCCTGGTGGTCCCAGGAGACAGACCCAGGACTAATGCATCTCAATTACGGGAGATGGCCTGCAGCTTCATGGAGAGAAGAACATGTGACATTCAAGCTGAAATTGCACGGGTCTAGCATAGAGGTCGTGAGCTCCCTGAGACTGAAAGTGTGCAGAGTCCAGGCTGGATGGAACTCAAGGTGCCACACACACACACCCCTACACACGCAACGTCTGAAGGGAGGGGCCTCCAGGCTTCATCTTCAACCTAGGGTTTTCAGGATTCTGAAAAGTTCGAAGCCAAAAGCAGTAACAAGTCTGAAGCGTCCCAACACGCATGCCACTGCCCTGGCTGGCCACTGTCTCCCTGAGGGGACAGCGCATCTGCAGAGCTGTCCTGGGCACTGAGAGCACGTGCTCTGCTCGTGGCTTCCCTGAGAACCCAGCGCTCTCTGCAGCCTCCACCCCAGGTGATAGGAGCGTGCCCCCTCTTTCCATTCCCCCCCACCAGAGCCCGCCCTCCCCCATCCCCCTCTCCCTAGGGACTCTCTGCAGCTAGTAATCATCTCTGCTCTCCCCAAGTAAAGACCTGCCGCCCCAGAGGGCTAGGGACCAAGCAGTTTCTCAGGTTCAGGAACCAGAAATACGCTGTATGTGGTTGGTGGCTATGAGGTCCTGCAGCCCCCAGGCCAAGGGTGGACACCCAGCCTGGATGTGACAGCCACTACCATCCCAGCTCCCCTCTCCAGCCATGCCCTGCTCCCTAACCCAGCCCAGATGGCCATCACTCTGCCTCAGGCAGGTAAACGTCAGTGCCACAGGAGTTAGGTGAACAGTATGTTTTATTTAATTAGGATCAACAGAAGAGATAAACCTCACAGCAGGATAGGAAATGACAACGCTGCAAAAAATAATTCATGCCCAGGTAACGAAAGGGCAAATTTCAATTACAGAAAAAAATGGGGGCAGAAAAGGTGCCTGGCACCTCCAAAGAGGAGAAGCGCAGCACCCGGACCTGCGGGCCAGAGGGGGCCAGTGCTCTAGGACTGGGAATCCGGGCAACCAAGTGGCTGTTCCAGAACAGCAGTCCCTCCCCTTCCCCATCACAGTTGGGTTCATTACCACTGAGCCACAAGGGGAACTCCACAGCCTGAAGTGTGCAGGGCTGGGTAAGTCAGAGGGGCTCTCTGGGTCCTGGCAGGCAGGAGTGGGGGCCTCGGGGCCACCTCACACCTGCCAGTCTCAGTGTCCAGAGGAACAGAGCCCCCGAGGAGAGAGAACGACTATTCTCACCGTGAAAGTGGTCATCAGCTCACTCAATAGCTCCTAAGCACCTTTCCTGCCCTGCCCGCAGTGCACCAGCCCTGATGCAGCCCTAATTCCCGCCCTGCCCCAGCTCTGGGTACACCAGTCTTCCCTCTTGCACCCAGGCAAGGAGAAGCATCACCAGCTCTCTGAATCACTTCATCTTCAGAGCCTCTGCTTCTTCTTTTTTTTTTTGGTCTTTTTGCCTATTCTAGGGCCACTCCCACAGCATATGAAAGTTCCCAGGCCAAGGATCGAATCGGAGCTGTAGCCGCCAGCCTATGCCAGAGCCACAGCAACTCGGGATCCGAGCCGCATCTGCAACCTGCACCACAGCACACGGCAACGCCGGATCCTTAACCCACTGAACAAGGCCAGGGATCGAACCCGTGACCTCATTGCTCCTAGTCGGATTTATTAACCACTGCGCCACGACGGGACCTCCAAGAGCCTCTGCTTCTTATTTCTCCCCATAAAATGGAGGCCTTGAACTTGATGGCGTCCTCAGAGGGTGATGGGTGAAGACTTCCCCCCAGTCCACCAGCACCTGGACACTGGCTAAAAATTAAAGTTCACAGTGGTGATGGTTGCACAACAGCGCAAATGTAATTAATGCCACTGAACAGGACACTTAGAAATGGTTAAGAGGTAAAGTTTACATTATGTATATCTACCTCGATTTTTTTTTTTTTGTAGGGCCGTACCTGCAGCATATGGAAGTTCCCAGGCTAGGGGTGGAATCAGCACTGCAGCTGCAGGCATACACGACACCCACAGCAACGCTGGATCTGAGCTGCTTCTGCGACCTACATCTCAGCTCACAGCCATGCTGGATCCCTAACCCACTGAGCGAGGCCAAGGACCGAACCCGTGTCTTCACGGATACTAGTTGGATTTATTACCACAGAGCTGCAATGGGAACTCCAGGAAGCGGCAATGTTAACCAGCTTTATTCTCAGTAAAAGTGAGAACCCCCAGCTGAGGATGCTCTAGCTTCAAGGAATCCACCTTCTTCCCAAACCAAGCCTCCCTCACCTTTTCCAGCATAAAGCATTGAATTATCTCAATAAATACCTCTCGCGTGAACGAGTATTCAAAATAATGAATTCTCCAAATTTCACAGCCCCAGGAAATATTTTTATTTACCTACTCTGCCTCCAAAACACGACACCACAACTGGCACAGCTGATGCCTTCTCATCTCAGTCTCCCAGCCCCAGCCCCAGATGACGTCAGCCCCCAGCACCCCCATTAGCTGAGAGAGGGAAATTGCTGTTAAATTACTGAGCCCATCTACAGAGCCCCATTTTATATCCCAATTCAGAAGATGACATGAACATCTGCTTTCACTTCAAGACATTAATTTTCAATTATTGGAGAAAAACAAAATTAGTCCTGACAAATTGCTGGCGAACACAGGCTCTTGTCTGGCGGTTCATAATAATAA
Source organism: Phacochoerus africanus (assembly GCF_016906955.1). NCBI lineage: Eukaryota > Metazoa > Chordata > Mammalia > Artiodactyla > Suidae > Phacochoerus > Phacochoerus africanus. The sequence goes on along the minus strand of NC_062551.1, from coordinate 34,766,077 downwards.
CTTTGGGGGCCCACAAGTAGTGTCCTCAGCCGGAGTTCCCTGATGGGTCCCTGTCACCTGGAGTTGGGGCCAGCAGTCTCCTTGCCCCAAGTTCTGTCCGCTCTCAGGTAGCCGCCTCTTTGGCAGCCTGGTTCGGAGAACTAAGGAATTTGGGGGTTTTCATTCTGGAGAAGCCAGAGATGGGGTGTGGGGGGTGGGAGGGGCGTATATAAAAATATCCGCCCTGACCATTTTCGGGTTTTGGACACTTCAGGCTTGCCTCACTTTCAGCAGCAGGATTTCACACACTTAGAAAGGGATGAAAAATCACTCCTGAGTTCAAGGGCACCTGGTAAAGGCACCTCGGAGAGCCTTATAACTCGCATTTGCCATCTGCAATGGGAGAAGGATGGGTTACAAGACTCTCTTCCGAGACCGTTCTATCCCTGCCATGAGGTCATCCGTGACTCTAAGTCCAAAACTCACCAGCCCTGGCCTCCAAGATCAGAATGCTTATAAATCGTCCACAGCAAAGAACTATTTGTTGGGGGTCCGATCAACCCAGGAACCTGGCTCAGTCCAGTTCAGGAAAAAAAAAAAAAGAAAGAAAGAAAGAAATCCCCAAATCCACCAACCCTAAGGACCCCAAATCCAGAGCCACCCACTTGATAAGAGATTATCAACACGGTAATCTCATTTGATGGGTTTTTTTAATGCATCTTGGCTGCTGTAGTCACTACATCCATAAGAAGCCACTGAAATGTGAATGAGCAGAAGAATTCAGAGATAATGATGGCGCAATCTTTGAATTTGACTTGTCACAATTGAAACCAGAGTGTGTTTGCCTAGCTCATTGCGTTCAGACTCTTGGGGGGCAAGAGGGGGTGATCACCAGAGGGAAGCAGGTCAGAAAGAAAGAGCAAAAGAAAACAAAACAACAACAGTGACAACAACAAAGGAAAATTATATCTTTAAGAAGAGAATGAAAAGACAGAGCTACTTCCAAAGTCAACCCCGGTAACCAAGCTCCGACATTGTGTAATTGACTTTGCAAGTAGAACAACAGCAACGTAACAAAGAAAATGTCAGTGTTTTCACAGCACTAATCTATAATGCTGGGAGGCCCTCCCGCTGTCAGCCAGGGCCGACAATACAATAGCTTTCAAAGGGATATTACCATCATGCTTTTATTCCTGACATCAATCAAGACAAAGAGAATCCTTTTCACAAGACATTAAAAATCAAACCTTTGTACCAGAAGATAGGTAAAACAGCGTTCTCCTTCAAGACAGCCACATGGAGCAATCAGCTAATTGGCGCTCCTTGAAAGAAGTAAAGTATTTTTATTTACTGACTGTACAACCCCAATCGTTGGCTGCCATGGATCCTGGCAGGTGAGCGATGAATCAAAAGTTTCCATCAGCATTTCCCCCCCTCCACTCCACCCTACCTCTCCCGCAGTCTGGGGGAGCTGACAGCGCCAAAAACTTCAATCGGGATATAAGCGATCCAGGTTAATTAGTCCATTCTGGGTGCAAAGCTACTCTGATTACCGACTAACGTGCTTATACACAAAATGCCTTTGCAAGCTGACAGGAATTTGCAGAAGTGGTCAAATTCACCAAGCAAGGTGTACCAAGGTTTTCCCCAGCCCGCCACAGTAACCGGGAGCCCACTACCACTTTCCAAGGTCTTCTGTTGTAATTCCCTGGGGATCACAGATAAGAAAGGAGCCCTGATGTCTATTTGCAAACACATCCTCCACGTGAGGATCATATTCTTTGCAAATACCAGTGTGCCATGAACGCGGTCCAGGAAAGGTGAGTCCACCCTAACCTCGCGCAAACAAAGAGTTAACTAAAGTCACCCATCCACCCTGGTTAAAAAAAAAAAAAAAAAAAAAAAGATACGGCCATTGGGAAAGCTAGCTTTCCTCTGCTTCCTTACCATCAAGACAGTTTTAGACGCCTGCATGTCAGAAGTTAGCGGCGCTTCCAGAAACCTGCAGGTCCAGAAGCAGGGAGTTAAGAGGTGCTAAAGCTGGCGAGAGCTCATTATCTACCCACTCTCCAAGCCACCAAAGTTGCACAGCCCACCAGTTGCCAAGGGGTCCAAGATACCATGACCCATACGTCTTAAGGGCCTGAAAGGGCGCCCGAGGTCTAGGTGACCCCCTAAGAGGGAGAGAGCGAGAACTCACTCCATTTCCAGCTGGAGGTCCCCCTGGAACTCAGAACAAGGTGTTTTGTGACTTTTCCCTCTGGTACCTAACAGACCATCTGCCAAAAACATGCAAGGCAGTCTAGTCATTCAAAGACAGAAATGTTGCTCTATACGCATCTGTGGCAGGAAAAAAAAAAAAGATGTTTTTGCTTTTCAGACCTAACTGGACACGCCATTTATTTTTAAACAGTATCTGAACAACAAGCGCTGTTTGTTTTCCTGCACAAAGGGCAGAACTTTTAAAAGCAGAGGGAACTGGCCCCAACACTGCCTTGAAGAATCCATGTCCCTACCTCCACCACCTAAATCAGCCTTTTTCCAAGAGCCAGGCAGCCTGACTGCACCAGGAGCCTCAGTGGCAGGTTTCTTTCGTTTACACATCCAAATGAACAGTTAAGAGAAATCAATGCATCTAATTGCCAGACTATTAAATCCTACATCAGGGGAAGAATTCCACAGCCACCCGCTTAAGAGTTGGCTACCGATATAGCAATTATTGCAACTTTCTATTAGACTGAACCAGATCTGCAGCCTTGGTCTCCAGCTCAGCTCTATCAGATGCTACCCTCCAGTTTCCTCCTCCCTGGGTTCTCCCGCCCCCTCTCCCTCCTCCTCTTCCTCCTCCTCCCTCTCCTCTGTTAACACAACAGTGCCAGGGCTGGCTGGTTCTACCCAATTATTTCATGACTGCAAAGTCACCAGCATTTTGCACCTTTCATTATTAATGCACACTCTGCACCTCATGGGTGAACGTCCAGCAGGGTCCTTCTGCCCCAAATGCCCACTTATTTTATTGCTTATCAAGTTTTTGCAAGGAAACAGGTGGAAGAATCTAAACAGTAATTACTAGACATAAAGGATGTTTTCTAGAGTGAGACAGACCCTTCTAAAGCTGGGAGTTGGTGACTTCATTGCGGTGGGAGGGGGGAGTTAAATATGAAGATTAAATGTCAGCTGCCCCAATCCACGAGAAAGCTGAAGAACCTATAAAGGATTTGTTTTGCCCTTCCTACAAGATCATGTACATTTAGCCAAACATCTCGGCAATTTACACTTGTATGTGGTCTCAGCTGAATCAAGGAACCTGTAACCTCAGAATGCCTCTATTTATTACATCTCAATTATTTCCATGGAAACACGAGCAGTGGCAAAACTACACTGTTCCCAAGTGCCTAGACCACCAAATTTATAAGATGGACTTTGGAGGAGCAGAAGGGCTGGCAGGTGAGGAAGACAGAAAAGGGGAGGGGGGCACAGAGAAGTCACCGGGGGTACTTTGGGGACCGTTAGGGTTTGGGGGCGGGGCGAGGGGGTGTGGACGAGGCCTGAGTGCTAATTAATATTAAGAACTGTAATTAACAGGCAGATGCTCGATGGTGAAAATCAACAGTATTACCTATTCCAAAGTTTTAAGCTGAGGCTGGGGAGAAGAGGTGCTGATTTTCCATATAAATGGAAAGATGGTTCCGCGGATCTGAGGAAGCAGCGTGGGTAAAAGGGAGACAGGTTAACAAACCACCTGAGATCATCAGCTGAAATAACATCAGTGAGATGTGAAGGGAACAGCCTCGGAGAACGAGGCCAAAATTATCAAAGGGAACAAACCACTGCACAACAACCACCACACAACCACCAGGAGACAGAAAGGGAGAGAATGGTGTCAGGAGGGGAAAAACGGTCCGAAAATGTGACTTTTGTAACATTCATGGGCTTTTTGGTGTGTATGTGTGTGTGTTTCAATCACGAGGCTTTTGAAAACCAATGAGGCTCTTCTCCCCGCTGCCCTACTGCCCCGGCCCCCTTCCCTATTTGCTGGGCGTCCTCCCCGGGAGCTGGGATTTCCAAAGAAGGACAAACATCCCGAGGGGACCAGTGACCCCACTCCAGAAGGGAGGCTGTGTCCATGAGTGGGACACGACCCCCCCACACACACCAGGGCCTGTTTGATTTTCAAAGCAGCAAGGCCAAGCTTTCAAATCACACTTTCTGAGCATCCATTAGAAATGGTTATATTTCTGTCTTTCCTTCCTGCTACGGGCTTTCACATTTCCGAGATCAATTACGAACTATGCAGTCAAGCGACTTTCACAGCAGAACGCGCGGGATGGGGAAGTCCACAATGCCGCTACGTTAGCCCTGACACACAGCAGTGGAGGTAAAATGAAATCAAATAAAATTTAAAAGCCATCCCAGTTCCTTTAAGAAGCGTTTTTTAAAGGTGAGGACCTTGTCATTTTAAATACTTGGTGCGGAGCTGTCCACACTCAAGCACACACTTTTGAATATTGCTCGAGAAAGGGGGGTGAGGGCGGGGGGGAGGCAGTTCTTGAAAAGCAATAAATCCATCACCTGCTGGAACTCTTATCTATTCAAATTATCTTTTCTCTCCATTCCTCCCTTGATAAGTGGCCACATCTCCACCCTGTTCACCCCAGTAAACCGAATAAATGGCAAAAGAGTGAGAGGCAAGGATTGTAGCTGCTTTTGGAAACTGCAAAGACCCACAGGAAGAAACAGAGGATCTCAGACTCCAAAAGGACTAAAAGGCACTGTGTGGTTGATGTTTGCAACACTTCTCAAAACGCCTACACTGGTCACGTTCCCACTGTGCTGTCTTTCCCCCATCAGCGAGCTTGACTTCTCTGCTGCACATATACATTTGGAGAGACATCCATTAAAAAATCATGTCCAGGCTCATTTCATGAAAAGCTGAAGACCAATGCTTGAGTTTTCTCTGAGATCCACAGAATGGTTTTAGCATGAGGTTCCAGCAACTCTGAAACACCCACCCATCTGCTCCCGGCAAATTGTTCTACCTTTGCTTTCTGTGTCTCATCTTCTAAAATAAGGAGGCATGAAGGCACGGATGCAGGTCAGGGGTAGGGAAGCTGTGCATCTTCCCCTAAGAAAAACGTGTTCCTCTACATAGCTTTAACTCAAAGTCAACTGCCCAAGTCAGGTAAAACTGTCTTTGCAACCAGAGACTCCAATTGTACATTTTCTTCTGGGCCACCTTAAGTGGCTCTTGAAGGAGTGAGCAGTAAGCCAGGGAAAGAGAAAAGAAATCAGATATTATTTCAAGCCAAGACCCCTTCTACTTAGCAAAAGGACAAACAGCTACCATTGTCCTATCCCCTTCTGGAGGTCTCACTTCTGGTTTCCTTGTCCTTCAACTAAAACACCCTCCAGCCCCCACCCCGCCCGAGTTCCGTGGAGCAGACCAGGCTATCCCCGATTGGGATGGCTGCCAGGGTGAGGGGAACACCACCAACATCTCTCATGGAAAAAAGAGGAAAGAGAGCAGCTGGGTTGCTGAGCGTGGACTGTGTTGGACCACTTCTAAGATGATGGGGAGGCTCTCTGCTGAGCCGGGTGCCCGTGACCCCCTGGGACTTTGGAATGAGAGCCATGGCGGGTGTCTCACCACCTTCCCGGCCAGATTCAGTCCCAGCCATTCTGGCCAGGAGCAAGGCTAGCAGGAAGGGAGCAGGGGCCCCTGCGCCTTCCCGAGCAGGCCTCCAGGAAATGAACTTTTCAGAGCAGAACTGGGCTCAGGCCAGAGGTCATCAAGGGAGTTGGACGAGGACAAACAGGGGCTTCGGGACTTTGGGCTCCAGAGACTTAGCCGCTCTCATCCCGTTCCTGCTCTAACATCTCCCAGCACGGGCGGAAAGCCGGGCGCCCACCCAAAGGGCTGGGAATCGGGACAAAGCGGCAGGCGAGGCCTGGAGAGCCCAGCGGGTGGGGGGAGAGGGGCAGCGGAGGGGCTCAGTTGCCCTCACAAGGCATGTCCCAGGGGGCCTCAGCTCTCCAGTGGACCGCTTGAACTGAGAGCGCTCATTAGAAATAGAAAGCCAGGCAAGGACACGAAGAGGGCGTGTGTGTGTGTGTGTGTGTGTGTGTGTGTGTGTGTGTGTACCCTCACAAACGTGTGCACTCCAGGGACCTGATACAGGAAGCTGGCCTAGGTGTCGAGGATGTGGGTGCCCAGGGTCGGGTCCCGGGCGCTCTTGGTGGAGGGGCGAGCGCAAGGAAGCCGCTGCGCTCCCATGGGGACCCGCGTCCCGCCGGCGCTACGCAGACAATGAACTCCTGGCAGAGGCTCCGGGCCCGGTTGGCCTCGGTGGAGGAGGCAGGAAGTGTGGAGGCCCCGGCCGGGAGGGCGGCCTGGGCAGGGGGCGGGGAGGGGGCGCCCGGAGGCCAGGGCGGGGACCCCTGGCGCGCGCAAGCAACGCCCGCCGCCCTCGGCGTCCCGGAGCGACAAGGCGTGGACCGAGGAAAGGTGGCAAGGCCCGGGGCCCAGCGAGAGCGGCCTCGGAGCTGCCGGCCTCCTGGGCGCCAGTCCTCACCGCCTCTTCCTTCCTCCCGCCGCCCGCCGCCCGCCGCCCGCCGCCGCCGCCGCCGCCGAGATTCGCAATCCCCGCCAAGTCGGGCCCGCACCCCTTGATTGGCCACGCGGGCCCGGGGCCCGCACGGAGGGAGCAGCGAGGGGCCCTCAGCGGCGCCCCCAGGCCCGGGTCCCCCGCCGGCCGCGGCGCCAGGCCCGGAGAGGGTCCAGGCGGGTAGGGTGTTCGCGGTGTGCCCCCTCCACCGCCTCCGCCTCCCGCTCACGGCTTCCTCCTCCCCCTCCTCTTCCTCCTCCTCCGCCTCCGCCTCCGCCTCCTCCGCCGCCGCCTCCTCCTCCTCCTCCTCCTCCTCCTCCTCCTCTCCGCCCGCTCGCGCGGGTCCCCGGCCGCCCGCCCGCTCGCCGGTCCCTCCTCCCTCGCTCCCTCCCTCCTCGCTCGCTCGCGCCTCCGCCGGGCCTCGCTCGCTCACCTTTCACCGAGCGCGGCTTCGCCTGCTTCCGCCTGGACATGTCCGGGGCTCCCGGCGCTCCGTCGCCCTCCGCGGCCGGCTCCCCCCGCCGCCCCCCGCCGCTCCGGGCTGCCCTTCTCCCCCTTCTCCTCCTCCTGCCTCTCGGAAACTTTTTTTTTTGCAGCCGGGTCGGCAGCTGTGGGGAGCGGATTGCAGGTCCGGGGCGGCCTCCCTGGGGGGGGCGGCCCGGGACGGCCGAGGCCGCTCCGGGGCGGGGGGAGGCCCGGGGGGCGCGCCGGGGCCCTGCCTGTTGCAATGCGGCAGCCGGGGCTCTCGGTCCCAGCGGCGGTCCCAGCGGCGCGGGGAGTCCGGAGGCCACTCGGTCGAGCCGAGTTATGCAAAAAAAAAAAAAAAAAAAAAAAAAAGCCGCCCCCCTCCTCCTCCCCACCCCCCGCCGGCCCCCGGCCCCTGCGGCCCCCTCCCTCCCTCCCCCACCCCACCGCCACCCTCACCCTCCTCCTCCTTCTCCTCCTCCGCCCCTTGCCGGATTTTTGTGCAAAGTTTGCAGGCGTCCGGCCACGCAGCCCGGTGCGGAGCTCACAATGAACCCATCTGAGGAGGGGGGACGGGGCTGGAGTCGAGGGGGTCTCGGTGGGGGGAGGAGACCGGTAGGCGGTCGGGAGCGCGGAAGCTTAGTACCCCCCCGGAAAAAAAAAAAGCCTTCAAATTGTCCCCTGCCGCACACAAAAATAATAATAAATATTAATGATTTGAAAATGCCCAAACGCCTGATTTGGAGATTATGATGGATGGGGAGGGGGAATCCCTCAACTCAGCCTACTTGGGGGGCTCGAAACGGCCGCAGCCGCTCAGAAGCCGCAGCTCGGGGCCCCTGGCTCACGCCCCCTTCTCTGGCTTTCGGCTCGGTCCGGTGCTGGCCCCCCGGAGGAGGAAGGGGCGCGCGGGGGCGCTCAGGCAGCGGCGGGCAGGCGCGCCCCTGCCCCAGGCATCGCTCAGCCCGTGCGCCGGGCCGCCGCTGCCTGCCCTCGGGCTGCGGTGCTCAGCGCGCTGCGCGCAGCCGATCCCCAGGCCGGTGCCAATTCGCCGGCCCCGCTAGCTGCCTCCATGGGCCAGGGGCTCGGAGAGGGGGGAGGCGGCGGCGGCGGCGGAGGAGGAGGACGAGCAGGCGGCGGCCGGGCTCCCGTCCTCCTGGGCAGCGGCGGCGGCGGCTGCGCCCCGGCTCCTCCGCGCTCCAGCCGGCGCCGGCCCGCCCGCCAGCCTCCCTTGCGCTCCTGTCTTCTTTGTGGTCGCTGGCTCTCCTCCTCCCGATCCGGCTGCTGGGGCTGCACTGCAGAGACACATAATAAAGCCAGGCTTGGCTGGAAATGTAGCCGGGTCCCAGCAGGAGGATGTGAGGAGCGGAGTCCCGGCGGGGGAGCGCTCTGATCCCGTGGGGCGCCCCGCACTGCTCCGGCTCGGATCAGACGGAGAGAGGGCCAACAGCACCGAGCGATGGACAGCGCTGGAAATACAGCTCCGGCCGCCCGCAAAACCCGGACCGCGGCGGCGGCGGCGGCGGCGGCAGCGGCAGGCACGGCGCGGGCGCGGGCACCGCACCGGCACGCGGGGCCCCAATTCCAGCGCTGGAGGCACCCGGGACGGGAGGAGGGAGCAGACACAGGGCCCACGCATGCTGTCAAGGTCGCCAAGATATATTTGCATCATAAACTGAAAAAAGTGAGAGAACTGGGGGGAAAGGGGGCAAACCGGGATGAAATTGCCCAGACATTGCCACCTCCGCAAATTATGCCCCACGCGCATGAATTATCCCTGAACTTGGCTTTTCCCTCTCGGATTTTGCCCATTGGTTGGTGTCTGAAGACCAATTCTGCCCCACATCTACAAACTCTTCCACCACTAAGCTAAATGTGATCGCCCCCAACAGCTGAATCTAGAGCGTTCGCGCATGTGGTTGCACGCTTCTTAGCTAAGACTACCTTAGCCCCAAAATACTGTGGTAGCACCACGTCCCCTTACCACTGAAAGGAAGAAACCAGCTACCACTTGACAAATTTTGCCCCAGCCACCAGGGGGCGCCTCTGGAACGACTTGAGGCTTGGGTTTCCGAGCCCGCTGGGGAAGGGGCTCAGACTTCGGAGAATTCTTCCCCAAGCGGCTCCCCAAACCGTTCCTTTGAAGCCTACCCATCCCCCACCAGCTGTAAGAGGCCAAGTCCAGGTTGGGTGGAAGGACCCGACATCGTCAGCCCCCGCCACCCGCCCTTCCCCGGGCGAGTGGCGCCACCTTGGGCCGGCTAGCCCCAGAGCGGGGAGAGCGGAGCGGGTGCGCTGTGCGGCGCTGGGGGTTATCAATCTCGCGGATCGATAAGTTGCCACTTGGAGAGAGGAAGGCTGCGTCCCCTCGGAGACGAGTTACCCAGGGCAACCTTTCACGGAAAAACCCGCTGCCCGCCGAGAGCCGCGCCGGGGCCGGCCGGGCAGCGGCGCCCGCCCCAAGCAGGGCGCCTGCGCCCCGCGGTTCCCCAGCCGGCCTGCCAGTCGCGCCCGCGCCCCACTCTGCTGGCTTCGCGGTCCCACTCGGCTTGCTCGCCTCTCTGAGCCTCCGGGTTCCGACCCAGTGCTAGACCGATAACAGAGATAGATGCCACCCTCGCAGATGGGGTGCAGGGATCGGCCTTAAGGCAGGTTCAGGGAAGAAGACCAAGCTTGCGCGCTCAAGGCCGTCTCCGAGGTAGAGTCGGGCGACCAGAGAAACGCGACGCCGCCGAGGCATACACTCTGACACCGGGAGACAGAGAGCGAGTATCCCTAGGGAGACCGGGACGGAGACGTCCCCTAACTGGTACTCAGGCTCAGAGGGCCACCTTCTCCCCTCGTTAGGGCTGCGGCCCCCAGGATCACCGCCCTCCCCAGCTCTTGCGTCGAGAGTGTCCGACATCTCGGCCTTCCCGGAGGGAAATAGGAGTCGCCTCCCGCAGCTCAGGGATGGCCGGGGTTATGATGAGAGAGGGTGCCAAGGGCCAAAGCGAGGGCAGAGGCCGCAAGACGCCTGGGAAGGAGCCAGGAAGGAGGGGCCGAATCGGCAGCTCCCCACCCCCGCCGGCGCCTGGGATCGCGGCCCGCGGAGAGAGGCTGACAGGCGGCAGATGGCACACGCTGGGGGAGGGGGGCGATTGGCCTCGGCTCCGGGGTGCCCCCGCCGCGGGCTGCCTCTCCTAGGGGGAGGGGGCGGAGAACAGCCCGCGGCTTGCCCTCCCAGGCTCTCTGGGGGGCTGGAGACTGCGGATCGTGCCCAGCCGGGAGCCTGGAGAAAGAAGGGATGGACAAAAGGAGCGCGGCGGGGAAGGGGTTGCTGGAGGAAAGGAGGGGTCACCGAGCGGGGAGGGCTGGTTGGAGACCCGCGGCGCTGCCCTTTTTCCACCCTCAGGAACTGCGGAAGGCCCAGAGGCCAGAGGTGGGGGTAACAGGCTGAGGGGCAGGCGACAGGCCATCCACAAGGGAACGAATCCACAAGGCTAGGTGTCCTAAACAAGCGCACAGTTTTTTAGACCCACTCCTGCGCGTCGCCGTTGCACACTTTCGCGTCCCGACGCTCACCCCTCCCCCAAAAGACCTGGCTGCAGCCTCCCAGCTCGATGGTTTTCGGGGTGCGTAAGGAGCTCCACTTCGTCCCTGCGTCCCTGCTTCGGCCCGGCCTGCTCGCTTAGAAGCTTGTTTCGTTTTTAACTCCTTTCAGAAATATGCTGTTTTAAGGAAAATTCCAGAGCAGCAAAAATCCGGGATCTCCTTACTGAAAGGGTCTCAAGAGGCACCGGGTGAGGGCAGGGCTAGCTGCCTGCTGCAAGGGTTTTGCTTCTCACCAGCCTGGCCACTTGAGACCAGAAAAAAAGTCATTTTCAGATACCGTTTGGTACCCCACCTGCTCCCTTCCTGCTGGGGACCCAGGAGTCTGGGCCCCTCCCGCCATAAGAAAAGTCCCCTTGTTGCCTCTTCTTCCTAGTGAAGGGCTGCTCCAGCCCAACCCAGAGGCTGGCTGGGGAACCCCTTTGTAAACTGTAAGGAACCCCCATCGGGAAATGCAAGAGAAATTACAAGGTAATGTTTTTGAAAACAAATAAGACCTTGCCCACATAAACGGGGCATCTTCCTTCTGAGTCACATCTTCACTGGAGGACAGGCGCCTCTCACTCAAGGTACTGCCTTTCCACACCCAAGGATGTAAGGATGTAAGGATGTAAATCCCCAGACACACACCCAATTAGGTGTCCCTCTGAGTTTCAAAAAGAAGCAGGTGTCATCCAGAGCAGCCTGGTAAATGCAGGAGGAGCAGTGGGTGACAAAAAACAAGGTAGACAAATAAAGTAAAATAAGATAGGGCTCCTGTTGTGACTTCGAAACTAGTATCCTGGAGTTCCCACTGTGACTCAGTTGGTTAAGAACCTGACTAGTATCCATGAAGATGCAGGTTCAGTCCCTGGCCTGGCCCACTGGGTTAAGGATCCTGCGTTGCCTCAAGTTGTGGCATTGGTCAGATCGGTGTTGCCATGGCCAGCAGCTATGGCTGGGATTCTACCCCCTAGCCTGGGAACCTCCATATGCTGCAGGTGCGGCCCTAAAAAGACCAAAAAAAAAAAATTACATAAACTAGTATCCCTGAAAAGTCTCCAAAGTTGTTCAAGAGGTGCTTTGCAATAAGTGACCAAATGACTCCTTTCTTGCCCTACACACACATATACACACACACACACCTGTGTGTTTTAAATGACACTTGAGGAGTTCCCGTCGTGGTGCAGTGGTTAACGAATCTCATTAGGAACCATGAGGTTGTGGGTTCGATCCCTGGCCTCGCTCAGTGGGTTAAGGATCTGGCATTGCCATGAGCTGTGGTGTAGGTTGCAGACGCGGCTCGGATCCCATGTTGCTGTGGCTCTGGTCTAGGCTGGCAGCTACAGCTCCAATTCGACCCCTAGCTTGGCAACCTTCATATGCCCTGGGAGTGGCCCTAGAAAAGGCAAAAAAAAGACAAAATAAATAAATAAATAAATAAATAGATGACACTTGAATATATACAATCTGGAATTTGTGATCTTTGTTTAGACATTTTCATAACTTGAGAATCACACTCTCCACTGGGAAAACTTGCATCAGCCTATAAGAAAGAAGTCATTTTGGGGAGGGAAGATGAACCCTCAGTTTTCCCCCAGGAAATAAGTTCATTCCTTTGTTAGTTGTTTAGTCAACATTCATGTATTCACTGAGTGCCTACTGCGTGCCCAAACTGAGGGTAAGACAACAAACAAGCAGGACCACAGTGCCTCCTTGCTGGGGCTTGTTCTCTAGTGGGGAGGCTGACTTTTAATAAATGGCCACATAAATAATTATTTAATTACCATGGTGAACAATCCTGAGAAGGAAAAATATAGTGTAAATGAGGCCAAAAAGCAGAGGGTCACAGCAGTGGTTTGGCTGAGAACCTGGAGGAGGCCGAAGGAGTCAGAGAAGAGGACCCAGAACAGAGTTCCTGGCAGAGCGAGCAGTGTGTGTAAAGGCCCTGAGGTAGAAAAGAGCTGCGTGAGGGAGTTCCCGTGGTGGCTCAATGGTTAACGAATCCGACTAGGAAACATGAGGTTTCGGGTTCAGTCCCTGCCCTTGCTCAGTGGGTTAAGGATCCGGCGTTGTTGTGAGCTGTGGTGTAGGTCGCAGACGCGGCTCAGATCCTACATTGCTGTGGCTCTGGTGTAGGCCGGTGGCTACAGCTCCGATTCGACCCCTAGCCTGGGAACCTCCATATGCCGCAGGAGCGGCCCAAGAAATGGCAAAAAGACAAAAAAAAAAAAAAAAGAAGAAGAAGAAAGAAAGAAAGGAGCTGCGTGATTCCGAGGAGAAGTTGTCACAGCCCCAAGCAAAGGGCCCCAAGGGGACAGGTGAAGCCAGGCTGAGGAGCCAATGTGGCACATCTTCCAGTCCAGTCTCCTTCCTGATCTTGCTGGAGAACCTCGAGAAGAGACTCTCTGCCTCCATTTTTCTCATCTGCAAAATGGGAACACGGAGAGCATGGATCTCATGGGGTTCTCCTGAGGACCTCGTGTTAGTGAGAGCTGCCAGTCTGGCCCACAGCAAGGCCATTATCAGGCCAGCACCTCCTTCCCTTCCTGTCTCTCCCCTTCACTATGCCTCAAGGTCAAAAGCATTCCTAGCAATTCCCTTGTGGTGAAGTGGGGAAAGATTTGGCGTTGTCCCTGCAGCAGCTTGGGTACTGCTGTGTTACAGGTTCAGTCCCTGGCCCAGAACTTCTACACGCAATGGGCATGACCAAAAATTTTAAAAAAGAAGAGTTCCCGTCATGGCGCAGCACAAACGAATCTGACTAGGAACCATGAGGTTGCGGGTTCGATCCCTGGCCTTGCTCAGTGGGTTAAGGATCTGGCGTTGTTGTGAGCTGTGGCGTAGGTCACAGACAAGGCTCAGATCCTGTATAGCTGTGGCTGTGGAGTAGGCCAGCTGCTGTAGCTCTGATTGGACCCCTAGCCTGGGAACCTGCATATGCCTCAGTTGCCACCCTAAAAAGCAAAGGAAAAAAAGAAGAAGAAGAAATATTTCTAGAGAGAGATGTCAGTCACACAATTGCAAATTCCCTCCTTTCCCTGACAAGTCCCTCCTTCCCTGGGCTGCTGCTTTCTAGCAGCTTTGTGTCTATCAAGAGGTTCTGTGTTGATTCTTTCCTTTTTATCTTCTGCATTTGTGTGTGTGTGTGTGTGTGTGTGTGGTTTGTTTTGTTGCTTTTTAGGGCTGCACCTGCGGCATGTGAAGGTTCCCAGGCTCGGGGTCTAATCAGAGCTACAGCTGCTGGCCTCTGCCACAGCCACAGCAACGCCAGATCCTTAACCCACTGAGCGAGGTCAAGGATCGAACCTGCAACCTCATGGTTCCTAGTCAGATTGGTTTCAGCTACGCCATGACAGGAACTCCTGCATTTTTGTTTTATTGTAATGGGCCATCTGGTTGGGGAACCCAGGTTTTCCTGGACCCTCCTGTCCTGAGGGTACAAGGAAGCAATGACCGTGCCCTCTGGCTGATCCATCAGGAGAGAGCCTGGCACCTGGACCATTAACCAGCAACCACTCACATCCAGCTCTCCCCAGCCACCCCCAGTCTTGGTGGCACTGAAGTTCCCTTTCACACAGCTTAGTTGTGAAGCTTCGAACAGAGTAAATCAAGGTAGAAGAGAGTCCCTTTCTCTGCCCTTAGTTCTCAGCCTGGAGTTTTCGGGAGGGAAATCCCTACAGATGCTCCTGAAATTCTCCAAGGGTCCCCAGTGCTCCCCACCCCCATGACCACAGCTCAAAGAGGCCAGCAGCAGGCCCAGACATCTGTGTCCCTGGGGCTGTGGGAATCCAATGCCAAAAACAATAAGTCGGGTGTGGGAAACTCCTTGTCTTCTCCAGGTTCTGCTCAGCTGGGAAAGCCATTTCTATTTTATCATCATTATTATAATTATTTAATTCTTTGAGCGTCAGCAGTCTTTGCAGGGAACACCCACAAAGCAACAAAGAAGAAACCCTCTTGGCAGGAGGGTCCCAGTGGACTTCCACCCTCGGAAAGCTTGAAACTCCTGGCCTGGCCCTGAGACCTCCACCCAGACCACCTCCAGCTGCCCCCCGCCCCCACACGGCACACGCAAACCTGGGCTCATCCATTGCTTTGTGAAAAGGCTTCTTTTACAGTGTTCGTGATTCACTTTGAAAGAAAAAAAAGCTATCCAGGGTATAATGAATGGGATAGGTGCCCAATTTTCTAAGCTTGAACTAGGGGCATGTTTCAGAACTGGTCACAAGGTTGCTCCATCAGCTACTAATGTTTTGCTAATTAGCAAAAGAGATATCCAAAAAAAAAAGATAGATGTAGGAATGGGCTCTCATTGGTGGAAATAGTCATTCAAGCTATGGTAGAGCAAAATGGCCCAGAAACACGCCCCACCTTGCCTGCACAGGGAGTGTAAATCTGGCAAGGCTGGGGTGACCTGTCCCCTTAGGGCACGCCCCTTCCCACCCCCACCTTCAAGGTCGATCCCTCTAGGGGCCTGTGTCCAGCCATCAGGTAAGATTTCTGACTGCGCCTGCGCGGTGCGCCACAGCCGACACAGAATCCTGCCCGGCGGTGTGATGGGGCTTGTCCGAGTATAACTGGCACACCGGAAGTCATCAGATACCCTGAAAGCACTTCGCTGGGGCTTCCTTGAACTAACAAAACTGGCTGTAGGACCTGTTTTGTCCTTGGGGTTGTCCTGCTTTCGTAACTTTTGGTGTAAGGCAGACTTTGGCCAGAGATTGCCTTCACTGTCACTTGGTAGCGAGGTAAGGTGGGAGTAGCAAACCCTTGCCCACCTCCCACCTCTTCTGTGACCCCTGTCATTTACAAAAAAAAAAAAAAAACCTAAAAAACCTAAGACTGTGCAGGACCAAACTCCTTAAGACAATTTGCAAAAAAAAGAAAGGGTGCTATTGAGTTTCCTGCGCAAATATCCTTCCCCGCCCATGACCCCACCCCACCCCCCATCATGAAAAGAACCTCTTAGGTGCCCAGACCTCAGAGAAATGCCATGGAGATTTCAGAAGAGCATGAGCATGTGTGGTCCCTGTGCTGGGTGTATACAACTGAGGACCCAGTACCCGCAGGCAGGAAGCCGGGAAGTGAGATCCTCAGGGCTGAGTCTACCCCACTCCCCATGACATCCCCCAGGCCAGGCAGGTGATTAGAATTCAGGGCATCCAGAGAAAACCTGTAATCTGTGCCACACCACCTCTGTGCGACCAGCCATTTTCACATGGTTTGCACGGTGGATAACAGACACCAGCTGGTAAAAACCTTTGCCTACCCCGCTAGGTCGAAAGCTATTTCAGGACAGAGCCCTAGGTTTAGACAACGTACCCCCTTCACGCCACAGTCTTCTCGTCACACGCGGTGAATGGCAGTGACCGGAGAAGCCAGAGCAGACTCTACCCAGGCAGGGCCACCACAGAGCACAGAGGCGGGTCTCATGGAAAGGGCTCGGCCGCTCAAGCCAGACAGGCCTTGATTTGAATCCCAGGGCAAAGCAACCTCTTTCTTTTTTTTTTTTTTTGATATTTAGGGCTGTATTTGCGGCATATGGAGGGTCCCAGGCTAGGGCTCGAATCAGAGCTACAGCTGCCAGCCTGCACCATAGCCACAGCAACATGGGATCCAAGCCAAGTCTGCAACCTACACCACAGCTCACAGCAACACCAGATCCTTAACCCACTAAGCGAGGCCAGGGATCGAACCTGTGTCCTCATAGATGCTAGTCAGATTCATTTCCGCTGAGCCATGATGGGACCTCCCAAGCAACCTCATTTATAAAATGAGGAGAATAATGCCCACAGCACAGGGCAGTCGTGAGCCGTAAGGTGATCTCCCCACTGACCTGCCTCAGTCCCGCGTGGAGGGTGTGATCTGAGCTATGTAGGTACATGCCTGGCACACAGCACTTTGGACACAGCAGGTGCATGATAAGTGTTCTGTTCTGACTGTGGCCCCTCTTCAGGGAGGGGTATGGCTGTGACCCTGCTGAGAGCTCACTGGTAAGGCCCAGAACCAGCTCAGCTAAAGCAGCAGGGCTGGTGAGGCAGCTTCAAGAGAGGAAGAGCTTTCTATCTGCCAATTCCCAGGATGCATTACCAGGTCCTTCCATACCATAAGTGCTTAATAAACATTAGCTATTGTTAATATTTATAGGCAAAGCTCATGCAACAGCCACTCAATAAGTTTCGTTTTCCCGGGTGGCCTCAGATACACCTTCTCTCTGCCTCCATCTCCCCACCGGTGAAACCTCTCTAGTTCTCTGACTTCATGGAGAAGCAAAGCTGGCTTTGCTCCCTCTGGCCCCACAGCACCGGGCCAGCCTTCAAAGCCAGAGGGAGCACAAGAAATTCAGGTGAAAGGCCACCAAGGAGAAGTGATGGGGCTTACTTAGGCTGGGAGCAGAGGGAGCCTGGGCTCGGACCCCACTGGACCCAGCCTGGGGCGATATTTCCCAGGGCCTGCTGCTGCCTCCTCTGAGTGCCCCTGGCCCCATCCTGGTCATGCACATTGGGACATGCCAGGGCCTGGCTTCCCAGAGGCCAGAGGGAGCTCCCGCAGGGGACTTCAAAAGCCCAAATGCCTTTCAGAAAGGAACTAAAACTTTCTGCTTAACCAAAGCCTCCACAGGAGAAGAACAGCCTAGCCCTTTTCTTTTTAAGTCTCTTTATTTTCCAGCCGGCTGGCCTGGTCATTCTCTCTCTCTCTCTCTCTCTCTCTTTTTTTTTCCTATTATAAACGGTCCCAGCTGCAACACACAGGGAAAAAAAAACCATCTCCCAGGCCTGGGCAGGGGCCGGGTTGCAGCCGCAGCCGCCTGGCTGGCCTCCTGCCGCAGACAAAGGCGGCTCCAGCCTCCGGCACCCACTGGGAGAGACCCTGGAGCCACCGCCCAGAGCCAAGGCCACAGCGGGAGTCAGGGGAAGGTTCGGGAAGTTTCTGCCAGCCCTCCAAACCTTCTGCTGCCCCTGGGAGCAGAGCTGCCATCCGGCCAAGCCAAGGACTTCTTGAAGAGTCTGTTTGTGTAAAGCAGAAAATGAAACATCAGCCCCCCCCCCCCCCCACCGAGAATGGCCACAGGATTCAGGGCTTTAGATGAGGAAGGGCCCCAGGAGATGATCTAATCCAACCGCTGGCTGGATAGAAGGGGAAACTGGTGTCTGGTGGCGGACAGACTTGCCCAAGGTCAAGCAGCCAACCAATAGCAGAGTTGACTCTTGAAGCCAAGGCACCCAATTCTAATATCAGATCGTGAAGAAATGTTGGGGGAGGGGCGGGCGGTCAGGCATATGGAGGTTCCCAGGCTAGGGGTCGAAACGGATCTGTAGACCCCGGCCTGCACCAGAGCCACAGCAACACGGGATCTGAGCCACGTCTGTGACCTACACCTCAGCTCACGGCAACGCCGGATCCTTAACCCACTGAGTGAGGCCAGGGATCGAACCTGCAACCTCGTGGTTCCTAGTCGGGTTCCTTAGCCACTGAGCCATGGCGGGAACTCCTCAAGTATTTTAATTATGTTTTTAAGTGGGATTGGGCCCCAGGTGGATGGTGTGTGCCTTCCCCTGCTGGCGAGTCCGAGATTCATCCTCAAAAGCGCTCAGGGCCCCTGCCGCCCTTTGGGTACCCTGGTCCTGCACCTTGCGCCCCTAGGACGCTCTATCCACCAACATCTTCCCAACAGGGTGTGGCTTGTGAGCCCCCACAGCTCCTCACCTGGTCCCATCCTCCCCCCCACCCCCATCCTCAAAAAACCAACAGACTTCAAAACAATGCAACAAACTCAACTCCTCTGCACTCCAAACCCCCAGGCGCTTGGCCTCAGGTCCAAGGAGCCGGATGGTACGGGGCGCTGGGAGAGGCTGGTCATCCACTCAGCCTCATGGAGGAACCAGGAACCGATCCGTCTTTCCACATCTTTCTCCCCAGCTCCCCACCCCCACAGCGCAGCCCGACCTCCCGCAGAGCACTCTTCCTGCTGCGCCTAAGTTGACGCCCACCTGCTGTGATGATCGCCTTTTTCCGGATGAGAACAGAGGCTGTGTCACTCACGGGCCTAAGGTCACACAGCCCTTCAGGGACCGAGCCAGGATAGAAATCCAGGTGGACTTCCCTCCCAAGGTGGAGATTTCCCCTATGCAATCAGTGATTCCGTTTCTGGCCTGGCCTGAAGTGCTGGTGTATGGATTTTAGATGGATAGATGCTTAGAGAGACCTAGATAGATGGATATGGAGATAAAGAGGGTATCTGGGAACCGCAGACAATTGTATCAGGCATCAAGTTTGTGGAGAGGGATGCCCCCCCATCTCCATCAGCTCCCAAAATCTTTGGTTTTAATTTTTTTTTTAATATCTTTTTTTTTGGTCTTTTTTTGCCTTTTCCTGGGCCGCACCCACGGCATATGGAGGTTCCCAGGCTAGGGGGCGAATTCGAGCTGTAGCTGCCAGCCTACGCCAGAGCCACAGCAACACGGGATCCGAGCCGCGCCTGCAGCCTACACCACAGCTCACGGCAACACCAGATCCCTTAACCCACTGAGCGAGGCCAGGGATCGAACCCACAACCTCATGGTTCCTAGTCGGATTCGTTAACCGCTGCGCCACAATGGGAGCTCCGGTTTTAATTTTTAACTAGGGAAGATTTCAAACAAGCAGAAAATAATATAGCAGATACCCATATACCCCTAAAACTTGTTAAAATATAACATATTGGGGGGGGTTGTCTTTGATAGGGACAATAGAGGTTTTGTCCATTTTACTCAAAAGCAGGTTCCAGTCGAAACTCCTAGGTACCTTCTACCCTCTTCAGCTAGACCCAAGCCCTCCTATTGGAAAGCGCTGCTAGGAGTTCCCATTATGGCACAGCAGAAACGAATCTCACTAGGAACCATGAGGTTGCAGGTTTGATCCCTGGCCTCGCTCAGTGGGTTAAGGGATCTGGTGTTGCTGTGAGCTGTGGTTGCAGATGTGGCTCGGATGCTGCATTGCTGTGGCTCTGGCATAGGCCGGCAGCTTCAGCTCCAATTTGATCCCTAGCCTGGGAACCTCCTTATGGCACAGGTACGGCCCTAAAGAACCTAAAAATAAAAATAAATAAATTAAATAAAAACGCTGCTACATTTAATGCAGCTGCCTGGGTAACCAGCAGGGCTGGACACGTGTTATACAGTTATCCAGACTCTAGGAGGAATGCTCCTGGGGCTTATAACTGAAATATGGGAACTGGAATGACACAACCACTACCACAATTTTTTTTTTTTCTTTTTAGGGCCAAACCTGCAGGATATGGAAGTTCCCAACAGCAACTCCAGATCCAAACTGCATCTGTGACCTATACCACAGCTCAAAGCAGCTCTAGATCCTTAACCCACTGAGTGAGGCCAGGGATCAAACCTGCATCCTCAGTGGATACTCGTCGGGCTCAGTTACCTGCTGAGTCACAATGGGAACTCAACCACCACCTGACACTGGGGGAAGGGCCCTGTGAACTGGCAGTGGAGGTGGCAAAGTTTGCATTTTATGGGGTGGGGTGGGGGGTCAATGTGAAACTCAAGACCAAAGCTCTGCCCTCTCTTCCCATCCCGGGCCCTCCCTCCCTGTGCAGCGGATGCTTTGCTTGGAGTAGTGGGTGAAGAAAGGAAGGGGCAACTTCAAAGGGAGCGGGGCTAGGAGGCTGACGCTTCTGGCAAGAGGCAAGGGGCCAGGCTGGGCCCGGCCTCCAAGGGGAAGGAGGACCAACAGGGCTCTGGGTGGACTGACCTGCCTGCTCCATAGAGGCTTCAGGGTCCTTGGTGGGCCCCTGCAGAGAATGAGCACAGACGTCCAGCAGGGCATCTGGAAGTTGAAAAGGCCTGATCTCTGATCACCACAGGGATGACAGGCAGGTTTATATCTCCAGGCATGATCAAGGGCCTGCCCATCATTGAGGAAGGTCCACTGGGAAGGCGGTAGACTGTGGTTCTTTTTTTTCTTGTTAGGGTCGCACTGGTGCCATATGGCTGGAGGTCAAATCAGAGCCTACACCACAGCCACAGCCATACAAGATCTGTGACATACACAACAGCTCATGGCTCACCCACTGAGCAAGGCCAGGGATGGAAGCCACATCCTCATGGATACTAGTCGGGTTCATTACCACTGAGCCACGGTGGGAACTCCTAGACAGTGCTTAGATGTCTTTCAATATCCAAAAACACGCACAGAAAGACACACACCTTTGGGGAGCCTTCCTCGTGCAAATGTATCTGTCAAGGTTATCCCAAGGTTTGGGAAAATCTAAAGCCAGAAATGCTGCATCTTGGAGTTTCCTGGTGGCTCAGTGGGTAAAAGATCTGGCATTGTCATTGCTATGGCTCAGGTCACTGCTGGGGCAAGGGTTCAATCCCTGGCCCGGGAACTTTTTTGGTCAAAAAAAAAAAAGGGAAAAAGAAATGCTGCATCTTTTCTTGGGCAGGTCCCTGACCTCACTTGAGCTCTCAGCAATGTCCCAGAGTAGAAGCAATGGGATAATAATAAGAAGAACAACAACAATATATTTATTTTTATTTAAGGTCTATCTTTCCCACTAGATTATAAACGCCATGAGAACGGGGACTTTCTCAATCTTTATTCACAGCTCTGTCCCCAGTGCCTTAAAACAAGCCTAGAACAGCTTAAGCACTAAAATAACTACTTTTTGGAAAGAATGCAATTTTACCCTCCCAGAAGCAGGGAATGGGCATGATGGTGTGTGTAAACAGTTGTTCTCGCTGCCTGACCAGCTCAATTTTTAGTCAATTATCCAACAACGGAGGATGGATCTTATTTCTCTTTTAAGACTCTATTCAAACGCCTGAACTTCGAATCCCCCAGATAGAACTAACTACTCAGGTTGCAGATGGGGATAATGTTGCCATTTCTTTTTCATTTTTTTATTTTATTTGCTTTTTAGGGCCATACCCATGGCATATGGAGGGTCCCAAGCTAAGAGTCGAATCAGAACTGCAGCCGCCAGCTTACACCAGAGCCACAGCAATGCCAGATCCGAGCTGCGTCTGCAACCTACAGCACAGCTCACAGCAACGCCAGATCCTTAACCCACTGAGGGAGGCCAGGGATCAAACCAGTGTCCTCATGGATGCGAGTCAGATTCATTTCCACTGAGCCGTGACCAGAACTCCCAAGTTGTTATCACATGCTCTTTTTTTTTTTTTTTTTGCTTGTCTTAAAACTTTATAATGTTTTGTCTTTGCACTTAGAACAAAATCCAAACTCCATATGTGCTTTGACTCGTTGTTTGGGTTTTTTTTTTTGTCTTTTTGCCTTTTCTAGGGCTGCACTCTCAGCATATGGAGGTTCCCAGGCTAGGGGTCTAATCAGAGCTATAGCCACCGGCCTATACCACAGCCACAGCAACGCAGGATCCAAGCTGTGTCTGCGACCCACACCACAGCTCACAGCAACGCCGGATCCTTAACCCACTGATGGAAGCCAGGGATGGAACCCAAAACCTCATGGTTCCTAGTCGGATTCATGAACCACTGAACCACAATGGGAACTCCTGATTTGACTCCTTGTTAATCACCCAATCTTTCTCACCCCACTGTCCCAAACGTCCTCTATTTTTAAACACTGAGAAGCACTATAATTGAAACTACAGATATGGAGGGAAAAAGTGACCCACAGACCCACCCAGGATTAAAGCCATGTTTTCCTTTGTCCACAACACCAGCTTCTCAGTGTCCACGTACATAGTTGCTTTCACAGATTGACTACAGTTCCTCTATAAACCGTAGGTTACAGTTTCCTCAGTGTTACTCAGTGCACACTCTCCTAGTTTTGCTCTGGACCAAGTTAGCTTCTCTCTTACTTAGCAACCTCATTCCCAAACTCCACTTCCAAAGTTGGCAGTCCGATGTGTAGTCTTCCAGAAGGAACCCCACGCTCGCAGGTAACATACAAATAAAAAGTATACATATAGGAAGGGGTGGGGCTGGTGTTGGTGTTAAAAGTTGCCTCATATCATAGACACTGGACATTGGTGCACCTCTGGCTCTCCTCACACAGAAGCCCTCCAGGGCTCTTAGAATAAAATCAGTTCATTCTTTTTTTTTTTGCACTCTCAGCATGTGGATGTTCCCAGGCTAGCAGCCAAATCAGAGCTGCAGCTGCTGGCTTATGCCATGTCTTATCCCACAGGGGATCCAAGTCATGGCTGCGACCTACACCACAGCTCACGGCAACGCCAGATCGCTGACCCACTGACCAAGGCCAGGGATCGAACCCGCATCCTCCTGGATCCGAGCCGGATTCATTTCTGCTGTGCCACATTGGGAACTCCCCAGTTCTTTCTTTTTCATGGTCACACAACATCATATCTGTAGACGTAGCACAAGCTAAACTTTCATCTCGGAGTGAATGTTTCCGAATTTTTATCACTTCAAAAAAATATTTCCATGAGTTCCCGCTGTGGTGCAGTGGGTTAAGAATCTGACTGCAGTGACTCAGGTCTCTGTAGGGATGGAGGTGTGATACCTGGCCAGCACAGTGGGTTAAAGTGTTCAGTGTTGCCACGCTGCGGTGTAGGTGGCAGCTGCAGCTCACATTCAGTACCTGTCCAGGAATTTCCATATGCTGCAGGTACAGCCATAAAAACAAAAAAAAAACATTTCCACAAGTACTCTTGTATATTTATCCTTAAGTCCTCGGATGGGCTCTCAGGAGTGCGGTGGCTGAACAGAGGTACTTTTTTTATTTTGCTCTGTTTACATTTTAATATTTATTGTCAATTTTCTTTTCCCTCAAAACTGTAACAGTTCATATTACCACCTACTATGCTGAAGCCTTCCTCCCCCTCCAACTCCTTATCAGCCAGAAAGTTGATAAGTGATATCACCCATTTTTGTTTTTGCTCATCTGATGGGCAGAAAAAGGCATTTCATGTGGCTCTCACTTGCATTTTTCCTAGGCCAGGAGTCAAACTCCTTTTTTCTAGACCAGATCTAACCTCTTTTGCATGTGCTTTTGGCTGTTTCAGCTTCCTCTTCTGTGAAATGTCTGGTTGTGTCCTTACCCCTTTGGAGGGAGGAGGGCTATAACCAATATGTATCTCAAGGCATCGTAATTTTTAAATGTTTTTTGTCCTTTTTTTTTTTTTTTTTTTAGGGCCGCACCTGTGGAAGTGCCCAGGCTAGGGGTCGAATCAGAGCTGTAGCTGCCAGCCTACACCACAGCCACAGCAACGCCAGATCTGAGCCACGTCTGCAACCCCCACCACAGCTCACAGCAACGGCAGATCCTTAACCCACTGAGCAAAGCCAGGGATCGAACTCACATCCTCAAGGATACTTGTCGGGTTCATTAGCACTGAGCCACAGTGGGAACTCCCTCAATGCATCATAATTATTTATGTCCCAGAATGCTGTGCGCTCCACCTACGAAGGCCTGTATCTGATCCCTGGCAACGTCATCAGTGCCTAGTACACAAAAGGACTTCAGGAATCACTGAATGAAAGAAAGACCTTCTACCAGCCCCCGGAGACTCCATGAAGCAGCCCTCAGGCCCAGTCACCTGGGCAGCCTGGTATGTCCTCCCAACAGAAGGACCTGTGCCGGTTCTCATGCTGGGTTATTTGTTTAGCTCCCCCTGTTGACTGTCACAGGAACTTTTCACCTGGACTTCTGAAGAGCCACTTGGCAAAGCCAAGGGGAATCTCATCAAAGTGCCCCCTGAGAGCCATGGGCCTCTTTTTTCCCCCAGAGGGTAAGGGCCACCCCTCATGACTCCTTTGCCATGGAGCACCAGAAATGTCCAGTTCTCCCAAGGAAGCCATTCTCACCCCGCTGCCTGCTGTGAGTGAGTGGACCAGATGCCCCCCCCCACCCCCCAGTGATGTCCCCAAGGTGTCTTTCCAGGGGGGCACCACCCAGGGAGTTTGGCTGCATAGAAAAGAGCACACCTGAACCAGGTGTGCGAGTGCCTCATCTAAGGTAAGGCAAACGTGGGTAGCAGTTTTTTCCCAGCAGCCGGTCTGATTCTTTGGTTCCCTCTGGAGAAGATGGGAGTTGGAGGCACAACTTCCCCTTCTGAGCTCCAAAGGAGCAGCGGCTTAAATGACAATGGACCCTCAAGCCACATTTAGGAGTGTAGGAGACCCGCCCCACCACTGCCTTGGGCCAAACTCATTCATGCAATTTACTGGGCATCTATTATGTTCCAGACCCCAAGGTTACACTCCTGATCAAACAGGCAAAAGTCTCCGCACCTGTGGCTCTGACATTGTCACAACTACTTAACTACTTTGCAGTGTGTAAAAGCAGCCATGGACAATATAAAAATGAATGGTTGTAGCTGTGTTCCAATAAAACTTTATTGACACCGAAATTTGAATCCCATATAATTTTCATGTATCCTGAAATATTAGTCTTCTTTTGTTCCCCACCATCACCATTTAAAAATGTATAAACTTTTCTTAGCTTGAGGGAGGGCCTTGTAAAAACAGGTGGTGCTGGAGTTCCTGCTGTGGCGCAGCGGGTTAATGATCTGGCTTGTCTCTCCGTGGAGGCACCGCTTCGATCCCAGTGCAGTGGGTTAAGGACCCAGCATTGCGGAGCTGTAGCATAGGTCACAGCTCCAGCTAGGATTTGATCCCTGGCCCCGGGAACTTCCATATGCCACAGGTGCAGCGGAAAAAGAAAAAGGAATGAACAAACAAACAAAAAGATGGGGCCAACCCGTGTTTTAGATAGTAAAACTGAGACTCATCCAGCACATCCATGTGCCAGGACTGTTCTAGTGCTTATGCAAATTAACTCATTTCATCCTCAGGATAACCCTGGAAGGCATGTCAGGATTCAATCCACTTTACAGGGAAGGAAAGAGGCGCACAGAAAGGGATAAGCTGTACAATTGTGGGGTGCAAAACCTCTTGCAAACCACCAACAAATACAGCTGTTAGTATACAGGTGTCCAATGTCCAAGAAAGGAATTCAACTCCATCCTTTATGAGACTGGTGTTAGCATCCCCACGTGGAGCGGGGTCTCCACTTCGAGGGTCCTCACTTTGCTCCCTTTTCTCTCAGTTCCTTCCCTTCCAAACACCTTCCAGAGGTACCGGCACTGCTCCTCAGCCTTCCCCAAAGGCTGACCACATTTCACCCTGAATTCCTGCCAGGGTGATGTTGGCATCCTTTGAACACTCCCAGTATATTTAAGGGGATAAGATTCAGCTCCAGGAGAGAGATAGACTGGGGTGCTTGGGGTGCCCAGAAAGCCTTTGGAGAGGGGGGATGTGGATGGGTGGGGGCATGGGGTGGGCCTTCGAAAGAACCTTTTCCTCAATACCAGGAAACCTCAGTTTTCACACCCCACCCCCACCCCCACCGACCCAACAAAGGGAGCCTTCTGCCACCAGGTCTTTCAGGAGGAGGGGGAAGCAGGTGAGTTTTCTGTGACTCCCAGAGCGTGGGGGAAATGCTTCTGGCATTAAACAAAGCCTTTTTATATTTAAACTGCCAGCCCAGGATTTTCAGAAAAGTTTCCCCAAGTGTCACAGCGCGTGTGTGCACAAAAAATTATACACCGGTGTATCAACACAGATGGATGCAGAAACACACACATGTGCACGTGCAAACACCCCAACTAGGTCTAGACACGGCCGCGACCCCCCTGAGCCATTTGCCACCGCGCCTGGGATGCACACCCCGCAGGCTTTTGCGCGCCCGGGTCAGGGCGGGCCGGGGGAGTAGGTTCCACCAGGAATTCCAGAGCCACCGGGGGTGGGAGGAGGAGGAAGCCGCCGCAGCGGGGGAGTGGAGGGGGGGGCGGTGAGGAAGAGAGAGGAGGAGAGGAGGGGCGCCCCTGAGCTGGGAGAGCGGGGCGCGGAGCCAGGGGGCCCGGCTGGGTAGAGGTCGCGGAGGAGGGGCAGGAGATCAAGGCCCCGGCCCCCCACTGAGGGGCCGCCCAGCTGGCGCGGGGTGGGGAGGACCCCGCTGCGGGAGGCTGGGGACCAGATCCCAGGGTCATGGGGCCAGCGCAGGGGGGCGGGAGGTGGGCGGAGGACGAGAGGGGGCTGCGCGGGGGGAGGGGAGAGGTCAGGGTGCAGCCTGGCCCGCGAGGGGCGGGGACTACTGCCCAGGGTTGCTCGGACCCGGAGCCCGGAGCCCGGAGCCCTGTTCTTCCATCTCAGGGCAGGCGGCTGGAGATGCGGACAGCGATGACCAAGGGTCAGTGCGCTGGTCGGGCGCCCCCCGGCGCCAGGTCCCGGTTGGTGACACCGCAGGCCCTTGGGATCGGAGAAACCAACCAAGAGCCCTGGGGCTACAAGGGCAGGCTAGTCCCCCGCCTACTCTTTTTTTTTTTCTTTTATTTTTTTTTTAATTATTTATTTATTTATTTATTTATTTATTTTAATTTGAGTCCCTTTAGCTAGGAATCTGGTCCCCTTGACTTTAGGTGAGCACAGAAGTGCAGAAGTCCAGCCCTAGTTAAAAAAAAAAAAAAAGGCTGGGAAGAGCCTGATAAGAATTCGGTCTGGAAGAGCATCTTTGTCAACTCCTGGAGCAGCCGACTATAAACCTAGACCTTCTCCCTAGCGCTGCCTGTCTGCCCAGCCTCTGAAGGCATTTTGGGAATCAGACATGCTTGGGTCCTCAGTTTCAAAACGGACTCTGCTCCTCCCGCCTGTGCCTCTCTGAGGGAGTCATGTGACCTGACCCTCCATTTTCTAATTCATCAAATGGGCAGATTACACCTACTCTCTAAGACTGCCTGAGACTTCCCTAGGGCAGTGTCAGCCTTCCATACAGCTGCAAGCTTTGAGTTGCTCCATGCCTCCACACCCAAATGAGTTGAGAGCCTCGGTCAACACTTTGTTCAAGAAAGTAGATGATGCTGGAGCTCCCGCCGTGGCCCAGTGGGTTAAAATCTGACTGCAGCGGCTTGGGTAGCTGAGGAGGTGCCAGTCTGAGGCCCAGCTGGATTCAGTGGGTTAAAGGACCCAGCTGCAGTGTAGGTCGCAGCTCTGGCTCAGATTTGGTCCCTGGCCCAGGGAACTTCCATATGGTGGATAGAGCCATAAATTTTTTTTTTTAATTTATTGATTTATTTATTTGCTTTTTAGGGCCGCACCCTCAGCATATGGAAGTTCCCAGGCTAGGAATCAAATCGGAGCTACAGCTGCCGGCCTACACCACAGCCACAACAATGCAGGATCCAAGCTGTATCTGCAGCCTATACCACAGCTCACTGTAACACTGGACCCTTAACCCACTGAGTGAGGCCAGGGATCGAACCCTCAATCTCGTGGTTCCTAGTCGGATTTGTTTCCGCTGCGGCACGACGGGAGCTATAAAATTTTTTAAAAGAAGAAAAAAGTAGGTGATGCTGAGCTCAGGGAACCTCTTCCCAAATGCCACAGCTGGCCAGAGGTAGAGCCGGGACCCTTGTCCCCTATCCTTCAACCCTGGGCAACTTTTCATTGTCTCAGTTCTAAATGCGAAGGAACTTGTTTTCCAAGGCCGTATTCAAGCTACTAAGTCAAAAGCAGCTACAGGTTGCTTTTTCACCCTTAATTCACGGATCATGGTGTATGTGCCAAGGCCACATGACTGAGGCCTTTCGGCATTGTCCATAAGCCCTGTGGGTTGGATCTCTAAGGGGAGACTCAGAGGTGATGTGATGGAACTTAGCCAGGTCACCCAGCCCGTCCACAGCACAGACAGGATTCAGTGCTTCATCTGAAGTCTTGTGTTCACTGCCCCACCTTAAATCAGGATCTCTAGGAGAAGTGGGGGGAGGGGGGTTAGCTTTTTCCTAATCCCCAGGTGATTTTAGTGTGTAACCCAGATGAGAACCATAACACTAAAGTCAGACAGAGATTTTTTTTTTTTTTTTTTGGCCACGCCTGCTGCACCTGCAGCATGCAGAAGTTCCTGGGCCAGAGGAACTGCAGTAACCTGAGCTACTGCAGTGACAACATGAGGTCTTTAACTCACTTAGCCACAAGGGAACTCCCAGATAGAGATTTTCCAGTCCAAAGTTAGCAAGCAAGTGTCCCTGGCATGTTTTCTTTGGCCCCCACACTGTTTTATAAATTTGGAATTCATTGCTAGCAGGTTAAAAAATCAGGAAACTTCACACCCTAATCCACATTATTATTATTATTATTTTGTCTTTTTAGGGCCTCACCCACAGCACATGAAGTTTCCCAGCCTAGGGGTTGAACTGGAACTGCAGCCGCTGGCCTACACCACAGCCATAGCAACACCAGATCTGAGCGGCATCTGCGACCTATACCTTAGCTCACAGCAATGCCAAATCCTTAACCCACTGAGCAAGGCCAGGGTTTGAACTTGGGTCCTCATGGATGCTAGTCAGATTCATTTCTGCTGAGCCATGACAGGAACTCCCAGAATCCAGGTTTTTGACTTCTTCAACAGCAGGAAAATCAGGCCACATAGAATGCATTTACACAAGGCAGCCACTTACAGTTGGCTGGAGCAGAGGGACAGGGCAGAATTGCTTTAGGTCTGACATGAGCCACCAGTTCACCAAGATCCCATCCACTCCACCACACTGGCTGTGTTTTCTGACTTCGTGTGTCGCGCAGACGGGGAAACTGATGTCAGAGGGGCAGAGGTTTGTCCAGATACCCACAGGTCAGGTTCAAGGGACAGAACTGGGATTGGGAAGAAACTGGCTCTTCCAGCGCTCAGTCCTGTGCTCATCCCTGACCCCACACACCGTCTCAGAATCATTTGAAAAGGAGGCCACACTGGATATGGAAGACACCCCTTAACCCCATGAAGCAGGAGTGAAACGTCTGCCCATCAGCCTGAGAAGGCCCTGCTCCCTGCCTTCCCTCTGCCTCCACTGCCGGGGGCCCATTTCCTGATCCAGAATGTTGCAGGAGAACAGTGTAACTCAGAGGCTCCAGCAAATGAGCTTGCATCTACATAGATTTTTTTTTTTAAAGCTTGTTTTGATCATTTTTTTAAATGATTTTTTTCATTGCAGCTGGTTTACAGTGTTCTGTCAATTTTCTACTGTACAGCAAGGTGACCTGGTCACACATACATACATATATATATATTCTTTTTTCTCACATTATCATGCTCCATCATAAGTGACTAGATACAGTTCCCAGGGCTATACAGCAGAATCTCATTGCTTATCCATTCCAGAGGCAATAGTTTACATCTATTAACCCCAGATTCCCAGTCCATCCCACGCCCTCCCTACACAGACAATTTAAATACCCTGATAATTACAGGTGGTACACTATGAGCTGGATTCAGCTACCTGTTAAGAGCTGTCAGGGAGTTCCCGTTGTGGCTCAGTGGTTAACGAATCCAACTAGGAACCATGAGGTTGCAGGTTCGATCCCTGCCCTTGCTCAGTGGGTTAAGGATCCGGTGTTGCCATGAGCTGTGGTGTAGGTCGCAGATGCAGCTCAGATCCAGCGTTGCTGTGGCTCTGGTGTAGGCCGGTGGCTATAGCTCCGATTAGACCCCTAGCCTGGGAACCTCCATGTGTGGCAAGAGGGGCCCTAGAAAAGGCAAAAAGACAAAAAAAAGAGGCTGCAAGAAGGGCCGAGACCAGTGAAGAGGCAGCCTCTGGTCTTCAAGCCAAAGATGATGAGCCTGGGACAAGGGTGATCGAAGAGACCCAGACACCCCCGCCTCCACCCCAGCACAGGCCAGATTAAAGAGATCTGGGGGTGGTCAGATGGGGTGATGGCTTCCAACTTTGCAGGTCAGCCTGGGAGCTGCTGGATCCTCTCTTGGTCCCCAGCTCTCTTTCAAGAAAAAAACAAAGGCACAGCTCAGGATGCCCAAGGCTCAGGATGCCCCTGGCCAGTGGGGAAGCAAGAGGCATTTGTGGAGCACCCAGGACTGTTTCAGTCTGTGGTTTAGGGCATGCAGAAGTTCCCCAGCCACTGGGGACCTGCTGTACAGGACAGAGAACTCTACTCAGTATTCCGTGATCATCTAGGTGGGAAAAGATTCTGAGAGAGAACGGATGTGTGTATATGGTATGACTGGGTCACTTTGTTGTGCAACAGAAATGACCACAAACTTGTAAATTAACTGGACTTCAATAAAACTTAAAAAAAAAAAAAGTTCCCAGGCTAGGGATTGCACTTGGTGCCACAGCAGTGACCCAAGCCACACCAGTGACAACAGCAGATTCTTCCCCCCCCTCACCCCTGCATTTTAGGGCCACACCCAGAGCATACCGAAGCTCCTAGGCTAGGGGTCCGAATCACAGCCACAACAGTGAGGGATCTGAGCCATGTCTGCAATCTGCACCACAGCTCACGGCAATGCCAGATCCTTAACCCACTGAGGGAGGCCAGGGATCGAACCTGCATCCTCATGGATACTAGCTGGGTTCGTTAACACCGAGCCACGACAGGAACGCCTGCATGATTTTCTTTACAATATTCCAGACAGGAGTTCCCATCGTGGCACAGTGGTTAACAAATCCGACTAGGAACCATGAGGTTGCAGGTTCGATCCCTGCCCTTGCTCAGTGGGTTAAAGATCCGGCGTTGCCGTGAGCTATGGTGTAGGTTGTAGACGCGGCTGGGATCCCGTGTTGCTGTGGCTGTGGTTTAGGCTGGCGGCTACAGTTCCGATTGGACCCCTAGCCTGGGAACCTCCATATGCCGCGAGAGCGGCCCAATAAATGGCAAAAAAAAAAGACAATATTCCAGACAATGCAAATGAACATAGTAACAGAACGTAGATCAACTGTTGCTTGGGGACAGAGGCAGCCCGGGAGGGACGGGAGAGGGTTACACAAGGACACCAGGAAACATTTGGGGTTGCTGAATATGTTCACTCTTTGGATGATGTTGTGTGTGTGTGTGTGCATGTGTGTGTATATATATATATGACAAAATATCAAATGATATACTCTCAAAGGTGTCGTTTATTCTGTGTCAGCTATTCCTCAATAATGCTGTTAAAGTGGGAGGTGATTATAGTTTCAGCTCGTGGGGTGGTGGTGTAGATTAAATGAGTTAATTCATGGAAAACCATAGGACAACACCTGGCACATAGTACGTACTCAAAAAGCCTGAGCCAGCATCCTCATTAATGCTGTTGACATGGATGAACAGCAGTGGTTCTCCACCCTGGCTGCGTGTTAGCATCACCAGGCAGTGGGAACTCCCATATGCCATAGGTGTGGCCGTAAAAAGTAAAAATCAAATCAAATTTGGGAGTTCCCGTTGTGGCTCAGCAGAAACAAATCTGACTGGTATCCATGAGGATGGGGGTTCGATCCCTGGCCTCGCTCGGTGGGTTAAGGATCCGGCGTGGCCATGAGCTGTGGTGTAGGTCGCAGATGCAGCCAGGATCTGGCCTTGTTGTGGCTGTGGCATAGGTCAGCGGCTACAGCTCCGATTCGACCCCTAGCCTGGGAATCACCAGGCAAGTATGTTAAAGCACCAATAGCTGGGCCTCCCCTGCAGAGAGTGTGATTCAGCTGACCTGGAGTGGGGTCTGTAGCTAGACATTTTTCTAAGATCCCCAGGTGATTGTACAGGATTTGAAGAAGTCAGGATTTTTCCTCACTTTACCCATATTTGTCTCGTCCCACAGTGTGGAAACTGTGCCAGTGTTTCCCAGAGAGCTCCGCCCTGCAGGCCAGCTCCTGGAGAGAGACAGCCCCGGCCTCAGTCATTCATTCATTCAGCAAATGGAACCCACTACATCATGCAGCCCTGACCAGATGCTGGGGAGATGCGTTCCCCGTCCCCCAGGTTACCTGGTCTGACGGAAGAGATGGACGAGAAAACAGATCCGCACAGTGACATCTGCACAAGGAGGACTCAGAGAAGGCTTCACAGAGAGGGTGACATTTTTCCAGGGTATTGAAGACTGTGCAGGAGTTTGCCAAGGGGGAAAGAAGAAGAGTATCTTGTGTGTATCTGTTGTCTGTTGCTGTGGAACTAAGTCCTCCAGAATTTAGCAACGTAACCACCTTATCACGTTCACAGACTCTGTTGGTTGGGAATTCAGATAGAGCAGAGTGTCTCTGCTCCTCGACATCTGAGGCCTCAGCTCAAAACAGAGGGCTGGCATTCTCCTGTGGCACAGCAGGTTGAGGATCTGGCATTCTCACTACCAGAGCTGTGGTGGCTCAGCTTGGATCCCTGGCCCAGGAACTTCCATATGCCACAGGCACAGCACCCCCCCCCCAAAAAAAAGGTGGGGGGAGACTGAAATTGTCTGAAGTCTCATTTACTTGCATGTCTGGCACTGGACCAGGAGGACTTATGTGCCTGCACATGGCCCATCTGTGTGGCTTGGGCTCCCTCACGTCATGGCTGACTCAGGGTAGTCAGACTGGAAGAGCAAGTTTCTAATAAGGAGCATTCTATTGGAAAAGAGAGAAGCTGCACCACCTTGTATAACCCAGCCTCAGAAGTCACAAACCATCCCTCCTACTTCTTCTGCTGGTTGAAGCTGTCTTAAGCCCACCCAGATTCAAGGGAGGGAGCTGTGGACCTGGCTCTTGATGGAAGGGCGTGTATTAGAATGGCTCCAGGAGTTCAGGGAGTAATAATGATAAGCATAACACCTTATAGGCATTTTTTTTTTTGGTCTTTTCTAGGGCTGCACCCACGGCATATGGAGGTCCCCAGGCTAGGGGTCTAACTGGAGCTGTAGCTGCTGGCCTGCACTGGAGACACAGCAACACCAGATCCGAGCCGTGTCTGCAACCTACACCACAGCTCACGGCAATGCCGGATCCTTAACCCACTGAGCAAGACCAGAGAGTGAACCCGCAACCTCATGGTTCCTAGTTGAATTCATTAACCACTGAGCCACCACGGGAACTCCCCTTATAGGCATATTGAGCAGTCTAGGGAGGGGGGCAGGTTGTTCCTTTAGAACTTTCTTCTTTTTTTTTTTCTTTTTCTTTTTTGGCTGCCCCGTGTCATGTAGAGTTCCCAGGCCAGGGATCAGAGCTGCAGTTGTGAACTCCACTGCAGCTGCAGCAACGCTGGATCCTTAACCCGCTGTGCCGGGCTGGGATTCCAACCCGAGTCCCAGGGCTCCAGCCATGCCTGCTGATCCCATGGCGCCACAGTGGGAACTCCCTTGGAGTACTTTGTTAATGTCCCCCTCCTTGCACCTGTCGGGGGACCAAAGTGCAGAGAACCTTCCCCTCTAAATATACACTCGACAGAAACACACCGACAAGTCTGTGCTTTCAGACTGGGGAGGGTCCTCGTAAGATCCTCTCTCTTCTTGAGTAATTTCAGTGGCAGCCGCTTCAAGGGGAGGAAAAGGCTCCTTAAACACCCTACGCAGCGTCCATGTGGGACTAACTTCGCTTCCCTGGGTTCTCAAAGCCCAATTTAATCCAAGCTTATTAACACATAACATTTTAATTTGCCTTTTCAATATGCTCCGCACTGTATAAGCGTAACAAATTTAATAACATCAGAAGTAAGGATTTCGTGTGTTAATTACAATGTTTCCGTTTCTTGCAGAGGCTCCATCCAGTTGGGGTAACCCCTGTGGAAACCAGACCGCTGGAAATTGAGGCAGTTTCTGGTCCTTCCCCGCAACCAGTCCTCAAACCCAATTGCTGTATTGAAAGCAATCGGCAAGGAAAAGTGGGTTTTCCTAGGTGTGGAAAATTAGCTGAAATCTGCTGTTTTCCAGTATCTTAGCTTGTGATCCTCCAGACATAGAGGCTGAGACAAGGGTTCCCGTGTAAGCGGTTCACTTGAGAGGCGGTCTCAGGGAGGAGCCATGAAAGAGGGGGTGTAGACAGGGAGGGGGCAGAAGGCAGCAAAGGGTATGTTTGTCAAGCCTCTAGCCACTGAGAGCAACGAGGGGCGGGGGGGGCAGCCGCGCTGGGGAGCCCTGAAGGCCGGTGTGGACCACACACAACCTCAGAGTTACATCACCCGAGGGCTGAGGGATGAGGCATTGGGTAGAGGCTGTATCCAGGGACCATTCATTTGCTGGCACTCCGGTCTGCAGTGTGGGTGGCAAAATGGGTTCCAGTGCCCAGAAGAAGCCAAGGGCCACAGGATGCAGAGGCTGGCAGCTAGAGGTCAGGGCTGCAGGGCACTGAAGGGGTAAAAGGAGGGGGCATGTTTGGGGGCAGACAGTGATGATGTAAGCAGACTCCACCAACCCAGGAGGAACCCTGAATCCCAGCACAGGTTGGTGAGGATGCAAGTTTCAGGATGGGCTGGTTGCGCACACACAGCTCTGGCTTTTCCAGGCTCCCTAGACCTAAAGCAATCGGAGAGCAATTTTGAGCATCTGTAAGGCACCAGGCACAGGCTCGACCTGGGACCCAGTGATGGATGAAGCTTGGTTTAGTCCTGCAAAAATACAAGATGTTGCCCAGGGGAGTGAACCCCTGGTGGCAGGTGGGATCAGTTCCGGGGATCGCAGACACACTTTTCTTACTCTGTTAGGCATAGATTTATTTTAGGGTTAGGGTTAGGGTTATTCTTACTCTGTTAGTCATAGATTTTATTTATTTTATGGTAAGCAAAGTTTACCATTCATCTCTTTTTTTAAAAAAATAATTTTTTTGGCCACACCCAGGCATGAGGAAGATCCTGGGCCAGGGATTGAACCTGTGCCACAGCAGTGACAGTGCCAGATGCTTAACCAATAGGCCACCAGGGGACTCCCTACCATCCAGCTCTTGCTTTCATGGATATTATTGCTTAGGACATAGCTGGGTTTAAAAAGTAAGCCGGGAGTTCCCGTCATGGCTCAGCAGTTAACGAACCCGACTAGTATCCATGAAGACACAGGTTCGATCCCTGGCCTTGCTCAGTGGGTTAAGGATCCAGTGTTGCTGTGACCTGTGGTGTAGGTCACAGACACAGTTCAAATCTCAAGTTGCTGTGGCTGTGGTGTAGGCCAGCAGCTACAGCTCTGGTTCAACCCCTAGCCTGGGAACCTCCATGTGCTTCGAGTACAGCCCTAAAAAGACTAAATAAATAAACAGATTTTTAAAAATAAAATAAAAAGTAAGCCAATCTAGGAGTTCCCGTGTAGCTCAGTGAGTTAAGGATGCAGCATTGTCACTGCTGTGGCTCAGGTTGCTGCTGTGGTGCAGGTTCAGCCCCTGGCCTGGAAACTTCCTCATGCCACAGCCACGGCAAAAAAAAAAAAAGCCGGTCCAGGAGTTTGGGTGTTTTGAGCACTAGCTGTCCTGGACTCCTTGCTTGGTGCCCTACAATAAACACCACACTTCCCTTCACCGAAAAAATAAATAAATAAATAAAGCCAACCCAAATGACCATAAACAGATCATTCATAAACAAATGTGAGCATATTCCTACACTGGAGTAGTAATTGGCCATTAAAAATTTAAATTCTGGAGTTCCCGTCGTGGCGCAGTGGTTAACGAATCCGACTAGGAACCATGAGGTTGCCGGTTCGGTCCCTGCCCTTGCTCAGTGGGTTGACGATCCGGCGTTGCCGTGAGCTGTGGTGTAGGTTGCAGACGCGGCTCGGATCCCGCGTTGCTGTGGCTCTGGCGTAGGCCGGTGGCTACAGCTCCGATTAGACCCCTAGCCTGGGAACCTCCATATGCCGCGGGAGCGGCCCAAAGAAATAGCAGAAAGACAAAAAAAAAAAAAAAAAAAGTTAAATTCTGGAGTTCCCATTGTGGCTCAGGGGTAACAAACCTGATTGGCATCCATGAGGATGCAGCTTTGATCCCTGGCCCTGCTCAGTGGGTTAAGGATCTGGCATTGCCATGGCTGTGGCGTAGGCCGGCAGCTGTAGCCTGGGATCTGGATCGATTTCTGGCTTGGGAACTTCCATGTGACGAAGGTGTGGCCCTAAAAAGCAAAAAAAAAGTTAAATTCTGATACATGCCACAACATGGATCAACTTTAAAAATATGCTAAGTGGAACACGCCAGACACAGAACGATGCCATCTGAGGTACCTGGCATAGGGCAATTAGTGTTTCAAGATCTATGCTTCTCTTATCACTAGATCCCTTAACACAAACCAAACACGTCCCTTGGTCCAAAGAAACTGGCCGTTGGATTCAGGGGAGTCACCAGGTGGGGTTGGGGTCTCCCACAGGACACCTTTCTCAGGTGTAGCCGATCCTCCTCTGGGGCTTCACGTCCGCCCCTGATTTCCCCCACTGTGGCCCTGTCACAGTGTCATCCCTTGGCATGCTTGTCACTGTCTTCCTCATGAACATCTAAGCTGTAGGGATGGGGGCTAGGAGCTAATCAGCTGAGAGGCATTCAGTAAATAGCCATCAAGTAGGAGTTCCTGTCGTGGCTCAGCAGTTAACATACCGGACTAGTATCCATGAGAATGCAGGTTCGATCCCTGGCCTCACTCAGTGGGTCAAGGATCCGGCGTTGCTGTGAGCTGTGGTGTAGGTCACAGATGCAGCTCAGATGCAGCGTCGCTGTAGCTGTGGTGTAAGCCAGCAGCTGTAGCTCTGATTCGATCCCTAGCCTGGAAACTTCCATGTGCCTCTGGTGTGACCCTAAAAAGACCAAAAAAAAAAACAAAAAACAAAAAAACAAAACAACAACAAACTGTAATTTTATTTATTTATTTATTTATTTAGTCTTTTTATCTTTTCTAGGGCCTCACCCACAGCATATGGAGGATCCCAGGCTAGAGGTCTAATCAGAGCTCTAGCCGTCAGCCTACACCACAGCCACAGCAACTTGGGATCCGAGCTGTGTCTGCGACCTACACCATAGCTTATGGCAACACCGGATCCTTAACCCACTGAGAGAGGCCAGGGATTGAATCTGCAACCTCATGGTTCCTAGTCGGATTCGTTAACCACTGAGCCATGATAGGAACTCCTATAATTTTTTTAAAAAGTAAAAATAAATAAATAAAGTTAGGTTGAATTTGAAAAAAGAAAAGAAAAAAGTCAACCTGCACCCACAGCCAGCCCAGCCCAGCATGCGGGGGGGCCCCCGCTGACCCCTCCTCGCCCTGACAACCATGCCCTGACCCTCCCGCCACCCCCCTGCCCCTGGAACTTTGCCGCCACTCCCTGCCTCGGGGACTCTGCTCTTGCGTGGGGCCTCCGTGCACTCACCCTGTTTCATACCCCTGACCTCATCACTTGCTGGCAGGTCATTCTCATTCATTGTCACCCCAGCCCTTATCACTTTTGGAAGACGTGTCAATTTGTCTCTTAGGCACCTGCTCACTGGCTGTCGGCTCCTTGAGAGCAGAGACCCCGTCCCCTTGTTCCGCACTGCATCCTTGGCACCTGGCCCCTGTCCGGCTCAGTGACCTTGGGCTTCGTGAATGACTGGGTAATGGAAGCAGGTGCAATAAGACCACATGAAGGAGGTGGGAGAGACAGGGCCAAGAGCTGCTGGGGAGGTTGGCTCCCTTCTTCCACTTGGAAATCCATCCTTCCCTGCTTAGGAGGCGCTGTAAGTTGCTCCTGGTGGGTCCTACTGCGGTATTTCATTTTCCACCCAGGCCTCTCAGGGCCCAGGGGAGGCCCCCCTCCAAGGGCAGGAGGAGAGCGGGGGCTTGGCAACCAGGCCTGAGAGCACCAGATCCTCCGGGGCTTTCTTCAGGCTTCTCTAGGTCCCCAGGGTCTTTGGTGGCCTCTGCTCAGCAACCAGGGCCCCGGCCTGGGAGGGAACAGGTCCCCGAACGAAAGGACTGGAAAGAGAGGCTCCAGGGTCAGGGGTCCTCCTGGGAATGGGCCCTGAGGGGTGCATGGTTGGCTTGGGAGTTGCCGGGCTCCAATCACCCACAGTCCCCTCCCCAGGGCCTGCACCCATGGGAGCCAGAGCCCAGAGAAGCAGCAGGCCAGGTCCTCTGGGGAAGACTTCGGCCACTGGAAAGTTGCTTGGAAAAGTTTACCAGTTTTCTCTCTCTCCCCTAGGTACCCTCAGGGCCTCACAGGCTCCTGCTGCTCCGGGGAACACAGGGCGCAGGTCCCTGGAGACCAAATGCCTGGCTGTCCTCACTCTTTCCGAGGGGGGGGTCCCCAGAGCCAGGAGCTCATGGAGAATCAGACGCTGGGCCCTAGAGACCTCAAATCTCACCGCTCCAGGTCCTGTTTCCCAGCTTGACCGCATCTAACCTCCCTAGCACAGTACTTTATCACTCGTAGTCAGGAAGTGCTTCCTTAAGTCTGACTGCTGTCTCTCTTGCTTTCATGTAAAAGCATGTTCTGAGAAGATGGCATCCAAACAACAGGTCATAAAGACCAAAAATTTGGAGTTCCTGTTGTCACGCAGTGGTTAACGAATCCGACTAGGAACCATGAGGTTGCGGGTTCGGTCCCTGCCCTTGCTCAGTGG
The DNA here is from genome assembly GCF_016906955.1 of Phacochoerus africanus. Classification (NCBI taxonomy): domain Eukaryota; kingdom Metazoa; phylum Chordata; class Mammalia; order Artiodactyla; family Suidae; genus Phacochoerus; species Phacochoerus africanus. The sequence continues at coordinate 34,727,167 of NC_062551.1, read as the reverse complement.
GTTAACAATCCAGCGTTGCCGTGAGCTGTGGTGTACGTTGCAGACGCGGCTCAGACCCCGCGTTGCTGTGGCTCTGGCGTAGGCCGGTGGCTACAGCTCCGATTTGACCCCTAGCCTAGGAACCTCCATACGCCACAGGAGCAGCCCCACAAAAGGCAAAAAGACAATAAATAAATAAATAAATAAATAAAATAAAATAAAATAGTAAGGACAGGAGTGCAGGATGCAAATGTTCCCATAGGAACACCCTAGAGAGAAACTTTCCCAAGGGTACACTTAAGCCCTGTTGAGAACCACGCCCTAGATGGTCAGAGCTACAGGGACTTCAGAAACACTCAACCTTGGAGTTCCCATCGTGGCTCAGAGGTACCGAACCCAACTAAGTATCCATGAGGACCCAGGTTCGATCCCAAGCCTCGCTCAGTAGGTTAAGGATCTGGTGTTGCCGTGAGCTGTGGCATAGGCGGCAGACGTGGCTCAGATCCTGTGTTGCTGTGGCTGTGGCAAGGCTGGCTGCTGCAGCTCCAATTTGAGCCCTAGCCTGGGAACTTCCGTATGCCCGTATGCACGTTCAGCCCTTAAAAAAAAAAACAAAACACTCAACTGACTCCCCTGTGGAGTCAGAAGGAATCCTAAGCTGGACATACCAGTCGCAGACAGAATTGGTTCCTGGCAGAACTAGGGCCAGAACCAGAGTCTGAGAAAAGGATCTGGAGGGGTCTGACCACACAAGCTGTGGCGTCAGATAAGAGCTCAGATACACACCCAAAGTGTGCAAGATGCGCACAGATACGCACATTTGTTCATTGGACAGATAGTTACTTTATACTAATTATGTTCCGGGCGCTGGGCTGGGTATGGGAGAGGCACAAGGGTGGAAAATCTTCAGGAAGCTGCCTCTCTGATGACACAAAACACAAACAACCAAATACATATGCAAGAGACCTGTGGATGGTGAACTATGATGAGCAGATATTAAAATATGAAATATATATGGACGTCCTGCTGCGGCGCAGTGGGATCTGTGGCATCTCCGAAGCACCAAGGATGAAGGTTCAATCCCCGGGCCAGCATAGCGGGTGAAGAATTCGGCATTGCCGTGAGCTGCGGTGTGGGTCAAAACTTTGAAACTTCGGTTCTTGGATCGGATCCCTGGCCCAGTAATTCCATATGCCGCAGGGTGACCAAAAAAAGAAAAAAAGTAATTTAGGGTTTCTTAGCTTGAGGGGCAAGGAAGTCCTCTCTGAGGAGAAAGTACTTGCCCTGAGATATGAAGGAACTGACCCAGGCAAAAATGGGAGGAAACGGCATTCTAGGCGGGGTAGCAGCAAGTGCAAAGGCCCTGAGGCAGGAGCTGGCTTGAGTTCTAGGACAGGAAAGATGATCTAGACAGTAAGAATTTTTTCTTTTTTGTCTTTTTAGGGTCACACCCGCAGCATATGGAGGTTGCTAGGCTAGGGGTCCAACTGGAGCTACAGCTGCCGGCCTACACCACAGCCACAGCAATGCAGATCCTGAGCCGCATCTTTGACCTACACCACAGCTCTCGGAGAAAGGACAGAGGGGACAAGAGTGGAAGGAAGGAGACGGGGAAGGGGGCCACTGTGGGTGTCCAGAAGAAAGGCAATGTCTTAGGAGGTGGTATGTGGACCGAAGTGAACCGATGCAATTGCACACAACTCAGGCAACAGCAGGGGTGACCAGGATCTCCATCCGGAGCTCTTCCTGCCGTGGCTGCAGCAAACATCATCCCGGTGCATTCCAACCCTGCCTTGCTTAATGCATGCAACTGATATTTATTCCAGACCTACTGTGTGCAAGGCTCAGCACTACACTGAGCTAAAGGAAGGTGCCAGGGGAAAGCAGAGGTCCCCTCCACCCCAGCATGTTAGCAGAAACCAAAGAAGCAGAGCCCTGAGTCCAGGGCGGCCAAATTTCCTAGGCGCTCTTCTGCCTACAGCTCTCTCGTTACTCTGGCTGAGCTTCCTCCTTCTCTTACACCATAGCACTCCCCCAACCCACCCCCGCCCCCACCTCCCGAAGTCCCCTCCATCATCCGTTTATGGTCCTCCTGCTTCTAACCCAGCAAGGAAGCTGCAGGACACACGGCTTCCCCCATGACCCCCAGGCCTCCACCTGGCATCTTGGCAGTGACCTGGGAGGGACCCGAGGGCTCCCTCCTCTTGGGCAGACCAGGCCAAAATCTTGCATCTTGGCCTCAGTACTTTTTTTTAAGGGCTGCACCTGCGACATATGGAAGTTCTCAGGCTAGGGGTCAAATCAAAGCTGTAGCTGCCGGCCTACACCACAGCCACAGCCACAGGGGATCCAAGCCACGTCTGTAACCCTATGCACAGCGTGCGGCAATGCTAGATCCTTAATCCCCTGAGTAAGGCCAGGAATCAAACCCACACCCTCACAGAGACAACATCGAGTCTTTAATCCTCTGAGCCACAATGGAAACTCCTAGCCTGAGCATTTTTTTTTTTTTTCTTTTTAGGGCTGCACAAAGGCATATGGAAGTTACCAGGCTGGGGGTCAAATCGGAGCTGTAGTTGCTTACCTACACCACAGCCACAGCAATGCCAGATGCAAGCTACCTCTGCAACCTACACCACAGCTCACAGCAACGCCACACCCTTAACCCTCTGAACGAAGCCAGGGATTGAACCCACATCCTCATGGATACAAGTCAGGTTCGTTACTGCTGAGCCACAGTGGGAACTCCCTGGCCTGAGTCCTTTTAATAAAACAAGTACAGTAGCTCTAGTGGGATTTTTTTGCCGAGTAGAGCAGACTCATCAGAGAGAGAGGCAGCAGGTACATACAGCCCCAGCTCCTTGCAACTCCTGGTTCTTGCCATCTGTAATTAGAATACTGCCCCCTATTTGCTGTATCTGGGATAACAGTAGCATCTCATCAATTACACCCATAGTCTATGCCGGGTCTTCCCGACGCACCCGGTTAACTTTCACAGCTCTGGGAAGTTTCCACAGCCTCCAGTTCACAGATGGGGAAGGAAAGACCCAGAATCACTCAAGCACCTGTCAGATGAGACCTGGGCTTACACTGTCCCCATGCAGACGCCCAGGTCTCCTCTGGCGGCCTCCACCCACAGTCCCTCCCTGGGCGTTGTCCCAGGGTCTGGTTCTGAGAGAGGGCCCTGAGTCCTTGGATCCCGTCTTCCTTCTTGCACACCTTCCTTCCCTCACACCTCCTCACCGTGCCAAGCACTCATCCCGCACACATCTGTGAAGCAACACCCCGCTGTCCAGCCGCAAACGCAGCTTCACGGCACACCTAGAATTCCACCCCTTCTCACCACTCTGTCCGCTGGTGTGGCTGCCACCACCTCTCACCTGGCCTTCTAAGTGTCTCCCCGCTTCTGTCCTCGACCTGCCCTGTCTAGAGCAGCGCTGTCCGACAGAAACTGACTATGAGCCATGGACAGCATTTCACCTTTTCTAGTAGCCACGTTCAAAAAAGTAAAAAGGGGAGTTCCTGTCGTGGCGCAGCAGAAATAAATCCGACTAGGAACCAGGAGGATGTGGGTTCAATCCCTGGCCTCGCTCACTGGTTAAGGATCTGGCGTTGCCGTGAGCTGTGGTGTAGGTTGCAGACTCGGCTCAGATCCTGCAGTGCTGTGGCTGTGGTGTAGGCCGGCAACTGTAGCTCCGATTTGACCCCTAGCCTGGGAACCTCCATATGCTGCTGGTGCAGCCCTAAAAACAAACAAACAAAAAAAACAAACAACAACAACAAAAAGTTCCCTTTGTGGTGCAGCAGAAGTGAATACAACTGGTATCCATGAGAATTCGGGTTCGATCCCTGGCCTTGCCCACTGGGTTAAGGATCCGGCGTTGCCATGGGCTATGGTGTAGGTTGCAGACGTGGCTCAGATCCCAAGTTGCTGTGGCCGTGGCGTAGGCCAGCTGCTGTAGCTCCAATTCGACTCTTAGCCTTGGAACTTCCGTATGCTGCAGGTGCAGCCCTAAAAAGCAAAAAAAAAAAAGTAAAAAAGTAAAAACAGGCGTTCCCGTGGTGGCTCATGTGTTTGAGATCTGATGTGGTCTCTGTGAGGATGTGGGTTCAATTGCTGGCCTTACTCAGTGGGTTAAGGATCCAGATTTGCAGCAAGCTGTGGTGAGGTTGCATATGCGGCTCAGATCTGGTGTTGCCATTGCCTTGGCTGTGGTGTAGGCCTGTAGCCGAAACCCCTAGCCCGGGGAAATTTCATATGCCACAGGTATGGCCATATAAAAAAAAAGGTAAAAAGAAATGGATTAAATTGTAATAATATCAATTTTAAACAAATATAATCAAATAATATCATTTCAACATGTAATTAATGTTTTAAAATAGTTAATGAGGGAGTTCCCATTGTGGCTCAGCAGCAATGAACCTGACTAGTATCCATGAGGACTTGGGTCCAATCCCTGGCCTCGCTCAGTGGTTAAGGATCCGGCATTGCTGTGAGCTGTCGTGTGGGTTGCAGACACAGCTAGGATCCTGCGTTGCTGTGGCCGTGGAGTAGCCCAACAGCTGTAGCTCCGATTTGACCCCTAGCCTGGGAACCGCCATATGCTGCAGGTGCAGCCCTAAAAAGACCAAAAAAAAAAAAATTTTCATGAGCGTTTCTTTCTTTCCTAGTAAAGCTATGTACCATGTAAATGCCATGCAACACATCTTGAATCAGACTGGCCACAATTTCAAGCACTTGGCAGCCACGTGGCCAGTGGCTTCAAGAGGGGACGGCAGCACTATTCTTCACACAGCAGCCAGTCCTTTAAAACATAGGCCAAGGCGTTCCCTGGTGGCTCAGGGGATGAGGGATCCAGCATTGTCACTGCTGCGGCAAGTGTTCAATCCCTGGCCTTGGAACTTCTACGTGCCGCAGGCACCATCAAAAAAAAAAAAAAAAAAACACGTAGTTCAAAACGCAGACCAGTGTACATCACTCCTCCGTTTACAACCTTGCCATGGCTCCCACTTCTTTTGGAGTCAATTCAAAGGGTGAGCGAGCCTGCAGGGAGCCCCTTTGCCGAGACCTTCCCCAGAGCCCTCACACTCACTCTTTTTCTTCTGCCTGGAACAGTGGCACCCAGACAGCCCTGTGGCTTGCTTCCCAGCCTCCTTCAAATATTTGCTCAAATGTCCCATCCTCAGGAAGCCCCGCTCCCTCCACCCTATTTAACCCGCGCCCTGCACTCCCTCTCTCCTGCCTGTCTCACCCCTCATCCCAAATTAGTTTAGTTTTCCTTCAAAGCACTCATTACCTCCAAATATACTGTATAATGTGCTTATATATTGTGTTCACTATCTTTCTTTTTTTGCTTTTTTTTAGGGCCGCACCCGTGGCATATGGAGGTTCCCAGGCTAGGGGTCCAATCGGAGCTGCAGCCACCAGCCTACACCAGAGCCACAGCAACTCGGGATCCGAGCCGCATCTGCGACCTACACCACAGCTCACAGCAATGCCGGATCCTTAACCCACTGAGCAAGGCCAGGCATCGAACCCACAACCTCATGGTTCCTAGTCAGGTTAGCTATCCACTGTGCCAGGACGGGAACTCCCTGTGTTCACTATCTTTGCCTCCCCTGTTAAAGCATCAGCTCCGGGAGGGGAGGAATTTTTGCCTGGTTTGCTCACAGCTCTGTGTTCCCAGAGCCTGGCACATGGTAGGCACTCAGCTAATAGTGTTTGGTTGGATGGATGGCTCTGTACAGGCCTGCTGGGTGCTAGGCCGCTGGAGTCGGTGGAAAGCCATTATTCACACAGCCCTGCGCACCAGGAGAACCAGGCAGCCTTTTGCTTCTCTTGCTACGGCGGCCCCTGAAGCTCTGCTGGATGCAGCGGTCACCTTTCCTGGAGGTGGACGCAGTGGTCACCTTTCCTGGAGGATCCCAGATGCAGCAAGAGGGGCTGCAGGGGTGAGGGGCTGCAGGGCGACCCTCTGCGGGTTTATTTCCTCTAGCCGGTTTCTCATGGTCTGGAAGATTTTAAAACAGTCCATGATTTAAAAACAAATTCTCCCGGTCTGCCCAATTAATGCTCACAGTTCATTGTTTGTAATTGCACATAAAATTTTATAACGGGAAATTACAAGAGCTCTCTTTGAAGACTTCCCCCAAGGAACGGATTTGGGAAGAAAAATCCCATTTCTGCTTTCAAGGGATAGGTCCTATTAGCAGAGCTCTGAAACCTTCCCAAGAGCTGGGCTTCTGGGGACAGAGGGGTGGTGTAGAAAGAGCAGGAGCTTTGGGGCGGGACCCCAGCAGCCCACAGGGCTAAGCACTCCACGCTGTCATCCGCAGCTCAGCCCCACCGTGTACACAGGAGGGTGCCCATTTTTTAGATCAGAAAACTGAGGCCCAGAGGGATACTGACCGGAGCCTGCCACAGCGAGTCTGCGCAGACTTTGACCCCCTCCCCCAGGGACCACAACAGCAGACAACAAAGAATCTCCTAATGGGCCTACATAGAGTCACAGAGACCAACTGGCAGGAATAAATAACACATCCATTCACTCACAGGCCTCCCTTGCACCCCCGCCCCCTCCACTGCAAAACTCAGGAATTGACCATTGTTTTTAAACACTGTGATCATCTGAAGAGCACAATGACATTGTATGATATTTTTTGAACATGTTAAAAGTATTAGTTTTGGAGTTCCCACCGTGGCTCAGTGGGTTAAGAGCCCAACTAGCATCCATGAAGATGCAGGTTGGATCCCTGGCCTCGCTCAGTCCATTAAGGATCCAGCGTTGCCTTGAGCTGTGGTGTAGGTCACAGACACAGCCCAGTTCCTGTGTTGCTGCAGCTGTGGCGTAGGCCAGCAGCTACAGCTCCGATTTCCAGCATACGGAGCCTGGGAACCTCCATATGCTGCAGGTGCAGCCCTGAAAAGAAAAAAAAAAAAAGAAGAAAAAAAGAAAAGAAAAAAAGTATGAGTTTCTTCAATACAAAAATTTTAAATACACCACAATTTAAAAAAAAAAAACCTTTCTTGGGCATTTCTCTACTTGTTTTCATCTGTCTGGAGACTCAAAAATGACAGTGCCCACATCTGGCTGGACTCTCAGAGGACCCAGGAGCAGGGTTTGAACCCCAGCAGACTCCTCTGACCACAGACTTGCTGTGGCTCAGGTCCCACTCTGATCCTCAGTTTCCCTCCCAGCCCTGACATTCTAGGATGCTCAGATTCTCGCTGCTGCCACAATGATGCCCTGGGGGTGATGCAGGGGGCACCCCAGGCCTCATCTGGAGCCCGCCCAGCTGATGATACCCACTTCCCAGTGGCCTCTCCATGCACAGTCTTTCCAGTGCTGTTCTAGCACAGGTGGGCTTGCAAATGACTCCATATATGGATGCTTTGGGTCCCCCAATAACCAGCAGACATTTCAGCGGCCGCAGAGCAAGTGGCCAGGCCCCACCCCCACCTGACACTTCAGAGGGCAGCTGTGCCAGCACCCCTCCCGTTCTGCCCTGTCTCCCTCCCAGGAAGCTCCTCCCCAGCACCCCTCCCTCGAAAGGCTCCTCTGTGTCTGACACCTGAGTATGCCCCTTTTCATTCATTTTTTGTTTTTTTATTTCTTTTTTTTTAGGGCCGCATCTGCGGCATACAGAAGTTTCCAGGCTAGGGGCTGAATTGGAGCTACAGCTGCCAGCGTACACCACAGCCACAGCAACACGGGATCTAGCCATGTCCGTGACCTACACCACAGGTCATGGCAACACTGGAGCCTTAACCCACTGAGCAAGCCGAGGGATCGAACCCAAGTCCTCATGGATACTAGCTGGGTTCATTATCACTGGTCCACCGTGGGAACTCCTTGTAGCTCCTGCTTTTGATGTGCTTGAGGGACAGAAAGCCATGTCATGCGGGAAGTGGGGGTGAGGGTACAGATCCCGTGACCACGTCTTGTCTGCAGCCATCGTCTAGCCAAGCTGTTTTCACCACAAGACTTGTCAACCTGGCCGACCAAGGAAAGGGCAACCAGAGAGAGCTTTGGAGCCAGCTAGACATGGGTTCAAATCCTGTCTCTCTCAACCAACCAGCCAAGTTGCACAAGTTACCAAACTCTCTGCGCCTTCATTTGCTCATCTGTAAAGTGGGAGCAGTCATAGGTCTCACTGAAAATCAGCCTCACAGGGAGAGTCAAGTGGCCTCCAGAGACTGGCTCGGGCCAGTCATAGTCCTTCTTCAAGCTCCCCCCAGCTCTGAGTCCCGGTGGTTTCAGAGCAGAGAAGCAGGATGGTCAGATAAAGGACTTGGGACTTAAAGACAGAGGCTGCAAACCCAAGGCCCTTCAGGGCTTTGCAGGGAACTCAGTGATGAAGCAGCCCGCCACATCACTGCCCCCTTTACCATTTACCACAGGGGCACTCGGCGCTCCTACCCACCCCCCCAAAAAAGTATGCCCTTTCCCTCTTGAAATTTGCCCTCTCTGTCTCTCTACCTTTCCCATTTCATGAGTCACAAGAAGAGAGGTTTCACTTTCCCATTAACTCCATTCTAAGCAAAAACAACAGTGCAAACCAATAATAAATGGCTGCTAATATTTTGCTTCAGGGCCAGAGAGGCAATAGGGAGCAGTGGGGTCTGCAGCAAATTGGGGTATGTGTCTCTGCCTTGAAAGACCAGTGGCTACTTCTTGATTCCAGCCAACTGATGTGGCAAAAACAAAAGGCCACATAACCAGATGTTCTGATCTTCCAATAGCAGCCAGACACCCTGGATGCATGGGAAATCACCCTATTTCTTCAGGTTGGCAACCAATTCAGATGTTTTAGAGTCACTGCTCAGGCCAAAGAAAACACCTCTGTAGGCAGGATTGGGCCAGCCTGCCACTCTGAGCAAGGAGGCAGCTCTGTTGTTCTAGAACACAGATAGAAGGGGAGAACCCTGGGGCTTACTGGGGAAAACTCAGGCTGGAAACCAAGGTCAAGGGAGAGAAGAGGGCTGAGGAGATGGGCTGTTGGGAGATGGGGGCCAACCGAGCAAAGGCCTGGTGGCCAGGCCCTGTCTGTTGTGGCCGGGGGCTGGCCAGCCAGCCATTGGCGCGTCTGGGACAGTGAGAGCCCAGAGGAGCTGGCTCTAAAGACGGACCCAGGAACCCAGAATGTACTCTGCCCGGCTTTTGCCTTCCCTAGGAGGGTTCCTAAATCTTTAGGGTTTATTTGTTTTGTTTTGCTTTGCTTTGCTTTCTTAGGGCAACATATGGAAGTTCCCAGGCTAAGGGTCTCATGGGAGCTGCAGCTGCCAGCCTACACCACAGTCACAGCAACGTGAGATCTGAGCCGTGTCTGTGACCTGCACCACAGCACCTGGTAACACTGGATCCTTCCTTAACGCGCTGAGGGAGGCCTGGGATCGAACCCACATCCTCAAGGATACCGGTCAGATTCATAACCTGCTCAGCCACAGTGAGAACTCACATCCTAAATCTTTAGCTTTTAAGGAGAAAAAGCCTAGTGGACTTTTGCTAAATCCTCAGCCGTGCCCCTCCTTCCTCCACTAGCAATCCAGGCACCCCTTCCCTCTGGTAATCTCCACAGCTCACTCATAAATTATGAGCACATTCATTTGCATGTCAGAAGCTCGGCCAAGAAATTAGATAAAATTGATCCGCCACAATTTATTCTCTCTATTTTTCCAAGAAATGGCCTCCCTCCCATGTTTTATTCATGGAGACACCCAGCTCTCTCTTTTATCTCCAACCCTCAGTAACATTTTCAATTTACTCAATTTATAGCTGCAAGACGCCCTTGGGCTGAGCAGGAGGGAGGCCACCCAGAATGGGCCACCACGTTCCAGGCGGCCCACACGGCGCCCGGATTGTCTCGACCAGGCGGGCGCTCTGAAGCGAAACGGAAGGTGGTTCCAGCAAGATCTCAGCCAGCCCCGGGCTCTGGGAGAAAGGCTCCGGGGGACAGCCTGCAAAGACGGCTCTGAGCACTAATGAGGGGCCTGGGCTCCAAGGGGAACGGAGCCGGGAGCCCAGGTCCTGGCTGAAGACGGAGGATCGCGCAGCAGCTGCTCTCGCCTGGGAGAGGTGGGGATGCCTCTGGCCTGACACAGGGGTCGTCTGTTGGGAAGAAAGATATGCCTGCCTGTGTCAGCCCTCCCTGCCTCCATGTGCCGGAGGAGACCCCGTCTCAAACAAAAGAGAATCCGGAACAGGATATTTTGACATCTCCCATCTCTCCATTAGAGCAGAGGATTTCTGGCAGGTGTGCCTTTTCATCTCAGGGCTGTTTTCCTCCCTGAGACGCCCAAGTTCAAGTGTGTTCACATCTGCCATGGTGATTTCAGCAGTGTCAGCTTGCTGTCCACACAAAGACGTCTGAAGCCTGTCCAGCGACCCACCTAGGTCCTTCTCTCTAAGTAGAGGTTGTTAACTCCAGTGCCCGCCATGCCAGGCAGTATCTTGAGTGGTATGAGGCAACAGAGCTTGGTGGGGACTGTGGCCAACAGGAGAAGGTTTCTCTCTAGAGGGACAGCTGCTTCTCTGACCAATGGCTGCCACAATGATCTAAAGCAGGTCTGGTGTTGCCAGAGCGTCAAGTGTTTCAAGAGACCCCAGAATTCTAGTTCATATGTAAATTCCCCTAAGTTTCAACAATGGCATCCTTTCCCTTTTTATTTTTCTATTTTTTTATTTTATTTATTATTATTATTATTTTGTCTTTTTTGCCATTTCTTGGGCCGCTCCCAGGGCATATGGGAGGTTCCCAGGCTAGGGGTCTAATCGGAGCTGTGGCCGCCAGCCTACACCAGAGCCACAGCAACACGGGATCCGAGCCGTATCTGTGACCTACACCACAGCTCACAGCAATGCCGGATCCTTAACCCACTGAGCAAGGGCAGGGATCGAACCCGCCACCTCATGGTTCCTAGTCGGATTCGTTAACCACTGCGGCGCGACGGAACTCCCCCTTTCCCTTTTTCAACACTCATAAACTAAAAGCCATTTCAGCTGTGGTCCAACATTCATGCTAGACTGCTGGCTCCTGAAGGGTAAGGACCATGCGTTATTTGTGGCACAGCCCAGCCCTGTGCCTGGCATACTCTAGGTACCCAGTAAATAAGTGTTGATCTAAGATGTAGATTGAACTCCTTGTGGCAGAAGCTGCTCTCTACTTTCTCCAACATCCATTCTTCCTTTCCTCTTTAAAGTTATCAAACCTCGATTTTTAGCGAATCACGTTCCCTGGCGTAATAGACACAATTCTCAGCTCCCCCCCATAGCCAGGGGCTATGTTCCAACTATTGAATACGACTTCTGGGAAGGATATTTAAAGGGAAATGATAGAGCTGAGAGGAGCCCTTTGGGGCTCTTCTGCATTTCTACCTTCCTGAGATCCTGGTTGTGATGGTTGGAGCTCTGACAGCCATTTTGGACCATGCATTGTTCTTGAGGATAGAAACCAATGCTGAGGTTAGGAGGGCAGAAAAAGAGAAGGAGCTTGGATCAGTGATAGTGATAGAGCTGTCCTCCCATGCTGGGCTATCTGCATCTGGACTTGTTTTCCAAGACAGAAATAAGCTTTATCTTATTTAAACCACTATTGTTTTTGAGGTTTTCTATTGTATATAGCTGAACCTAATTCCTAGCTTATCTACCCTCTTCCAAGGCATGACTGCTTAATTCCATGTCTACCATTCCCCACCTGAAGAAAGAAGGGGGAAATCCAATCCATTAGATTTACCCTTTGCAAGTAAATCCATGGAATGGGCTGAAGAGAAGGAATCTAAAGATGGTTTGTCTGGAATCCTTCTGGGTTCTTTGGTCACAGGAGACCCAGGAAAGCCACTGACTTTGGTGAGAATGCTATGGCGACCTTGACTGATTATTGATCAGCCTGGGGTGATCAATATGTACATACCTTCTCGGGTGCAGGGGGATGGACCAAATGGCTCTGGATGGTCCAGATTTGAGAACACTTGAAAGACAATCGTTGAAGAAGACTGTCTCCATATGTGGTAACCCCCAAAGCCTAGGACAGAAGCCATTGCATGGGTCCCTCTCTTCGGTGGGATAATCAGTGTCCCCAGAAGAAACTGGGCCATTTCTCCAGAGTCTCATCCTTCCCCCCAGACACACAGTGCACCAGAAGAACTGCTCCAAGATGAAGCATAGAGCCTGTGTTTCTCTCTCCATCTCCCCACCACACACACACAAGGCCATGTGCACAATACAGCTCCCTATGGCCTGGGACGAGAGAGCAGGAGGCTTAAATCACATGAACTGAAATAGAGCAAAGGCCCAAAAAAGGGTGGCAAAGAGGTTCAGACTCAGAGCCTGAGGGTCCTGCCAGGTCTCAGCTCCATCACTTTCTAGCTGAGTGATCTCAGGCTTGTTGGTGACCTGGGCTGCAAGTAACAGAAGATGCAACCCACAATGGCTTATATGATGAGAACTTTTTTTCCTTAAAGAGCAGCTGCAGATTTGGTTAATTTAGCAACTTGACCACATCAAAAAGGAGCAGATTCCTTTTACCTTTCTGCCCTGCTACCTGCCCTAGATTAGAACAATGGCCCCATTCGTCACCCCTTCATCCATGTCCTCTGCCCTATGACTTTGCAGTGCCCACACCAGAGGAGTCACAGGCCCTGTCCCCTTTAACCCTGGGCTCAACCACGTGGTTTGCTTTGACTTATGTGAAGTCAACCCATGGATGCAGGCAGAGGCGTGAAATGGGCACCCACCTGGGACTTGTCCTCTGCGCCTCTGCCATCACCTGAGAACCTGCTAGAGGATGAGAGACATGTGGGGCAGATCTGAGCCAGCCTAGATCAGTGGACTCCAGTCGAATGAGCAATAAATATTCCCGGCTGAATGCCTTTAAGTTTTTCAGGGTTTTGTTGTTGTCATTGTTATGTAGCATCGTCGTAGTCAGAGATAACCGATACACATTTTCAGCACACGGGCTCTTGGACTGTCCTCATGGTACACATGGCTACCGCAACGCTAGAAATTACATGCAGCCAACAACGACCAGAGGCAAAAATTAAAAGGCGAGGTGAGTATCCCTAAATTGGGTCCTTTCACCAAAGCAAGGAAAACCAGCCCCCAGCAGACTTCTCAGCCTGTGGTTCTTCTCATGCCCACATGTCCCCAGCAAGATGAGATCAGTCAAAAATCACCCCCTGGGCTGTGGAGTGACCGACATCTCATGTAAGGAAGAGAACAAGAAAAATGGGGGTGAAGAAGGGAATGAGTGTGAGAGGGGGGCATGGCTGTGGGACAGGCAACCAACAGCGTCTCCCACGCTCAGCGCCCCCATCTGGCCAGTGGAAATGACTCTATCCACTGCCCCCAGTGAAATGAGAAAGTACAGGAGTTCCCTTCGTGGCGCAATGGTTAAGGAATCAGACGAGGAACCATGAGGTTGCGGGTTCGATCCCTGCCCTTGCTCAGTGGGTTAAGGATCCGGCGTTGCCATGAGCTGTGGTGTAGTTTGCAGACGTGGCTCAGATCCCACGCTGCTGTGGCTGTGCTGTAGGCCGGCGACTACAGCTCCGATTAGACCCCTAGCCTGGGAACCTCCATATGCCACAGGAGTGGCCCTAGAAAAGGCAAAAAGACCAAAAAAAAAAAAGGGAAAAGAAAGAAAGTACAGAGATTGTGATTATGTGTCCGTAACACAGATAACCCACAAGCCCATCAAACATGAGTTGTATCCCCTGAAAGAGGCCTAGAAACCATACCAGACTCTCCCCAGCTCTCCCCCAGTCCTCAGTGGTGAGAGCTCTTGGACGCTGATGATCTAGTTGACTTGGGTTCTGTTGCAGTTTGCCCAACAGGACCCATCGGGTAGGCCACACCCCCACTCCAGAAGCTGTTCTTTTTTTTTTTTTTTTTTGTCTTTTTGCCTTTTCTGGGGCCCGCTCCGGCGGCATATGGAGGTTCCCAGGCTAGGGGTCTAATCAGAGCTGTAGTCATCGGCCTACACCAGAGCCACAGCAACACAGGATCTGAGCCCTGTCTGCAACCTACACCACAGCTCAAGGCAATGCCGGATCATTAACCTGCTGAGCAAGGCTACGGATCGAACCTGCAACCTCATGGTTCCTAGTCGTATTCGTTAACCACTGAGCCACGACGGGAACTCCTGGAAGCTGTTCTTCTTTGACCAGACCCTCCTCACTATCTGTCATCTGCACAAGAGGCGGGGCCCAGGGAGGAATCAAGAACAGCCTGGCCTGGGCTGGTTGGAACAGGTTCACACCTGGGGGTGGGGGTGTCTGTCGCAGAAGATGGGGAAGCGGTGGAGCTGGGCCCCCGAGGAGCCCTTATGAACCCGGCACCCTCCTCATGTATCTATGACATCCAGAGGTTCCAAAAGAGAGGGGGAGTTTCTGCAGTGGCACAGTGGGAATCAGCGGTGTCTCTGCAGTGCCAGGACGCAGGTTCGATCCCCTGCCCAGCACAATGGAGTAGAGGGATCTGGCATTGCCATAGGTGTGGCATAGGTCTGGGAAGCCCATATGCCTCGGAATGGTCAAAAAGGAAAAAAAAAAAAAAAGAAAAGAAAAAGAAAAAGAAAAAAAAGGGACACACAAGAAGGAATCAATCTCAGGGCACAAGAGACTCTTTAGGTTCCAGCAGCCTTGATCCACCTTCTTGCCATTGTGGACTCTGGGAATCTAGAAGTTTCTTCCCTCAGGATGCTGGCAGAATCCTCACAGATGTTCCTCCAGGGTAAGGGCTGGATGTCTGGAAAACTCATTTTTGTGTGTGGTTCAGCTCAAACCACATACAAGTTTAAAATAAGGTTTGGGCTGTGGAAGAAGATTCACGAATAAAGTCAGCAAAGCCAAGCCCTGAAACCATTGCTCCAGGTCCCAGACTCCCACCAGCCCCAACCTCCCCTTCATTATGCTTTAAGTCCGGGACAAAAGCATAGACTTTTCAGGCTGAGAGGGTTGTTTCGCAGTCCCTGATGCAACAGCTGAGCTTACCTGGTGCTTTGCACTCGCAAGTGCTTGCACACACAGACCCACACTGTTTGAAGCATTCAGGTGTTCAAGGGTAAGGACTGGCTCGCAGAGCATGGAGCAGCCACATGGTGGATTTTTTACAATAAATAATAGCTGCTGTTATCATTATTTACAGTATAATGTTAGGGTCCTTTTCCTCTCCTCCCATCTCTCAAGGATCTGTCTCTAGCAAGATGAGAGCCCCATTCTGTTTCTTTGTTCTCTCTTATCCCCACGGCCCATTCCTCTCCCGCACACCTTTTCTATCCCTCCCTTGAGCCCCGCCTCCTGCCCGTCCCGCCCCCCTTGCCCCTCCCACTAGCCCTGCCTTAGCAACACCCAGGGGCTGGAAGCTCGGTGAAGTTTTCGTCGGAGTGGTGGCAAAGCCCACGTGTTTGAGGACAGGGACCGGAAAGGAGGAGGCCACTCTAGGAATGAGCATTGAAAAGATGTAACGCTAACAGGTAAAAAAAAAAGCCAAAGCCAGGGGAATGCGTATGCGCATGCGTGTGCGTGAGAGGCCCGTCTCTGGAAGGGTACCCCTGAAGTGGAGCAGAGGAAAGGGGGTGCAGGGGTCCGAGGAACTGAAGGAAGCCTACTCTGTATCTGAGAGCCTTTTGCCTTGTTTGAAAATTTTTGTCATATGCAATTTGATCTGCTTAAGATAGATGCTTTTTCTTTTTCTTTCTCTTTTCTTTTCTTTTTTTTTTTTTTTTTAGCGCTACACAGCAGCATATGGAAGTTCCCAGGCTAGAGGTTGAATCGGAGCTGCAGCTGCCAACCTATACCACAGCCACAGCAGCTCAGGATTACCTACACCACAGCTCACAGCATTGTGGGATCCTTAACCCACTGAGTGAGGCCAGGGATCAAACCCTCATCCTCATGGATATTAGTTAGGTTCCTAACCGCTGAGCCACAACAGGAACTCCCAGATTCATAGTATTTCAAAGTATTTTATTTTATTTTATTTATTTTTTGTCTTTTTAGGGCCACACCTGGGGTATATGGAGGTTCCCAGGCTAGGGATCGAATCAGAGCTATAGCCGCTGGACTACACCACAGCCACAGCAATGGGGGATCTAGGATCCGAGCCTCGCCTTCGACCTACATCACTGCTCATGCCAGTGCCGGATCCTTTAACCCGCTGAACAAGGCCAGGGATCAAACCCCCGAGTCCTCATGGATACTAGTTGGGTTTGTTACTGCTGAGCCACAGTGGGAACTCCACAAAGTGTTTTAATTACCCCCCCCCTTAGAGCTTAATTAACCCTCTCTCTGGGCAGGTGTAGTTACTGCCTCTTCAAAGAAAAGAACAGAGGCAGAGTGACTGGTCCATGGTCCCTAGAAGATTCCAGCCAGGCTTGGACTGTCACCAGCCTCCTCACTCTCCATCCAGAAGGGATTCCAGCATCAGTGTGGCAGTTACCTCGAGGGTGAGACCCTCTCTGGCTGGCTTTCCGCACATGCCATCAGCCTGGCCTGCAGGCGCCCGTGAGTCTGGACAACCAGGGCTGTGATGCTGAGCCAGAGACAGTGGAGCCCTTAGGAGGCTCCATGTCAGACCTTACTGCCGGGCTCAGCGGCGAGGCCCACCTTGTCTGCCAGCCCTGTTTCCAGCGCAGTGCATTGGTGGTAAAATACATTCTGAAAATGCCTGTCATATTTTATCTGATGTTTAAAATTGATTTTCTTTTTGGATGACACACAGTGTGAACCGGCTGCTCAGTGATCTCTTCATCAGCCGTAGACGCTGGCATGATACTCATCCATGGTTGGACACTGCGAGGAGGCCTGAAGCTGGCCCAGACTCGGGGGTCGAGGAAGGCTTCAGACCTGGTGAGAGTGTGGGGCTGGGGAACCACCCAGAGGATTTTACAGGTGACAAACGGGGCTTCCATTTGCCCCCTGAGGCCTCTGGGCCGTTCACATTGAAACACTTGCACACGACATGCAATCAAAGCCCAAAAAGAAAACAAATCCGAACATGTATTGAGCAGCTACTGCAAGCTAGGATCTACACTTGGCTCTGTCACTGTGTCACCTCCTTTGCTTTGCACAGCAGCCGATGAGGTCGTGCTTTATCGTACTTCCTCTTTTTTTTTTTTTTTTTTTTTTTGTCTTTTTAGGGCTGCACCTGAAGTGTATGGAAGTTTCCAGGCTAGGGGTCAAATCAGAGCTGTGGCCCCCAGCCTACACCACAGCCACAGCAACCACATCTGCGACCTAAACCACAGCTCTGAGCGACTTCAGCGACCTGCATCACAGCTCTTGGCAACACCGGATCCTTAACCCACTGAGCGAGGCCAGGGATTGAAACTGTGTCCTCATGGATGCTAATCAGATTCATTTCTGCTGAGCCACGACGGGAACGCCTTAATGTACTTCTTTTCATGGCGAAAATGTGTCTCCCAGAAGCCAGCACAAGTCACATGGTGGTTGGGGGGGGGATCGAGGGGGAGGGGAGGGACCTCATGGAGTGACAAGGGAGATGGACTCTTGTGGGAATTCACTGGTTCCTTCAACGAATATTTGGTTAGAGCCTGTGATGTGTCGTCAGACACCACTCTAGGTGCTGTGGATACAACAGAGAAAAAATGGAGAAGGAAAAAAAAATCTGTCTCGGGGTGCTGGGCACTTGAAACAGAGTGATCAGAAGAGGCCTCAGCAAGGAGGTACCATCAGATCTGAAGGGACAGGGCCTGAGCACCAGGAGTGTGAAGGGGGGGGGTGTGTGGCCCAAAGCAATACTGGCCCCAAGTTAGAGCATAAATTGTTGCTAGCCTGGGATTGGCTGCCCTGGGTCAGGCGCCCACCCCTGGCCCAAGTCAGCAATGGCCTGGGGCCATGTGGCCTGTGGACAGAGCAGAGTCACTGGGAGGAACTAGGAAATAACAATTCCTTTTTTCTTTTTTGTCTTTTTAGGGTGGCACCCGCAGCATATGGAGGTTCCCAGGCTAGGGGTTGAATCAGAGCTGTAGCTGCCGGCCTACACCACAGCCACAGCAACACGGGGATCTAAGCTGCGTCTGTGACCTACACCACAGCTCACGTCAACGCCGGATCCTTAACACACTGATCGAGGCCAGGGATTGAACCCACAACCTTCATGGTTACCAGTCAGGTTTGTTAACCACTGCACCACAATGGGAACTCCAATTTCTTTTTTTCAATAAGACCCCTCTAAGGGCTTAACTCCAAGACTACTCCCTGTCAAACAAGGCATACAGATACGTGTTTTTGCCTTGTTTTGCCTTGTGGGTTTTTTGTTTTTTGTTTTTTAGCATCTATGACCTACACCACACCTCACAGCTACACCAGATCCTTAACACACTGAGGGGGGCCAGGGATCGAACCTGCGTCCTCGTGGACATTAGTCAGATGGGAACTCCAGGTGTGCTGTTTTAATTGATACTCCTGGACCAGGGACCCAACCCATGGCCACAGCAGTGACACATGGGATCCTTAACCACTAGGCCACCAGGGAACCCCCCCCCCCCCTTTTTTTTTTCCAGAGCCAATTCTTTTTCTTTTTTTAATTTTATGGCTGCAGCTGAGACTTGTGAAAGTTCCTGGGCCAGGGATTGAATCCAAGCTACAGCTGCAACCTATGCTGCCACAGCTGTGACAACACTAAATCCTTTTCACCCACAGCACCAGGCTGGGGGTTGAACCCATGCCTCTGCAGTGACCTGAGCTGCTACAGTCAGATTTTTAAACCACCGAGTCACAGAGGGATCTCCGAGAGCCAATTTTTAAAATGAGAAATTTTCCATAACAACTCAGATTTTTTAAAAAAATTCTTGAAAGTAATCATCAGTTCTGGAAACTCTGGCACCTCATTTTTCTGCCAGGTACCAGTGGGCTTGAATAACCAATGGTTCAGGTGGGGCTCTCCCTATAGGACACAAGGGACTCATTTATGCTGTGGCCTGGCCCCTGTAGCCATTTGATTCGCAGTGTTGGTCTCAGAGTTTGTCCAGGGTCAGAGAGGGTCTGGTGGGAGCCAGGCAGGGCCTCCGAAGCCCAGGGGAACTGCTTCGCTGCTGCGTCCTGCAACGCTGTTAGCTCCGGCAGCCAGTCCAAGGCGCCTAGCCTCTGTCCTGCCATCAAAGGACTCCCTGAGCAGACAGCAGAGGACTCCCTGGCAGACACCAGGGACTCTGCCCCCCACCTCCACCAATGGCATGTCCTTCTCGCTGCCTTAGAGTTGTTCTGAGTCCTCTTTCCCCTTCCTTGTGAGCCACTAATTTTTATTTTTTCAAAAGATTTTTTAGGGCTGCACCTGCTGCATATGGAGGTTCCCAGGCTAGGGGATGAATCAAAGCTGCAGCTGCTGGCCTATACCACAGCCACAGCAATGCCAGATCCTTAACCCACTGAGCAAGGTCATGAATCGAACCTGTGTCCTCATGGATACTAGTTGGCTTCGTTACTACTGAGCCACGACAGGAACACCTCAAAAGATTTTGTTGAGCAGAAAAGATGAGAACTCCTGGAATAAGCTTGGTTTGGGGAGGCAGGGGCTATGGTTATTCTTCCTGTATCCACCAAGTCTGAGTGTAGCATGGGGCTCAAAGGACCCTTCTGAATGGTGACTGAGTGATGAATGGACCATATGCCACAAGCCGAGTCCTGAGGTCTCGCAGAGGGACCTGGGCCCTTCCCGCTGTGAGGTCCGAAGGGACCCCTTTCCCTCTGATCACTGTGCTTCCAGCAAGAGGCTAGAGGTGGGGGTTCAGGGGAATGGTGGGGCTGGGGCCTCTTCCTGCCCAGGCAGGTGGGCTCAGGGATGGGGGTTGAGGAAGGTGGCATGGGTGGGGCCTGAGAAGTGAGGCTCCTCCCTCAGGCAGGTTCTGGACTCTTGACCATGGCCTCTCCCTGCCTGGGAATTTGCAGGCAACCGAATCAGCTCGTTCCTGCGGGAAGCCCTAGATCTGTGTTAAATGAAGAAGGTGCATTTCCAGAGAGGAAAAGGAGCACGTCGTGGGCAGATAAGAGGCTGCAGGTGTGGCTCAGATGCCTGTCTGTGTGCCCCTGGACCTAAAGCCACAGCCTACCCGCAGTGTATCTCTTCTGGAGGATGCAGATGCCTGGCTCACAGCTGCCCCTCATTCCTTCCTGCTTGTCTTCAGATAACACTGTTGAGCGTCTCCTCTGCGACTGTCACTGAGCTGGGCTACAGGGCTGAGAAGGTAGCCTGTGACCAATAGTGACACAAATCAATAATGAGACTTTTTTTTTTTTTTGGCTTTTGTCTTTTTAGGGCCGCACGAGAGGCATATGGAGGTTCCCAGGCTAGGGATCTAATCGGAGCTGTTGCTGCCAGCCTACACCGCAGCCATAGCAACACGGGATCCGAGCCGAGTCTTTGACTGACACCACAACTCACGGCAACGCCGGATCCTTAACCCACTGAGCGAGGCCAGGGATCGAACCTGCAACCTCATGGTTCCTAGTCTGACTCATTTCTGCTGCGCCACGACACGCACGCTGAGACTAATTTTTTTAATTTTTATTTTTATGCATCCCCTTATAGGAGAGAAGCAGACACATTTATTTCCCATGAGATTTTTTTCAATTTAATTTTTATTTTATATTGGGGGATAGTTGATTTACAATGTTGTGTTAGTTTCAGGTGTACAGCAAAGTGATTGAGTTCTACATATTTATATTCATTTTTTTTCAGATTCTTTTTCCATACAGATTACTACAGAATATTTAGAATATTGAGTAGAGTTCCCTGTGATATACAGTAAGTCTTTGTTGATTGTGTATTTTTTATATAGAAGTGTGTATATGTTAATTCAAATTCCAAATTTAGCCCCCCTCCACTTTTCCCCTTTGGTAACCGTAAGTTTGTTTTCTAAGTCTGTGAGTCTGGGAGTTCCCCTCATCACTCAGTGGTTAACGAATCTGACTATGAGCCATGAGGTTGCGGGTTTGATCCCTGGCCTTGCTCAGTGGGTTAAGGATCTGGCGTTGCCGTGAGTTGTGTTGTAGGTTGCAGACTCGGCTTGGCTCGTAATCCTGTGTTGCTGTGGCTGTGATGTAGGCAGGTGGCTATAGCTCCAATTCGACCCCTAGCCTGGGAACCTCCAAATGGCACGGGAGCAGTCCTAAAAATGGCAAAAAGACAAAAAAAAAAAAGTTTGTGAGTCTGTTTTCATAATTTTTTTTTTTTTTTTTGCCTTTTAAGGCCACATCCGTGGCATATGGAGGTTCCCAGGCTAGGGGTAAAATGGGAGCTACAACTGCTGGCCTACACCACAGATACAGCAACGCAGAATCCAAGCCGAGTCTGTGAACTACGCCACTGCTCACAGCAACGCTGACAGCAACGCCGCATCATTAACCCACTGAGCAAGGGCAGGGACTGAACCTGCAACCTCATGGTTCCTAGTCAGATTCGTTAACCACTGAGCCATGACATGAACTCCAAAAAGACACTTATTGAAGCTGACACTGGAGGATGGAAAGGAGTTGGCTGCACACAGTTGAGGAGGGTCCAGGCAGAGGCAAAGCAAAGCTTGATGGTGCAAAGAGAAGCCAAGAGATACCGGAAGCGGTCGGCAATGCTGACGGTGGGTGGGAGGGAAGACAAGGGGAGCAGGGAATCGAAGGCGGGAAAGGTGGGCTGGGCTTCCCAGAGGCAGATAAAGCCCTGGACTCTGTCCACAGGCAGCGGGGACAATGCAAAGCCTTTCAGCAGAGGCTTAGCCTGGCAGGACTTGTGCTGGGAGAGCAGAATGGAGTCAGGACACTCAGTGCAGAAACAGGTCCAGGACTGCGATGTTGGTGCCACCCCCTGGGGCCGCGTGTGCAGCGGGGATGTCAGGCTCTCGGGTGCTCGACCCTCCCCACAACCACAACCCCGGGGACACACTGAGGCCTGTCCCAGCGGATGAGTCCAAGGGGTGAGGCTTTTCTTAATTCTGTTGTGAAAATCAATCTTCACCCCAGGAAATCAAGTGCCCTTCAAAGGCCCAAGCTGAAGCTCGCCTTAATCTGGGCAGACACCATCTCGGGGCTGCATGTCCAGCTTGTGTCACTTTAAAATTCTCTTTGTTTGCGCCATCCGACAACCTGGGCCACTGGGCTCCGGGAATCCACAAAGGACTCAGTCTGGGCAGAGGTTGAGATCTGGGAAGCTGGCTGCTGAGACCGAGGAGAACCTGCCACCAAGGGCCAGCCCATGAGGAAAGCCCAGCTCTCCATCGGCGCTCGGCATCCTGCTGGCCACCCGCACTGGTGGGCAGGGGTGAAGGGGGTCATGGAGGGGGAGGGGGCACCCTCATTGCCCAGCACTGCCCACGTAGAGCCACAAGGCTCAGTCAAGGGCATTTCAGAGGTTTCCTCTGTGTCTTCCACGCAGGGCAGGCTGGGGGCTCTGGAGGTTTCTGAGGTCTGAAGGGTTTCCCTGAGTAGTGGCCAGGTCTAGGGGTGACTTAAATCCCACCTCAAATCTCCGCCAACCCCTCCAACCACCCCGAGTAAATACAGGTAAAGGCGGTGTGTCTGTTTTTCAGCTGCAAGACAAGCCCCCAGCCCCAATTCCCAGCGGCACTGCTTCCCCTGGAGCTGTCCCGGCTGTACCTGCTCAGTGACCTGATGCAAGACCCGGGGTTGAGATGGGGTCTCGGAGCTACACCACACCAGACTATGGCTCAGTTTGTCCCAGAGGTGGCCCCCTGGCACCTCGGTCCCTTCCCACCTGCCTCCTCACAGACCCATTGTGTCCTGGCTTCAGAAGTCACCGTCTGCCCCCTTCTGGTGGCTGGAAATTCTCAGGAAGTCACCGGCTGGTGGAAACTCCAGGGTGAAGGCATTGGGCTGAACCTGCCTTGGAAAGGCCACCTGGGTGCCCCTCCCAGGCCCTGACTGAGGTGTGCCCATCCTCCTTTCCACGACAAGGGCCTCACACACATGCCTTTGACCTTGCCTGCAAATGCTGTCATGCAAGGGTAATGGGAACGGGAGGCAAAGTAGTAATATTCTCCATCTTAAAACTTGGGTCCAGTTTCCAGGCCAAGCTACTTTCAGTGACCTATAAATTAACTTTTTTTTTTTTTGTCTTTTTAAGACCACGCATGAGGCATATGGAAGTTCCCAGGCTAGGAGTCGAATTGGAGCTGTAGCTGTCAGACTACGCCACAGCCATAGCAACACCAGATCTGAGCCGCTTCTTCAACCTACACCATGGCTCACAGCAACGCGGGATCCTTAACCCACTGATCAAATTCAGGGATCCGACCCACATCCCCACGGCTACTAGTCAGGTTCCTTACCACTGAGCCACAACAGGAACTCCATATAAATTAATTTTTAAAAAGGAATATTCAGAAGTTCCCTAGTGACACAGTGGGTTAAGGATCTGGCACTGACGCAGCTGTGGCGCAGGTCAACGGCACCACGGGTTCAGTCCCTGGCCCAGGCACTTCCACACGCCACAGGTGCAGCCAAAAAAATAAATAAAAATAAATAAGTAAATAAATAAAAAGGAATATGCTAATTACCTTGGCACAGTTAAATTTCACTGTTGTGGGCCTGTTAGGAGCATTTGTTTCTTACATCTATTCATAGTAAGTATACAACAATGGTAGGAATTTGTTTTGATGCTTCTTGTTTTGGTTTTTTTTTTGCTATTTCTTGGGCCGCCCCCGCAGCATATGGAGGTTCCCAGGCTAGGGGTTGAATCGGAGCTGTAGCCACCAGCCTACGCCAGAGCCACAGCAACGCGGGATCCGAGCCGCATCTGCAATCTACACCACAGCTCGCGGCAACGCCGGATCCTTAACCCACTGAGCAAGGGCAGGGACCGAACCTGCAACCTCATGGTTCCTAGTCGGATTCGTTAACCACTGCGCCACGACAGGAACTCCCTGCTTCTTGTTATTTTCAAAAATTCTTTTCTTTTTTTTTTAATCTTTTTTACAGCCACCACCATATGGCAGTTCCTGGGCTAGGGGTCGAGTCAGAGCTACAGCTGCCAGCCTATGCCATAGCCACAGCAATGCCAGATCCAAGTCACGTCTGCAACCTACCCCTCAGCTTGCAGCACTGGATCCTTAACCTGCTGAGTGAGGCCAGGGATCAAACCTGAATCCTCACAGATGGTATGTTCAGCTCTTAACCTGCTGAGCCACAATGGGAACTCTTTCCTCACTTAAAAAAAAAGAAAAGCATATATATATATATATATATATATATATATATATATATATATACTTATTTTTGTCTTCTTAGGGCTGCACCCTGGCATACAGAAGTTCCCAGGTCAAAGTGGAGTTGCACCTACCAGCCTACACCACAGCCACAGCACTGACAGATCCAAGCCGTATCTGCAACCTACACCACAGCTCATGGCAATGCTGGATCCTTAACCCACTGAGCAAGACCAGGGATGGAACCCACATCCTCGTGGATGCTAGTCGGGTTCGTTAGTGCTGTGCCCCCACAGGAACACCTTTCCACACTTTTTAGCACGTGGAAATTTCAAAACTGGAAATAACCTGGCCTTGCCTACCTCCCAGGACCGGATGCCAACTGAGACGTGAGGATGGAAGGCCTTCATCCCAGAGAGTTCTGGAACTTCTAAGGTTCTAAGTTGCCTCTGCATTCTTAGAGACAAGAGAGCCAAGGGCTCTGGGGTCAGATGATCTGGGTTCAAGTGCAGCCTTGTCCACTGACCCGCTCGTTATGCCTCAGTTTTCCTCATCTGTAAAGTGGGGCTAATAACTCAGGCCTCCTGAGCCAGGAGCAGAGCAGAATCTGTGAGATGGCACATGGACTGTGTATAGCACAAAGCCAGTGCCCACCCCATGAACTGGGGCCTGTTTTAGTCCCACCTGCTGGAGTGTTTGCCCTGACACTCCCAGCATCGGGCTCATGACCTTCCTGCAGTGGTCCAGGCAGCTGCAGCTCCAAGAGGCCCAAGCAAATCCCTGAATAACTGCAGGGCCATGATGCCCTCCTTCATTTCTGGACACCACGTCGAGTGCCCTCTCCTCGTCCCCAGTCTGCCATGTCCAGGTGATCTGGCCCCTCTGTTGAGCTGCTTACCTTTTTCCACTCAGTTCATGGAGCCCCTGGTGAGCGGCAGGCAGAGGGCCAGAGCCTGCAGGTGAGGGAAGACCAGACTGGGCTCCACCTCCCCCGGGACTCACATTCTCCTGGAGGAGACAGATGGATGCCCAGGCTGCTGTCTAGCATGGACAGGCTGCTCTGCGCTGCCACAGGGCAGGGCCGCAGGCAGGGAATGGGGCTCGGAAGATTGACAGATCAGCCCAGATGTGAGGGTTGGGGGGTAGGAGGGAGGTCAGAGGAAGGCTCAGGTTCCAAGATAACGTGAAAGGCACAGACCCAGCTTCTTTCCTCAGAGTCTGCAGGTTGTCTTTCCAGCACCAGGACTGCTGCCTGCAGCCCTCTGCCCTGTTCTTAGAGGGTGTCCATGTAGCCTCTTTCCCATTTAAGCGACAAACACCACTCAAACTGGATGAACTATCAAAGGGGATTTATTGGTTCATGTACCTGGAAGTGCCAGGACATACCTGCTTCAGGCTCAGTATGACCCAGGGCCTCACCCCCTAGTTTCTCTCTTCTGGGACCTTCCTGCCCAGCTCCTCCTCCAGGTGTCTGCCTCCCACTTCCAGCTCTAGGATGACACCTGGAGTTTGGCAGTCCCATTAGAAAGTGCCTGCTCGTGGCGGAGTCCAAGGAAGTCCTAGCAAAAGTCCTAAGGAGGGCTCTCACTGGGTGAGCTGGAGACGGAGCCCCTCCAGGGGCCAAGCCAGTGGGCTATGCTCATTGGTCAAGCCAGAGTCACATGACCACCTCTGAGGGGGTGAGAGTCCCGACTATCTGTGAGCTAAAGACCTTTGCGCACCCGGGTGAAAACAACAGGTGTCCACTGCAAAATGTTTTTTTTTTTTTTTTTTGCTCTTTTTAAGGCCACACCTGTGGCAAATAGAAGTTCCCAGGCTGGGGGTCGAATCAGAGCTGTAGCTGCTGGCCTACACCACAGATCACTGCAACATCAGATCTTCAACCCTCTGAGCAAGGCCAGGAATGGAACCTGCATCTTCATGGATACTAGTCGGGGTCATAACCCACTGAGCCACAATAGGAACTCAAAAAAAAAAAAAAAAAAAAAAACAAGGATGCTTTTGGTTTTAGTTTTGGTTTTTGCTTTCTTTTTTTTAGGGCCGCACCTGCAGCATATGGAAGTTCCCAGGCTAGGGGTGGAATCAGAGCTGTTGCTGCCAACCTACACCACAGCCACAGCAACACAGGATCTGAGCCGCATCTGCAACCTACACCACAGCTCACGGCAACACCGGATCCTTAACCCACTGAGCAAGGCCAGGGATCAAACCTGCATCCTCATGGATGCTTGTCAGATTTGTTAACCACTGAGCCATTACAGGAGCTCCAAAAAACGGATGTTTTTGATAGCCTAAGGTGTTTTGGGGGTGGGAGGAGGAGCTTGGGGCTTTTTGGGTTTGGGGCTCTTTTATGCCAAACAAACAGAAAATGTACTAGTGCTCGTTTGTGGACCTATGGACTGGAGACTCCCAGGGCCCCTGCCCTGGCTGCTAGGAAAGATCCAGAGTGCAGAGGATCTTTCGCTGGAGTCAGTGAAAGACTGACTGACTCTCCAGTCCCAGACAGAACACCAAACCTTGGCCTCACACAGAGCTGGGGCTGCCCTGACACCCGGAGCTGTCCAGACTCCCAGCTCCCAGCACCCCACCCCTGGTGACCTGAGACCATCAAGGCCCAGGATGGATAAATCTTTCATTCACAGAAGCAGTTCAGGGTGTTGTTCTGTGTTTCTGGGAAAAAGACGATGTCCTTCGGCAGGTGAATGAATAAATCAACCCCCAGACAATGGAATACTTTTTAGCTCTGGGAAGAAATGAACTATCAAGCTGTGAAAAGACATGGAGGAAACTGAATGCACATTACGAGGTGAAAGAGGCCAATGTGAAAAGGCTGCACACGTACTGTACGACATGTGACATTCCAGAAAAGACAAAACTATGGAGGCAATTAAAGGATGGGGGGTATGGGAAAGGAGGAATGAAGAGGCTTAGCACAGGTGCTTTTTAGGGCAGTAAAAATACTCTGTATGATATTATCATAGTAGATACATGTCATTATACATTTGTCCAAACTCCTAAGGTGCAAGACCAAGAGTGGACCATGAAGTCAAGTATAGACTTTGGGTGATAATCAGGTGTCGACACAGGTTTATCAGTTGTAACAAATGCACGCCTCTGGTTCAGGGTGTTGACAGAGGGGAAGGCTGTGTTATATGGTGGTTAGGGGTAAATAGGAAATGTACATTCTGCTTAATTTTGCTATGAACCTAAAACTGTTCTGAAAAATAAAATCTATCAAATAAACAACAATCAGGGACTTCCTGTGGTGACTCAGCAGTAACAAAACCCACCCAAGAGGTTGTGGGTTCGATCCCTGGCCTCCCTCAGTGGGTTAAGGATCCAACGTTGCAGTGAACTGTGCTGAAGGTCGCAGACCCGGCTTGGATCCCTCATTGCTGTGGCTGTGGTGTAGGCCGGCCGCTATAACTCCGATTCAACCACTAGCCTGGGAACTTCCATAGGCTGCTGGTGTGGCCCTAAAAAGCAAAACAACAACAACAACAACAAGCAGAATTCCCTGGTGGTGAGCAGCGGGTTGAGGATCTGGCATTGTCGCTGCTGTGGCTCAGGTTGCAGCTGTGGTGCAGGCTCGATCCCTGGTCGGGGAACTTCCACATGCCATAGGCATGGCCAACACCCCCCCACCACAATCATTTGTATTACTTATCACGCTTCTGGTTCTCACATGGGGTCCGCTATGCAGTTGCAGTCAGATGGGGCTGGGGCTGGAGTCACCTCCAAGGCCTCCTTGCTCACGTTTGAGGCCTTAGAGTCCCTGGACCTCAGCAGGGGCTATTAGCCACTCATCTGCATGTGGGCTTTCCATGGGTCCTGGGCTTCCTTGAAGCTTGGCGACCACGTTCCAAAGGTGACTCTGCCGAGACAGGGAGGGAGGAAAAAGGACAAGAGGAGAGCTGGCGGAAGCTTCATGACCTACCTCCAGAAGGCACGCAGAGTGAGAATACACAGGATGGGAGATAGTCATGGCTCTCTTTAGAAAATACAATCTGGGAGTTCCCACTGTAGCTCAGCAGGTTAAGAACCAGACTAGTATCCATGAGGAGGCAGGTTTGATTCCTGGCCTTGCTCAGTGGATTAAAGATCCAGCGTTGCCGTGAGCTGTGGTGTAGGTTGCAGATGAGGCTCGGATCCCTCGTTGCTGTGGCTGTGGTGTAGGCCGGCGGCTGCAGCTCCGATTCAACTCCTAGCCTGGGAACTTCCATACACCGAGGGTGCAGCCCTAACAAGAAAAAAGAAAATACGGTCTGCCTGGATGACCAGCTTTCTGGTACAGCTGAGGCCAGGGTGCCAGTGGGGACGGGGTCACAGGTTTGTTGTCCATCCTCTTCCTGGGAGCTGTGGGCGTCCATCTAATTGATGCTGCCTCGGGTTCTTAATGTCTAGTGCTGGTCCACAGGTGCTCGCCAAGGAGAGCAAGATGACATTCCCTTTTCCAGATGCAAAAAGTAGAGCTTGCCCAGAGGCGAACTGGACCCCTGGGCCCCCTGCCCCCTTTCCTCTGACTGCTAGGCTGATCTCTGCCTCACCTCCTCTGAGCAGAAGCCAGCCAGCCACACGACTCCTTGTCCCTCTGCCACCCTCTGGTGCTGTCTCCCACCCATATGCCCCCTTCAGCCTTTCTTGGGCTCCCCCACATCCCTGTCCAGTCTCATCCAGGGCCTGGTACCCTCTGTTCCCTGCTCAGAGCCAGGAAGGCAGCACCCAGGCTTACTTATGGCCCAACATTCCCTCCCCCTCTTGCCTGTACTGTGCCTCAGCTCATGGTCCCCCCTCAGAGTCAGCTGCTGCGTCCTCATGGTGCATCAGTTTCCTTTCAAAAGCCCTTCTGATGGAGTTCCTGTCGTGGCTCAGTGGTTGACGAAACCGAATAGGAACCACGAGGTTTCTGGTTCAATCCCTGGCCTTGCTCAGTGGATCCGGCGTTGCCGTGAGCTATGGTGTAGGTCGCAGGCACATCTCAGATCCCTCATCGCTGTGGCTCTGGTGTAGGCCAGCGGCTACAGCACCGATTCAACCCCTAGCTTGGGAACCTCCATATGCCGCGGGTGCGGCCCTAGCAAAGGCAAAAGACAAAAAAATAAAAAATAAAAAATAAAAAGCTCCTCTGGGAGTTCCTGCAGTAGTGCAATGGGATCATCGGCATCTTGGGACCTCTGGGACACAGGTTCAATCCTTTGCCCGGCACAATGGGTTATGTAAGGATGTGGCGTTACTGCACCTGCATCTTAGGTCTCAAATCAATCCCTGGACCCCGAGCTCCATGTGCCATGGGGCAGCCAAGAAAAAAAGTTCCTCTGCCAATGATGACAGGTCACCAGGCCCATGATACATGGCAAGCCTGCGGTAGCCATCTGCGTGCACACATGTTCTAACGCTGGCCCAGCTTCAGGGGACAAGGATGTGCCTTGTTCCTTCCACATCCCCTGGTACACAGCGGCACTCATCGGCTGAATGAATGACTGAACAGATGGACAAATAAAGAGACACGGTTTTAAAAGTGGAGCCAGGAGTTCCCGTCGTGGCGCAGTGGTTAACGAATCCGACTAGGAACCATGAGGTTGCGGGTTCGGTCCCTGCCCTTGCTCGGTGGGTTAAGGGTACGGCGTTGCCGTGAGCTGTGGTGTAGGTTGCAGACGCGGCTCGGATCCCGCGTTGCTGTGGCTCTGGCGTAGGCCGGTGGCTACAGCTCCTCCGATTCGACCCCTAGCCTGGGAACCTCCATATGCCGCGGGAGCGGCCCAAAGAAATAGCAAAAAGACAAAAAAATAAAAAATAAAATAAATAAATAAATAAATAAAAGTGGAGCCGGTCCGCCTATCAAGGTAACCACTGCCCCTCCCAGCCACACCTCTCACAGGTGGCTTCCAGGTGGGCCCAAACCTGCCCGCTGCTTCCTTCAGGGCTTACAACTGTGGACTTAACGGAGCTGCCTCCCATCCCCTCCCCTCCCCTCGGTGCCATCCTCCACCCGGTCCCCACCCCACCCCCAATTCTTGTCCCCACTTGGCTACAGCACAGCCACACACGGGCCAAGTGGAAGTCGCCTTGAGGCTCACATTTTAAAAGTTGGTGTTTGTTCCTTAGGCAGGCAGAAAAGGAGTACTTTAAAACATAAAAAGAAAAAAGCAAAAAAATCGCAGAATGAAATTTACCCACATCGCTCTGAGATCAGTATTACAAACATTTCTGTGTGTTTTCTCTTGGCCTTTTTCAAAGCATAATTATTTCACACAGTTGCAACCATCCTGCATATGTACGTTGTAACCTATTTTTTCAAATCATTCTAGCATAAATCCTATCATTAAATTCTCTCCATAAATTTAATGTTAACATATGTTTCAGCGGTTGCGTAGTATTGTAGTTAATAAGCTGTTAGGGAAAAAAAATGTAATGTATACATGTAAGGATAACTTGATCCCCTTGCTGTACAGTGGGAAAATAAAATAAAATAAATAAATAAATAAAATAAAATAAAAATAAATAAATAAATAAATAAATAAATAAATAAATAAGCTGCAATTTAAGCCATTCTTCCAGAGCTGGGCATGTGTTTGCTTCTTGTTCACGTGATGCTGTGAGAAAGTCATGGGCTTCAGCAGCCTTTGCCCGCCCAGCAGTCACTCTTCTTTTGGCAGGGGCACCGCAAGTATCCCCAGGGAGCCCCTCCTGCTTCATAAAGTGGTCCAGGTGGAGATGGACCACAGCTTTAGGAGAAAGCACGTGACCAAGGCTCGACCAATCAGCTTCTTCCATCCCTCCAGCCTTGATTGGGCCCAGGATGAGCGTGTGGTGCAATCAGAGCCAGAGGATCAATTTGGGGACAGATGTGAACTCCTGTGAAGAGAGGCCGTCTGGGCCTGTCCACTGGAGTCCTGGTTGGGGAAGAAGAAAGCCTGGAGCCACAGGTATGTATCTTGCCACCAAGAGAAGAGCAAACAGCAGCATGGTGATCCCCTGGATCCATCTAAACCTAACACTGGACTCCTTGACTTCATAGGTCGCATGACCTAATAAATTCTCCTGTGTGCTTCAGTGTAAGCTGCGTTTCTGATCTTAAGTCCTATTACCGATTTGTCACGATACATTTTCATCCACAGTGCAAATCCTTCGTTTTCTTAAGCGATAGACCCCAAAGTAGAAATTGGGGATCAAAGCAGAATGTCTTTTAAGCTGCTAATATGGACTGATGGGAAGTCTATGACCATCGATCGTCCTTTGCCGGGTAGGGAGAGAGGCCACACTGTGTTCCCAGCATGCCCCCTGCGTGTTGGGAAAACAACCATGCTGAACGCTGCTGCCGAAAGAGGCTTTGGCAAAAAAACTCAATATCCAACGACCCAGCATGAAGGTGATGCCGTGCAAAGCAGACACGTGGAGCTGGGAGAGGAGGGACCCGGAGGCCCTGGAGGCCGCTTTCAGGTGGGTGTTGAAGCAATGCCTGGACTGTGGGTAGACAAGGAAGGCTTGGAAAGCAGGCGGGGTCGGTACCAGGAAGTGACAGTCCCCAGAAAGCACTCACCAAGTCCCTCTGTGCTTCAGTGACAAATTACAGCCTTCCAGCATGGTTATTTCTCCTCTAGTAAAACCCTCTTGTTCGAGTTTCTGGAGTGGCCCAGAATTCTTTTCTCCCTGGACTCAAAGCCTAAGATGAATTCTCAACAGGCAAGGCGTTTTTCCTAGGGAAATTCTACATGCAGCAGACATTCAGCCAAATTCATCTTGAAGGCAAGGATGCTCGGAGAGGTTGAATTGTGATTCAGGATCATCAGAACTACCCACAGGTGACAGAACATGATGGAAGATAATATGAGAAACAGAATGTATGTATATGTATGACTTTGCTGTACAGCAGAAACTGACACAACACTCTAAATCAACTATATTTAATTAAACATGTTTAAGAAAAAAAGAAAAGAAAGAACTATCCACATGAATCAGGAGAAGGATGAACCTGTTGCTTCTCAGCCCATTTTTTTAAAAAAAGCCTGGGGGAGTTTCTGTTGTGGCTCAGTGGTAATGACCCAACTAGTACCCACGAGGATTCGGGTTTGATCCCCGGCCTCGCTTAGTGGGGTAAGGATCTGGCGTTGCCGTGAGCTGTGGTGTAGGTCGAAGATGAGGCTCCATTTGGCGTCACTGTGGCTGTGGGGTAGGGCAGCAGCTACAGCTCTGATTCGACCCCTAGCCTGGGAACTTCCATACGCCACAGGTATGGCCCTAAAAAAGACCAGAAACAAACAAGTGAACAAACCTAACAATGGGAGACACAGAAAGCTTGCTGCTACAGCACAGGCTCTGAAAAGGCCCTCCTCCTCTGTCCATGACTATAAACTCACAAGGTCAGGAGCCATTGTCCTGGCAGAGCCCGGGTCTCCTCGCTGATGGGCTCTGCATATGATGGACACACAGAAAGCTGGGGGTGGGAGCTTGCAGGGGGCACGTGCCCATCACGCCTCTGCTGGCCCAGTGCTGCTCTTGGAGCGGGGGGGGGGGGGGGGGGGGGGGGGGGGACAGTGGGGAGGGAGACAAAGGCCTTGACCTTGCGAGGCTCACTCACCTGAGATCCTGTAGTGTAAGTCTTCACTTTAAAAATGAAGAAACTGGAGTTCCTGTCGTGGTGTGGTAGAAATGAACCTGACTAGGAACTATGAGGTTGCAGGTTCGATCCCTGGCCTCGCTTAGTGGGTTAAGGATCCAGGGTTGCCGTGAGCTGTGGTGTAGGTCGAAGATGCAGCTCAGATCTGGCGTGGCTATGGCTGTGGCGTAGACTGGCAGCTGTAGCTCTGATTCGACCCCGAGCCTGGGAAGCCACAAGTGCGGCCGTAAAAAAATAATAATAATAAAAATTACTAAAATGAAAATGAGGAAACTGGGGCCCAGAAGGGAGACTGTCCCTTCAGTGATGCACAGGTAGTCAGTCAGCTGCCAAACTTGATCTTGGAATGCCAGGTCCTGCCCAGTTCTGCTCCAGGTCTGGTCTGCATTGAGTGATGGGCAGAAGTAACTGTTTCATTTCACTTCCACGGGACTTTTGTGAGAGAGGGATTGGCAGCTGATCAGAGAGTAATTGGTCCCCAAACATTACAGGAAGCAGTCCACTCACACTTAGTCACCTGCTTGTTCACCGCTAAAAGGCATTAGCACCAAATAGCCTTCAGACAGGTCAAGAATGATAAAAACCAGAGTTCCTGTTGTGGCTCAGCCGTAATGAACCCAGCTAGTATCCATGACAATGTGGGTGCGATCCCTGGCCTCGTTCAGTGGATTATGGATCACGGCACTGTTACTGTGAGCTGTGGTGTAGGTCCATAGATGAGGCTCGGACCCTGAGTTCCTGCGGCTGTGGTGTAGGCTGGCAGCTGCAGCTGCTATTCTGCCTCTAGCCTGGGAACCTCCATATGCTGCATGTGTGGCCCTAGGAAAAAAAAAAAAAAAAGACTAGAAAAACTTTTATGCTTTTTTTGTGGGGGAAACAAACAAAGCACAGAATGATTGAGTGCACCATTATTCTAGAAAAACAATTAGGACACAGCTATATATTTGCGTGGGACTAGAATATTTCTAAAAGGACATCAAAAACTGTGTAACACTGGTTGCCTCTAGGAGGAAGGCTAGGGTCTCAAAGAGGAAGAGAGATTTACTTTTCATTCTAAACCTTATTTTTCCCCACCAGTTGCAAATTTTTGCAGGAAATACATTTCCAATTAAAACATTACAAAGGGTGGGGAAAATGAGAAGAAAACAATGGAAAGAGATAAACTGAACCAATGCTCCTTTGCATTTGGATAATTGCCCTGTATTGTATGTCTTATAAGAGAGCCTAAGAGGAGTTGCTGACGTGGCACTGTGGTTAACGAATCCGACTAGGAACCATAAGATTGCAGGTTCGATCCCTGCCCTTGCTCAGTGCGTTAAGGATCCGGCGTTGCCGTGAGCTGTGGTGTAGGTTGCAGACGCGGCTCGGATCCCAAGTTGCTGTGGCTGTGGTGTAGGCTGGCAGCTACAGCTTCGTTTAGACCCCTAGCCTGGGAACCTCCATATGCCTTGGGAGCAGCCCAAGGAAATGGCAAAAGACAAAAAAAAAAAAAAAAAGAGGCTAAGATGGTGACAGTGACAAAACCATTTTGGACTCCTGGTTGCTGACACGCACATTGGAGCATCACCTCACAACAGCTGAAGTATAGTTGATTTATGATGCTGTTACCTTCTGCTGTAGAGCAAGTGACGCGGTTATACACGTATATATTCTTTTCCGTTGCGGTTACCGCAGGGTAGTGAGTACAGCTCCCTGCGCTATATAGCAGGACCTTGTTTATCCATCCTATATGTAGAGTTTGCCTCTGCTAATTCCAAACTTCCAATCCATCCCTCCACCAACCCTGCTTCTCCCCTGGTAACCCCAAGTCTGTTCTCTATGAGTCTGTTTCTGTTCTGTAGATAAGTGGATTCGTGTTGTATTTCAGATACCACACATAAATGATATCGTATATCATATGGCATTTGCCTTTCTCTCTCTGACTTACTTTGCTTAGTATAATAATCTTTGGCTCCATCTATGTTGCTGCAAATGGAATTATTTCATTCTTCTTTATGACCAAGCAGTATTCCATTGTATATATGTACTACTTTTCTTTATCCATTCATCAGTGGATGGACATTTAGTCTGCTTCCATGTTTCAGCTATTATAAATAATGCTTCTATGAACATAGCAGTACGTGTATCTTTTCAAATTATACTTTTGTTCAGGTATATGCCCAGGAGCAGGATTGCTGGATCACATGGCAACTATAATTTTAGTTAGCTGAGGAACATCCGCAAAGATTTCCATAGTGGCTGCACCAATTTACATTCCTATCAATAGTGTAAGAAGGTTCCCTTTTCCCTACACCCTTTCCAGTATTTGTTATGTGTAGACTTTTTTTTTTTTAATGTTATTTCCCCCCTTTATTTATTTTTTATTTTTTGTCTTTTTGCTATTTCTTGGGCCGCTCCCATGGCATATGGAGGTTCCCAGGCTAGGGGTCGAATCGGAGGAGCTGTACCCACCGGCCTACGCCAGAGCCACAGCAACGCGGGATCCGAGCCGCGTCTGCAACCTACACCACAGCTCACGGCAACGCCGGATCCTTAACCCACTGAGCAAGGGCAGGGACCGAACCTGCAACCTCATGGTTCCTAGTCGGATTCGTTAACCACTGCGCCACGACGGGAACTCCTATGTGTAGACTTTTTAATGATGGCCATTCTAACTGGTGTGAGGTGGTTTTCTCATTGCAGTCTTGATTTTCATTTCTCTAATATTTAGCAAAGTTGAGCATCTCCTCATGTGCCCATTGGCCATCTGGTGTCTTCTTTGGAGAGATGTCTATTTAGGTCTTTTGCTCATTTTTTAATTGGGTTATTTGTTTTTTGTTATTGAATCTATGTGCTGTTTATTTTGAAAATTAAGCCATTGTCATTCGTATCATTGGCATATATTCGCTCCAGGTTCGTAGGGTGTCTTTTCGTTTATGGCTTCCTTCGCTGTGCAAAAGCTTGTGAGTTTGATTAGGTACCATTTGTTTATTTTTGCTTTTATTTCAATTACCTTGGGAGACTGATCTAAGAAAACGTCGGTACGATTTATGTCAGTGTTTTGCCTATGGTCTCTTCTAGTTTTATGGTGTCTTGTCATATGTTTAAGACTTTAAGGCACTTTGAGTTTATTTTTGTGCATGGGGTGAGAGTGAGTTCTAATTTCATTGATTTACGTGCAGCTGTCCAGTTTTCCCAGCACCACATAACTAAAGAGACTGTCTTTTCCCCATTGTATATTCTTGCCTCTTGCAAAGATTAATTGTCGACAGGTATGTGAGTTTATTTCTAGGCTCTCTATTCTGTTCAATAGATCCATCTGTTTTTGTTCCAATAGCATGCTCTTTTGATTACTGTAGCTTTGTAGTATTGTCTGAAGTCTGGGAGGGTGATGCCTCCTGCTTTCTTCTTTTATCTCAGGATTGTTTTGGCAATTTTGGGTCTTTCATGGTTTCATATAAACTTTAGGGTTATTTGTTTTATGTATGTGAAAAATGTCATGGATAATTAGCTAGGGATCACATTAGCTTTGTCGATTGGGTAGAATGGCAATTTTGACAATATTAATTCTTTCAAATCAAGAGAATGGGATAATTTTCAATTTCTTTAGAGTACCTTCAATTTCCTTTATAATGTTTTGTAGTTCTCAGCATATGTCTTTCACCTCCTTGGCAAGATTTATTCCTGCGTGTTTTTAAAAAAGGGATTGTTTACATGCCCTTTCTGTCTTGTTAGTATAAAGAAATGCAACTGATTTCTATATTTTAATCCTATATCCTGCTACCTTACTTATCAGTTCTAGTCTTTTTTGTGTGGAGTCTTCAGGGTTTTGTATGCACATGGTATCCTGTCATCTATATGTGACAATTTTACCTCTTCCCTACTGACGTGAATATATTTTATTTCCTTTTCTTTTCTGATTGCTGTGGCTAGGATTCCCAATACTATGTTAGAGAGATGTGGTGAGACTGGACACCCTTGTTCCAGATTATAGCAGGAAGGCTCTCAGCTTTCCACCATTGAATATCAGCTGTGCTAAGGCTGCACCTGCAGCATATGGAGGTTCCCAGGCTAAGGGTCCAATCAGAGCTGCAACTGCCGGCCTAGCCACAGCAATGTCTGATCCTTAACCCACTGAGCGAGGCCAGGGACCAAACCCACGTCCTCATGGGTACTACTCAGATACCACTGAGCCAAGTGGTATCTCCTAACACACATTCTTATAATGGAATACTGCACAGCCACTAAAAACAGGAACTGGATCCATATTCATTCACATGCAGAATGACTTAAATGAAGAACCACAAAATGAAATAACAGCAAGCACTTTCTATGTGCCAGGGGCTATTCTAAGCTCTTCACCACAATAATTCATTTCATCTTTAATTATAACTTTATGAGGTAGATACGTCTATTGTCCCTATTTCGCAAATAAAAAAACCGAGGCAAGGAGAGCTAAAGTGACATGGCAAGGTCACAAGTGGTGGAACAGAACACAGAACTCTGGCAATGTGGCTCCAAAGTCTGTTTTGTCTTTTCAGGTTTCGTTTTTTTGTTTATTAGTTTGTTTTTTGTCTTTTTAGGGCCACACTTGCGGCAAAGGAAATTCTCAGGCTAGGGGTCTAATCAGAGCGGCAGCTGCCAGCCTACACCACAGCCACGCAACACAGGAGCAGAGCTACATCTGCCATCTTCACTGCCCCTCAAGGCAATGTCAGATCCTTAACCCACTGAGTAGGGCCAGGGATCAAACCCACATCCTCATGGATACTAGTCAAGTTCATTACCCCTGAGCCACAATGGGAACTCCCAAGTTGTTGTTCTTATACAGCTTCCCAGTGTGCATGACATGATGTCATCCACAGCAAAGTGGAAAGGAAT
This sequence comes from Phacochoerus africanus, assembly GCF_016906955.1. Taxonomy (NCBI): domain Eukaryota; kingdom Metazoa; phylum Chordata; class Mammalia; order Artiodactyla; family Suidae; genus Phacochoerus; species Phacochoerus africanus. The sequence continues at coordinate 34,689,540 of NC_062551.1, read as the reverse complement.
TTTAAGTCACTCAGCTATTCCCATTGATCCTGAGATTGCAGATTAACCTATAATATTCTCCAAGAATGATACTTGCTAAATCTATCTAGTCTGTCTTTTTGGGGGGGTCGGGGGAGCTCATGTATGACCTATGGAGGTTCCCAGGCTAGAGGTTGAACCAGAGCTGTAGCCGCTGGCCTACGCCACAGCCACAGCAACCCAGGATCCAAGCCTCCTCTACGAGCTACACCACAGCTCATGGCAACGCCGGGTCCTAAACCCACTGAGTGAGGCCAGCAAACGAACCTGCATCCTCATGGATACTAGTCAGATTCATTTCCACTGAGCCACATAAGGCACTCCTAAGTCTATCTATTCTTTTTTTTTTTAAATTTTTTTTATTTTCCCACTGTACAGCAAGGGGGTCAGGTTATCCTTACATGTATACATTACAATTACATTTTTTCCCCCAGCCTTTCTTCTGTTGCAACATGAGTATCTAAACAAAGTTCTCAATGCTATTCAGCAGGATCTCCTTGTATATCTATTCTAAGTTGTGTCTGATAAGCCCAAGCTCCCAATCCCTCCCACTCCCTCCCCCTCCCATCAGGCAGCCACAAGTCTTTTCTCCAAGTCCATGATTTTCTTTTCTGAGATGTTCATTTGTGCTGGATATTAGATTCCAGTTATAAGTGATATCATATGGTATTTGTCTTTGTCTTTCTGGCTCATTTCACTCAGTATGAGATTCTCTAGTTCCATCCACGTTGCTGCAAATGGCATTATGTCATTCTTTTTTATGGCTGCGTAGTATTCCATTGTGTATATATACCATCTTCCGAATCCAATCATCTGTCGATGGACATTTGGGTTGTTTCCATGTCCTGGCTATTGTGAATAGTGCTGCAATGAACATGCGGGTGCATGTGTCTCTTTTAAATAGAGTTTTGTCCGGATAGATGCCCAAGAGTGGGACTGCGGGGTCATATGGAAGTTCTATGTACAGATTTCTAAGGTATCTCCAAACTGTTCTCCATAGTGGCTGTACCAGCTAACATTCCCACCAACAGTGCAGGAGGGTTCCCTTTTCTCCACAGCCCCTCCAGCACTTATTTGTGGATTTATTAATGATGGCCATTCTGACTGGTGTGAGGTGGTATCTCATGGTAGTTTTGATTTGCATTTCTCGTATAATCAGCGATGTTGAGCATTTTTTCATGTGTTTGTTGGCCATCTGTATATCTTCTTTGGAGAAATGTCTATTCAGGTCTTTTGCCCATTTTTCCATTGATTGATTGGCTTTTTTGCTGTTGGGTTGTATAAGTTGTTTATATATTCTAGAGATTAAGCCCTTGTCGGTTGCATCATTTGAAACTATTTTCTCCCATTCTGTAAGTTGTCTTATATCTATTCTTATTTTGGTGTTTACCAATGTACATCCTCTAGGATTCATGAATTATATTTCCCAGAATTTATCCTCGGGAAATTATAAAAGAGACACCAACAAAGATGCATGAATAGAGATGTTTATCACAGGATAATTATAATAACGGAAAATTAAAACCAAACCAACGTCCAACCAGCATCAAGTAAAATGTGCTATCTGCTTACGGTAAAGGAATAAATATTGACCTGGTGAGGTGTTTATGCTCTATTGAGGAGTGAAAGAAGCGGTAAGCTACATTTGTAAAATAAAGCCATAAATGTGCAGAGGGAAAGTGTGGATAGAAACATAAGACGCCGTCAGCCACCTCAGGCTGTTGAAACCGTGCCTTTGATACTCGTTATATTTCTGAATCTTCCAACTTCTCCGCCTCGAGTGTCTATGACTCCTATACTAGCAAAAAATGTTATTTTTATAAACGGGTTGTCACTCTTCCCTTGCTCAGGTATCAGATTGGAGACAACAGAATCCCTGGGGGTTGCCGTGCCCTCCATCGTGATTCTCAGGAGAGATGGTGAGGGTTCTACCAGCAAAAACACTCCCATTAAATTAATTTCTACCCAGCAGCCAGCCTCTGCCAGAGGAGTATTAGGAAATGGTCAAGATGCAGAGAGCTGCTCAGGTGCCTTCTTAAGGGAGTAGCTTCGGGTCTCTCCTGCCGCCGGCAAGCCAGCCAGGCAGCCCCTCTCTAACCCAACAGACAGTGGGGGGAGCGCAAAAGGTCAATCCAATAAGGATGCGTAATTCAAACATTTGCTTTTCAAACATCTTCGGAAAGTTTATCATACACAAACAAGCACAGGAGAGGGACGGGGGTTCAAGGTCAAGCCAATTCGTTTGCCCAGCGGCCCCAGGGAACGCAAGCACCGTTCAGTGTGAGTCCGCCACAGAGGCCGTGGGCGCAGCTCCCTAAGCAGGCAAAACGCAGGCTGGCAAGACACTCAGGCTTCGAGGGTTTGGCTGTGAAAAGCACTGTGGCGTAGGTATAACCAGAGACACAACAGAGATGGTTCGGAGGCCAAGTCAGCCTGCACTACTGGAACTTCCATATGCGGGTGCAGTCGTAAAAGGAAAAAAATTTTACTTAAAAATTTTTTTTATTTTTACTTTTCAGGGTTGCAGGTGTGGCATATGAAAGTTCCTGACAAAAGAAATTCAAGGACAATTGCTTTTTTGTTCTTTGTCTTTTTAGGGCTACACCTGTGACATATGGAGGTTCTCAGGCTAAGGGTCGAATCAGAGCTACAGCTGCCAGCCTACACCACAGCCACAGCAACGCGGGGTCCGAGCCTCGTCTGCGACCTACACCACAGCTCACAGCAATGCCGGATCCCTAACCCACTGAGTAAGGCTAGGGATCGAACTTGCGTCCTCATGGATACTAGTCAGATTTGTTTCCGATGAGCCTTTAACTCCAAAAAGAATTCAAGGACAATTTCAATGTGTCCAGAAGAGTCCAAAAACAACACTTGCAATGTAATTCAACAAACATTCCATACTAAGCCAAGTGAGGCAGAATTTAAGGAAAACTTCAAAATATTAGGCCACCAATGCTTCTTCAGGATCTTTAAAAAAAAAAAAAAAATTTCAGGGCGTTCCCATCATGGCTCAGCGCTAACAAACCCGACTAGTACACTAGACACAAGTTTGATCCCTGGCCTCACTCTGTGGATTAAGGGTGTAGTATTGCCATGAGCCGGGGTGTAGGTCACAGACGCAGCTCGGATCTGGCATAGGCTGGCAGCTACAGCTCCAATTAGACCCCTAGCCTGGGTACCTCTATATGCCGCGGGAGCCGCCCTAGAAAAAGGCAAAAAGACAAAAAAAAAAAGCCACATTTGAGACCTACACCATAGCTCACGGCAATGTTGGAACTTAACCCACTGAGTGAGGCCATGGATCTAGCCCACATGCTCACAGAAATAACCCATTTAGCGATAGGGAATTCCATGCCTTTGGAATCTTGATAGTTCTCATTTTTTTCTTTTACAAAACACTCACCTATAAGGGAAGAAAATTACCCTCAATCTTAATTTTGAGCAGAGAAAGGTGAATCAAGCACCTAGTATACACACGGCAGGATGCCCTCAATTATTCAGAGCAGCAAATCTCCCCGCAAGAATAGTTAAAACCCCATCACACTTTGGTTGTTCTGCCACCAAAGCAAACCAAGCAAAAATGGAGGCACTGATGGAATTCCCGTCGTGGCTCAGCAGAAACAAATCTGACTAGTATCCATGAGGATACAAGTGCGATCCCTGGCCTCGCTCAGTGGGTTAAGGATCCTGGGTTGCCATGAGCTGTGGTGCAGATCTCAGATGTGGCTCAGATCCAACATTGCTGTGGCTGTGGTGTAGGTCGGTGGCTACAGCTCGGATTCGACCCCTAGCCTGGGAACCTCCATATGCTGTGGGAGCGGTCCTAAAAAGAGCAAAAAAAAAAAAAAAGAAGGTCTTGAAGTAACCTTCATTAAAACTGAAACACAAGATCAAAATCTTTTTGGAATCTGAAAAAAGGACACAATGAACCTCTTTGCAGAACAGATTCTGACTCACAGACTTTGAAAAATGTATGGTTTCCAAACAAGACACTTTGGGGGGTGGGGGGATGCGCTGGGGTTGTGGGATGGAAATCCTATAAAATTGGATTGTGAGGATCATTGTACAAGTACAAAAGTAATAAATTCATTGAGTAATTTAAAAAAAAAAATCTAAATTTGTCCTCCAAAAAAAAAAAAAAAGGTCCTTGTAGAACTCGCAGTCACCCTGATACAATTTTGAAGACCCCAAGGGGGCTGTGTCCCAATTTAAAAAACACTCCTGTAAGCACTGAAAGGTCTTAAGTCTATATTCAGGGTTGGGGAGAGCACAAGGGTGACCGTATTAGATTTATCCCGTTTCCAGGACGCTGAGTCAGTATTACGGAAAAATGATGGTGACAGGAGTCAGAAGGCCCTGGAGTGAGGACACCAGGGAAGGGGTAAGTGAAGGGATCCAGGCGAACAGTGATGCAGGCCTGAGGGCCAGTAAGACAGGCTGGGAGTTCCCACTGTGGCTCAGTGGGTTGAGGACCCATACTGTCCCAGAGGATGGCAGTTTGACCCCTGGCCTCACTCAGTGAGTTAAATGGGTTGAGTACCCAGCCTTGTCGCAAGTGCAAGCGGCAGTGTAGTTCCCAGATTCAGCTCGGATCTGGTGTGGCCGACGGCCATAGCTCTGATTCGACCCCGAGCCTGGTGGGAATCTCCATATGCCACAGGTACATCCCTAAAAAGACAAAAAAGGGAAAAAAAATCATAACATGAGGAGTTCCAGCTTTGGGGCAATGGGTTAAGGATCTAGTGCTGTCACAGTTGTGGCATGGATTTAATTCCTGGCCTGGGAACGTCCATATGCCACTGGTGTGGACCAAAAAAAAAAAAAAATCAGCATGAGTTTTCTTTGTATTCCTGTCCAATATCCTGTATCAGGCCCAATTTTGTTACTTCTTATACAATAATTTCCAAGGCACAATGGAAAAAAAATCAAAAAGCTAGAATCATGTTTACATCGTGTTTACCACTTGTAGGTAAATTTCTACACACTTGCATATGCTCATTCTTAACAAGAAATTGTCAAGCCAAGAAAAACAAGAGGGAGAACTACTTTTATTGTTTAACGTTTCCTTCAAATTTTATACCGATGTATCTATTATCTTTTTAAAACCACTAATTTTTCAAAGAGGACATAAGCCAAGATCAGAAAAATCTATGCTTTTGAAAAATATACAAACTGTCATCTAAACCTGCACACAAGTTACGGTTCTAATCTTGTTCTACTAAATAATTTAGATCACGATAAGAAAAGAAAAAGTCTTTTCCCTGCAGATGCCAGTGATTCATCCAACAACTCTGAAGGTCTCTAGAAAGTTTACGTGTATTTCTGTGCAAGGAGGGATCCAGCGCCCTCGGGGGCGGCGGGGGGGGGGGGGTGCGGGGGTTCTAAGACAGAAGAACTCCTGATGTTTAGCCCATACCAGCCCCTGAGGTCAGCCCGCAGGATGGAGGCAGGGGCTCCTCAAGACCCCGCTCCCACCCTCTCCCACCTCCCCACCACCCCCACCTCCGACAACGAGGACTTGGCAGCCTGGGATGTGGCCCCTGAGTAGGGCTGCCCCCTGGCTGCACGTCACGCATTTTGCAGGACAGAACACTGAAGGTCAACAGAGCAAGCCAGAGCTCATGGCCAGATGCAAGACTTCACACGATGCCGGAGAAGACCTTCGGGTTCATTCACTCTAAGGAGTTACCTGGAGACCAAGGGAAAAAAAAAAAAGGTGTTTTTTTTAAGTTGTGGGAAGACATCACTCACACACAGGAGACGGATGTCACGAAGATACACGAGGGAGGACAGCTGCGTGATGATGGAGGCAGACGGCAGCGAAGCATCTACAAAGACGGCGGGCAAACCCCAGAGCCAGGGGCAAGGACGGAGCCTCCCGATAGGTTTCGGAGGGAGCACAACCCTGCGGCACCTTGACTCCAGATCTCTGGCCTCCGGAACGGTGAGACAGTTTGTTTGTTTGTTTTGTCTTTTTGCCATTTCTTGGGCCGCTCCTGCAGCATATGGAGGTTCCCAGGCTAGGGGTCCAATCAGAGCTGGAGCCACCAGCCTACACCAGAGCCACGGCAACGCGGGATCCGAGCCGCGTCTGCAACCTACACTACAGCTCACGACAACGCCAGATCCTTAACCCACTGAGCAAGGCCAGGGATCGAACCCACAACCTCATGGTTCCTAGTCGGATTCGTTAACCGCTGAGCCACGACGGGAACTCCGAGACAGTTTATTTGTTTTAAGCCACCCAATTTGCAGTTACTTTTTTACAGCAGCCCTAAAAACACGAGTACACGGATCAAAAAGTATTTCCGTAACTTGATTAACCCATTCCCTAAACAGATAAAACGATGAAAAAGGTGCTCCACATCCTTAGTCATCAGAGAAACGCAAACTAAAACACATTTCGTAGCCACAGAGAGGCTGACATCAAAAGGACTGACAACCTCAAAATTGAGTGAGGGGATGGAGCAGCCAGAGCCCTCAGACACTGCAGTGGCCGGGTCGAAAGGTAGAGCCGGTCAGGCCAAGTCGTATCCATTAAACACGCCCATCTAGTCCCGCAATTCCACTCCTAGGTATCCACCCAAGAGACATGAAAATGTATCCACAAAGGACATGGACAAGAACACTCATATCAATCTAAGAACAGCTACAAAGTGGGAACGGCCCCCAAGTCCATCATCAGGAGGAGACGATGGCACATCCATACAGTGACCTCCCGCTCAGCAACAAGAGACCGAGGGGTTCATGCGGATGAAACGCAAAAGCATTCTAGACTAGCAGCTGGTCTCAAGAAACCATATATTGCATGAATCCATTTTTTTTTTGTTTGTTTGTAAAAGAACAAACAAAACTAAGGTAATAGAATTCAGAAGGGGCCAGGGGAGGGACAGGGAAGTTCCTGGCATGTCTATACCTTGTTTTGAGTGCAGGTTACATGGGCATGTACCATGTTCAAGATTCAGTAAACTCAACAATTAAGATGTTATAGGAGTTCCCGTCGTGGCGCAGTGGTTAACGAATCCGACTAGGAACCATGAGGTTGTGGGTTCGGTCCCTGCCCTTGCTCAGTGGGTTAAGGATCCGGCGTTGCCGTGAGCTGTGGTGGAGGTTGCAGACGCGGCTCGGATCCCGCGTTGCTGTGGCTCTGGTGTAGGATGGTGGCTGCAGCTCCGATTGGACCCCTAGCCCGGGAACCTCCATATGCCGCAGGAGCGGCCCAAGAAATACCAAAAAAATAAAAAAAATAAAATAAAAAAAATTCTACATATAAAAAAAAAGTTATCTTAAAAAAAAAGATGTTATAGTGCAACTAAAAGCGGGGAGCATCTGACAAAACCTGAGTGAGGCATAAAATCATCAATGGACATTAAAAGAGTTATTGGGGAAGCAGATACTTGCTCAATGTCTCAGGGAACAAAACCTACCTGTTCCACGGCACTCACCACACCTTACCCAGGTGACCAACCAGACTAGCACTCCCAGTGGGAGACCCTAATGTGCCTTCTGATATAATGCAATATGAAGCCATGCCACCTATGAAATATCCTTGCCAGGAGTTCCCACTGTGGCGCAGTGGAAACGAATCCGACTAGTATCCACAAGGATACAGGTTCCATCCCTGGCCTTGCTCAGGAGGTCAAGAATCTGGCATTAGCACAAGCTGTGGTGTAGGTTGCAGATGCAGCTCGGATCCTGTGTTGCTGTGGCTGTGCCATAGGCCAGCAACTGTAGCTCCAATTCCACCCCTAGCCTAGGAACCTCCGAATGCCACAGGTATGGCCCTAAAAAGTAAAAACCACAAAACCTCCTTGCCAAAAAATGTGGGACCTGAGCCTAGTCAAGCTTCTAAACCAAACTTCCAGAATTCAGAAAATAGAGGGTATAGAAGAACAATTAAGTGACACCATGAGGAAACAATCAGACAAATCTAGAATATAGGACAGTCTACAAAAACTGGCTTGGACTCTAAGGCAGTATCACTGGGGGCAAAAAAAAAAAAAAAAAGTAGAAGGATTGCTCTATAAAGACACATAAAAACCAAATGTGTCTTCAGATTTGTGCATAAACCTTGATTAAATCTTGTTTTTTAAAAAAGACCATAAAAGCATCCTTGGGACAAGACAGCTAAAGCAATTATACGCCTATCAGACAAAACAGACTATAAACAAAGATAGAAATAAAAGACAAAGAAGAGCTTTATATAATACAGAGGTCAGTCCAGTAAGAAGATACAACATTCATACATGTAAATACACCCAGGAGTTCCCTGGTGGCTCAGGGGGTTAAAGATCTGGTGTTGTCACTGCTGTGGCTCAGGTTACAGCTGTAGTGTAGGGTCAATGGGACTTTTAAATGCTGTGGGCACAACCAAACAAGCTCCCCTCATACCACACACACACAAAACGTAAAAGCATCCAACACAGGAGCACCAAGATATATAAAGCAAAAGCATTCTAGGACAATCGGGAAATTCGAATATGAGAACAAGATATTAGATATTATAGAATTACTATTAATTTTTAACATGCAATAGCAGTATAATCATTATACAAGAGCATGTTTTATTCTTAGGAGAGGCATGCTGAAGTTCTTAAAGGTCAATGTCCTGAGGCATTCCTGTCGTGGTGCAGTGGTTAACAAATCTGACTAGGAACCATGAGGTTGCAGGTTCGGTCCCTGGCCTCACTCAGTGGGTTAAGGATCCGGCGTTCCCGTGAGCTGTGGTGTAGGTCGCAGACGTGGCTTGGATCTGGCGTTGCTGTGGCTCTGGCGTAGGCTGGCAGCTACAGCTCCAATTCGAGACGTAGCCTGGGAACCTCCACGTGGCGGGGGAGCGGACCTAGAAAACGCAAAAAGACAAAAAAAAAAAAAACCCACCAAGGTCAATGTCATGAACTCTGCAATTTACTTTTGTGGTTGAGAAAAAAAAATTATTTCTATAGCATACATATAAGTTTAAAAAATTGACAGTGGTAACAATTATTGAATCTAGATACAGAATACATGAGAGCTTATTATCCTCTTCATTCAAATTTTCTAGATATTTTTAAAGTTTCATAAAAAACTGGAACATAATAAAGTTTAAAAGGCCTAAATGCAATGAGGTACCTTAGAACAGCTTCTTGAAACAAACCAACAAAAAAAAAAAAACCTTAGCAGAAAAGCTGGTAAAATATAAGTAACGTCTATAGCACAGTTAGTATTACTGTACTAATGCTCATTTCCTAGTAAATCTGCCTTGGTTATAAAAGATGTTCAGGGGAAGCTGGATAAAGGGGAACTCCCTTCGCTCTCTTTGCAAATTTTCTGTAAACCTAAAATTCTTCCAAAATAAACCTTCTTTTTAAAAGGGAGCAACGAGTTATAAAAGCCAAGACATTGTCACCAGTTTTTAACATGCCTATCATTGAACAACTGCAAGATCCCATGTCTAAAACAATGACTTCCCACCAATATCTAGTTGGGTGCAAAAAGACTCCAAGCATGCAAAAAGCGTCTGACAGGACCATGTACTGGACAGAAGGAAGTTGCAGGCCAGATGGGGCCTCGATTCCTCAGAGGGGAGTGAGCTCCTGGCTAAGCACAGATACCTTGTTCTCCTGGCTGAGTGATTTCCTTCATTCAGCAAAGACACAGGCTGAGCTGGCTGCTTGGGCAGCACCAAGGGCAAGAGAACTGGAAAGAGGAGGAACCCAGCAGCGTCAGTCTATGTCCCTTCCCTGATCTGCAGAGCTCCCAGCTTGGCCAGACTCCTCCAGACACATCCACGTTTGCAGGCCAAGATGAACCAAGCTGCAGCATCAGCAGACATCCGTGCAACCCCTGTAGTGTCTAAAAGATTCCCATCACAGGAGTTCCCTGGGTGGCTCGGCGGAAGCAAATCTGACTAGCATCCAAGAGGACACAGGTTTGATCCCTGGCCTTGCTCAGCAGGTTAAGGATCCGGCGTGGCCTGGAGCTGTGGTGTAGGTCACAAACTTGCCTCAGATTCAGCATGACTGTGGCTGTGGTGTAGGCTGGCAGCAGGAGCTCTGATTTGACCCCTAGCCTGAGAACCTCCATATGCCACAGGTGGGGCCCTAAAAACAATACATAAATAAAGAAATAAAACATGGGTAAGATCTAGTTTAAAAATAAAATGAAATGAAATAAAAGATTGCCATCATATTATCTCATTTAATCCTGGTGATAGCCCTCATGTTGCAAAAAGAGAAATAGGGGAGTTCCTGTCGTGGCACAGTGGTTAACAAATCCAACTACGAACCATGAGGTTGCGGGTTCCATCCCTGGCTCTGCTCAGTGGGTTAAGGATCCGGCATTGCCGTGAGCTGTGGTGTAGGTTGCAGACACGGCTCAGATCCTGCGTTGCTGTGGCTCTGGTGTAGGCTGGCAGCTATGGCTCCTATTCAACCCCTGGCCTGGGAATCTCCATACGCCGCTGGAGTGGTCCAAGAAATGGCAAAAAGACAAAAAAAAAAAGAGAAATAGGGACATCTCACCCCAGCATCCTGGAGTCACAAACACTTTTCACCTGAAAGTCTTTCTCTAATAGGAGGTCCTGGCGCCTCTCCCCACCAGGCGCCCAACTATTTGCCTTCCTCCAAGACCACTTCCTCCTTAGGCATCTGGGGCTTCACCTGAGACCCACAGGAACCACAATTACGCCTTCCCTCTGAATTTCTACAGGTCTTACCCTGGGATGTATCAGAACAGGCAAGGGATGTGAGTTTGCTTTTGGCCTTTTCTCAACAGGGGCTATGGATGGAAGAATGTGGCTGAAATTCAAGCAAAAAATCTATGATTTCTTGAAAGCAATACCAATTTGAAACCGTTGACGTGCTGCTGGGATTGTGTGCTGGTTAAGAGCACGGAGCGAGGGATCACACGGCAGGTGTGCAGTCTCGGCTCCACCAGGGGCCCCGGGCTAGCTCACCACCCTCAGAGATGTAGGCGACTCATGGAGCAAACGGAGATGACAATCACAGTACCTGGCTCGCAGGGTTGTTTGAGGACTAAATGAAATTATCTCAATGCCTGGCACCTAACGAGAACTCAATACATAGCAACAATTACTGGTAGACCCTGTACAGGTATGGATCTTATTTTCATTTTTGTCTTTTAAAAAAGCTTTCTCTGCGGAGTTCCCGTCATGGTGCAGCAGTAATGAACCCGACTAGTATCCGTGAGGTCCCATCCCTGGCCTCGCTTGGTGGGTTAAGAACACAGCATTGCCCTGAGCTGCGGTATAGGTTGCATACAAGGCTTGGATCTGGGCTTGCTGTGGCTGTGGCGTGGGCTGGTGGCTGCAGCTCAATTCCAACCCTTGCCCAGGAATTTCCCTATGCCACAGGTACAGCCATAAAAAGCCAAAAAAAAAAAACATAAAATAAAATAAAAACGTAGTCAGAGGATCTTCAGAATGAGACAGGAAAAAAAGAAAAGAAGGAGTTTCCAGAGTTCCCTTTGTGGCTCAGTGGTTAACGGACCCGACTAGGATCCATGAAGATGTGGGTTCATCCCTGGCCTCGCTCAGTGGGTTCAAGATCTGGCGCTTCTGTGAGCTGTGGTGTAGGTCACAGATGCAACTTAGATCCCACGTTGCTGTGGCATAGGTGGGCAGCTGCAGTTCCAATTTAACCCCTAGCCTGGGAACTTCCAGATGTTGCAGATACGGCCCTAAAAAGCAAAGCAAAAAAAAAAAAAAGAGGAGACAAAGGAAGTTCCCTTGTGGGGCAATGGTTAAGGATGTGGTGTTGCCACAGCAGCCTGTGGCACAGGCTGCAACTGCAGTGCCGGTTCAGTCCCTGTCCTGGGAACGTCCACATGCCCCAGGTGTGGAAAAAAAAAAAAAAAAAAAAAGACAGAAATAAAAAAAAAAAAAAGGGAGTTCCCGTTGTGGCGCAGTGGTTAACGAATCCGACTAGGAACCATGAGGTTGCGGGTTCGGTCCCTGCCCTTGCTCAGTGGGTTAACAATCCAGCGTTGCCATGAGCTGTGGTGTAGGTTGCAGACGCGGCTCGGATCCTGCGTTGCTGTGGCTCTGGCGTAGGCCAGTGGCTGCAGCTCCAATTAGCCTGGGAACCTCCATATGCCGCGGGATCCAGCCCAAGAAATAGCAAAAAAAAGCCAAAAAAAAAAGACAGAAATGATTGATAACTTCAACAGCCCAAAAGCCACCAGCCACTTAGGACTAGGATGTAATTTTACTATGTGATCAGAGTCATGCAAATTGATTAAAATTAAAAATTCAGTTATTCAGTAGTACCAGCCACATTTCAAGCATTCCATAGCCACGTGTGGCTGACGGCTACCGCAACGGACAACTCATTTCTCCCACTACAGAAAGTTCTACTGGTCAGCACGAGCCTAGAATGCCGCTCCCCGCTCACCTGGCTACTCACCTGGCGGTGGTGGTAGAAGGCCTGGTTTCTCTCCAAGTAATGAACGCTTGGCAGGCTTGGAAGGAGGTCTTCGCAAAGGAGCAGGCCTCTTGGAGGGGGCGGAGGGGGCTGCCGGGGGAAGAGGAGGGGGAAACAGACCATTGGGGTAGACCAGTCCTGCCGAGAACAAAACTCAAAACATAAGCACGAAAATGTAAAGGACCCTGTTCCAGCTGCTTTTGCCCCAAAGGGATCTTCCCTGATCTAAAAAGGGGCTGATGTAGAAAAACACGACAATCCTCAAGATGGGAATTCCCGCTGCGGCACAGCAAAAACCAATCTGACTCATATCCATAAGAATGCGGGTTGGGTCCCTGGCCTCGCTTGGTGGGGTTGGGGATCCAGCATTGCCATGAGCTGTGGTGTAGATCACAGATGAGGCTCAGAGCCCGCACTGCTGTGCCTGTGGGATGGGCCGGCAGCTGTAGCTCCGAGTGGACCCCTAGCCTGGGAACTTCCACATGCTGCGGGTGCAGCCGAAAAAAGCAGCAAAGACCAGCAGCAAACTTCTGTACACGGGTGTGCCTGGCTGCAGGCACTGCCCCCTTCCCTGTTACGACTTGGATCTTGATATCCCCGCCTTTGCTCAGTATTTCAGAAAGCTCTGCAACACTGCCTCCTGGGCTGCAGTGAGTGCGCTAAGCAAAAGCTAGTGGGCAAAACAAAAGATGTCATCTGTGAGAACAGCCACTCCTAAGGGTGGGCCAATGGGCACTGAGGGAACTCAGGAAAGCAGATCAAAGGAGTGATTCCAGGAAGCCCCGACCTTCCCATAGAAAGGGTTTTCTGTAAATCTGGTTATCTACAAACCTTTTGTTCCTACTACCTTCTCTTTGTTGCAGAAACATGTACATCCTAGCTTCCCCCCTCTCCTCCTCGGAGGAGTTTCTCAGGGCGGCCAGAGATGCTGTCTCGGGGGCTTAAGTCCTAATCTCACCCTAAATAGAATGTAACTCTCAAAAAAACGGCAGGGGGCTGAGCTGGGAGCACCTGCCGCGCACGCCAGGCCCAACCTCAGCTCCTAAGAGTTCTGCCAAGGCCTCTGGGCCCAAACTGGCCAAGTGGGCATCTGGAGCTCAACAAACTGAAGTCTGGGGTCTGCATGCAATCTGCTATCTATATTGGTATGGCTTGCAAGCTAGAATGGTTTTCTCACTTTTTAAATAGTTACATTTTGGGGAGTGCCGGTCATGGCGCAATGCAAACGAATCCGACGAGGAACCATAAGGTTGTGGGTTCAATCTCTGGCCTTGCTCAGTGGGTTAAGGATCCGGCATTGTAATGAGCTGTGGTGTAGGTTGCAGACGCCGCAGGATTGGGTTGGAGACGCCGCTCCAGCTCCAATTAGACCCCTAGCCTGGGAACCTCCATATGCCTCGGATTTGGCCCTAGAAAAGACAAAAAAAAAAAAAGATCTGCCACGTCTGTGACCTATACCACAGCTCACGGCAATACCAGATCCTTAACCCACTGCGTGAGGCCAGGCATCGAACCCGCAACCTCATGGTTCCTAGTTGGATTCGTTTCCACTTCGCCACGACGGGAACTCCGGGGCAAGAAGATTTCTTCCTGAGCCCTCCACCCTTGTCTTCACTCACTTCCCACAGGAAAGAGCATGTGGTAAAGACAGGCCTGTGGCTGCAGTGCAGGGGAGCATGAGAGCACAGCAGAGGGAGGGAAAGAACAAGGACATGGCAGCAAGAAAATACAGACTAGGATGGGCTGGGAGAAGATGCCAAACTGATACACTCTTGCTCATCCTGAAGGTCAACAGGTCACAAAGGGAGGAGACACAGAAATGCTCAATACACAGACCCCGTGATCAAAGACACAGACACTACAGTCCCAGAGCACTAAAATAACAGGGGTTATTTCACCCTGTTCAGGAGTTCCCATTGTGGTGCAATGGAAACAAATCCGACTAGGAACCATGAGGTTGTGGGTTCGATCCCTGGCCTCCCTCAGTGGGTTAAGGATCCAGTATTGCTGTGAGCTATGGTGTAGGTGGCAGACGCGGCTCAGATCCACTGTTGCTATGGCTGTGGTGTAGGCCAGCAGCAACAGGTCTGATTCGACCCCTAGCCTGGGAACCTCCATATGCCGTGGGCTCGCCCCTAAAAAAACAAAAGACAAAAAAATTAATTAATTAATTAATTAAATAACCCCTGCTCACAAAAGAGGCCAAAGCAGCGTCTGACTCTCCCATTTTATCTAAGGCCCAGGCGAAAAGCCTATGAGGACTTCCCTAGCAACTCTTCCTCGTGAACACAAAGGACTGAAAGCGCCCGCAGCCAGTTTCTTCTCCGCTCCTGCTGTCGACACACAGGAGGAGAGGAGGGGAGACAGACTGTAGGAACAAATATTTGGAAGATAAGGAACAGAGGGAAAAGGTGGAAGAAGCTGCATCCTAGGCATCTGAATTTTTGTTGCTTTTTTAGGGCCGCCCCCATGGCATATGGAGGGTCCCAGGCGAGGGGTCAAACTGGAGCTGTAGCTGCCAACCTACCCCTTCAGCAACAGCCGCGGGGGGATCGAAGCCACGTCTGTGACCTACATCACAGGTCACTGCAATGCTGGATCCTTAACCCACCGAGCAAGGTCAGGGATCAAACCTGAAACCTTATGGTTCCTAGTCGGATTCATTAACCACTGAGCCACGACGGGAACTCCCAAGTCTCCTTGTTTTAATCGACCTCGACGTGGGTTCCATGACCCTGGAAATGGGAGTTCCCAGTAGTACAAGCTCATTCTGGGCAGGTGGCAGATACAATTTGACACCAACTACTCAGAAAAGAAACCTCAAACACACTACTGAATTCAGAGGGCTTATTACGACAACTGTTAAGTCCCTCAAATCGTGGCCATCAATCTTGGTTGAAGAGCTTCTATAAACTTCTCCCAGTATCAAAACTTAAGGCAACTCAATCAAGTGCAAGAACACACTGAACCTCAATGCATCTCTCCTGGTCTTTGGAAATCTAAATATGCATTAAAAACATGACAAGAGACACTGCAATTGCTCTAAGATGTCAGGTCCTGCTTCCTCAGAAGCATCTCATAGAAGCAGGGGAGCCTCCCTGCATCGGATTCCTGGAGGGACACACTGACCTGGCAGTGGAAGAAGACCACCTGGACGTGGAAGGAGCCCGACTGGCCTGTCCCCTAGCAAGGGGGTCTTAGCTGAAACTGCGGGAGGAGGGCCTAGGAAGCAGTTCTTTCCCGGGGTTGGAAGGAGCGGAGGTCGAGTGCCCACGATGGGGGTGTTACTGCCTTGAAATGAGGGAGGATCACTGCTGGCCGAAGGATTTGGTGTCTCACCACCTAGAAAAATGAAGAAAACAAATGGTCAGCAGAAGCCTGCTGCAGAGGTCAGGTTGCTGCACAAACAACAAGTAACAATTCCAGGAAGACCTTCCCTTCTTCGGACTTAGAGGTGTCTCTAATCAAAAAGCCACAGGATCAGAGTTCCCTTCAAGGCTCAGCAGGTACTGACTGGGCTCCATGAGGATGCAGGTTGGAACCCTGGCCTCCCTCAGTGGGTTAAGGATCCGGTGTTGCCCTGACCTGGGGTGTAGGTCAGAGACATGGCTCGGATCCTAAACTGCTGTGGCTATGGTGCAGCCAGGCAGCTGTTGCTTTGATTCGACCCCTAGCCTGGGAACTTCCACATGCTGTGAGTGCAGCCCTAAAAAGCAAAAAAAAAAAAAAAAAAAAAAAAGCAACAGCATCAGGAGTTCCTGTTGTTGTAGCTCAGCAGGAATGAACCCGGCTAGCACCCATGAGGACACAGGTTTGACCCCTGACCCTGCTCAGTTGCCATGAGGCATGGTTTAGGTCACAGACATGGCTTGGATGTAACAAAGGCCAGAAACTACAGTTCTGATTCAACCTTTAGGCTGGGAACTTGCATATGCTGTGGGTGGGGCCCAGAAAAAAAAAAAAAAAAAGACAACAGGATCAGCTGTACACCCAAACCTAACACAACTTTGCAAATCAACTACACTTCAAAACAAACAAACAAACAAAAGAGCATCCGTATGTTAGCTAGATTGACTGTGATGAAAACTACACAATACATACAAATATTGAGTCATTATGTTGTACACCAAAACTAATATATCTCAATACAAATAAATTTAAAAATAAATCAAGTAAGCATTCGGGAAAAAAAAAAAAAAACCAAAACTGTTATATTTTAGGCTTATGGGTTCCCTCCCCAGCCTGAGAAAGTAAGTTCAATAAAAGTGTACAAAAATAAACAGTAATTGATAATAACAATTTCTCTAAAGCTTTCACATGGGTTTTACAACCTCAGCTACTCTTCCCTACAATGGACTATTATTTTCTTCTCACCTACTTAACGCAAAACAAACAATCTGAAAAGTGACTCCTTGAAGGCTTATAACCACCTGAAGGGCTCTTTAAAATCAGGGAGATTAGGAACTGCTTCTTCATGTTTACCATTCACTTCAAAGTCCTCTTGAAAATGTGTCAATTAAAAAACAAACTGAGGAGTTCCCGTCGTGGCGCAGTGGTTAACGAATCCGACTAGGAACCATGAGGTTGCGGGTTTGGTCCCTGCCCTTGCTCAGTGGGTTAACGATCCGGCGTTGCCGTGAGCTGTGGTGTAGGTTGCAGACGCGGCTCGGATCCCGCGTTGCTGTGGCTCTGGCGTAGGCCGGCGGCTACAGTTCCAATTCAACCCCTAGCCTGGGAACCTCCATATGCCACGGGAGCGGCCCAAGAAATAGCAAAAAGACAAAAAAAAATGAAAAAATCAGAAAAACATAAATAAACTGATAGGGAACCAGAACTCGCTCAGTGGGTAAGGGATCCGGCGTTGCCACAGCTGTGGCTCAGATCGCTGACCCAGCTCAGATCTAGCGTGGCTGCGGTCAGGCAGGCAGCTATAGCTCCAATTCGACCCCCTGCCTGGGAATTTCCATGTGCCACAAGTGCCCTAGGGGGAAAAAAAAAAAAGAAGAATATTCGCAAGGAAAAGGGACTATTGCAAACACCTTCCAGTTGTCCTTTCCTGGTGTGGAGGTAGTCGATGAGCAGGTCCAGCTCATTCTTGTACAGATGCTTGCCCTCATCCAACAGGAAGAGAAGATGCCGGATGCACGAAGGGACGGAGTAGCTGGTGAGGCTGTCTCGGGCCAGGAAGTCATCCACCAGATCTCCAGCCCGCAGAGAAATGCCAGGACGTTCCCGCTGCTCCCGTTTAGCAAATAATCTCCTATGTTCTTGCGCCACCAGCGCCAGGGCATTCTCCAGGGGAATATGACGAAGGACTAGGGACAAGAGAAACCTTGCTTTACATCAAATGGGTGCCCTGATGGCTTTTAAAACACATGCACAAAAAGAAAAGAGTTAAGGCAATCAGCAAAGAACACAGTTAATGAAACGACACGTTGTTTAAACGGTCTCAGCTTTCAGTACAGATGTGACTATCGACTGATTCAAGAGACTCTCAACAGCAGGTGCCCTGTCAGATTTCAGAAATCAAACATTACATTCTGCTTCAAAATTATAACATGTGGCAGCTTGGTTTGCCGTTTCCACACAATCCCTTATTTCACCATTGGATGGCTTCATGCGAAGTTGACTATAGAGAGAGAGGAGAAATATGCCGCATGTGTGTCTATGGGAATTCTTACAACTAAACAAATCTGGCCTGAAAAAAAAAAAAGCAGATGCGGAGTTCCTGTCGTGGCTCCGCAGAAACGAATCTGACTAGGAACCATGAGGTTGAGAGTTCGATCCCTGGCCTCACTCTGTGAGTTAAGGATCCAGTGTTGCCGTGAGCTGTGGTGTAGGCTGGCAGCTGTGGCCCTGACTAGACCCCTCGCCTGGGAACTGCAGAAGGCTGCAGGTGCGGCCCTAAAAATCAAACAAACAAAAAACACACAAAACAGATCCAACTTCAACCATTACTGGCTACTTGAAAAATGGAAACACACACACACACACACACACACACACACCACACACACACCCTGTCCCCCAAAGGCGAAGGTTTTCATTTGCTTCCAGCAATCAGGGTGTGTGACTTGAGTGTGATTCAGAGAAGAAACAACCAGGAACTGAGACGAGCAGCTTTTACACAGCAAGAAGGGATGAGAAAAGAGTGAAGCAGGTATGGCCGTTTCTCATCATGTGCCTTTTAGTGTTTATCTTTTAACTCTGTATATGCAATGCA
Organism: Phacochoerus africanus; assembly: GCF_016906955.1. NCBI lineage: Eukaryota > Metazoa > Chordata > Mammalia > Artiodactyla > Suidae > Phacochoerus > Phacochoerus africanus. Next base: position 34,670,874 of record NC_062551.1, on the reverse strand, counting down.
TACACTGAGGGTGACAACAGACAGACCCGTGGTAGGGGCTTCCAGGCTCTGTCACTGTTGCACATGGAATAACAGCCATCTACGTGGCTCCCCAGTCCTTGGCACAGGTCTACAGGATCTTAAAGCGATTCAAAAGCCTTTCCAGAAGTCCCGTTTTGGCACAGTGGTAATAAACCCGACTGGTATCCATAACAACGTGGATTCGGTCCCTGGCCTCGCTCAGTGGGTAAAGGATCCAGAATTGCTGTGAGCTGCAGTGTAGGTCGCAGACGCGGATCAGATCCATTGGTGTAGGCCAGCAGCTACAGCTACAATTCCACCCATAGCCTGGGAACTTCCATGTGCTGCAGGTGCAGCCCTAAAGAGACAAAAAAAAAAAAAGCCTTTCCAGGAGTTTCCATTGTGATGCATCGGAAATGAATCCGACTAGTATCGATGAGGATGTGGGTTTGATCCCTGGCTTTGCACACTGGGTCGGGGAATCTGGCCTTGCCATGAGCAGTGGTGTAGGTCGCAGGTGCGGCCAGGATCCCATGTTGCTGTGGCTGTGGTGCAGGCTGGCGGTTGCAGCTCTGATTCAACCCCTAGCCTGGGAACTTCCATATGCTGTGGTGTGGCCATAAAAAGACAAAACAAACAAAAAAAAAGCCTTTCCCGGTCAGGTTTGGAGTGCTCTGAACCCTAATTAATACATTTAAAAAAATTAATTCTAGGAGTTCCCGTTGTGGTGCAGCGGTTAACGAATCCGACTATAAACCATGAGGTTGCGGGTTCGGTCCCTGGCCTTGCTCAGTGGGTTAAGGATCCGGCGTTGCCTGAGCTATGGTGTACGTTGCAGACGCAGCTCAGATCCTGAGTTGCTGTGGCTCTGGCATAGGCTGGCAGCTACAGCTCTGATTAGACCCCTAGCCTGGGAACCTCCATATGCCACAGGAGCAGCCCAAGAAATGGCAAAAAGACAATCAATCAATCAATCAATCAATCAGTAAACTCTAGATACCAAGAGCAGGTTTTACATTACATAATGGCTGTAGTCAATGCCAGGTAACTTCTGATCGCTCCTAAGTGTATCCACTGAGAATAAGACTTAATAAAACTTAATAAAAGTTTAATTTTAGGAGCTCAGTCGAAACAAATCTGACTGGGAACCATGAGGTTGTGGGTTCGATCCCTGGCCTCGCTCAGTGGGTGAAGGATCCAGCTGAGCCTTGAGCTGTGAGCTGTGGTGTAGGTCGAAGACGCAGCTCGGATCCCGTGTTGCTGTGGCTCTGGTGTAGGCCGGCGGCTACAGCTCTGATTCAACCCCTAGCCTGGGAACTTCCATATGTCGAGGGAGCAGCCCTAGAAATAACAACAACAACAAAAAAAAGGTTACATTTAGGAAGAAACATGAATATATATATGTCTGCCATCAGGTGCTAAAGTTTCATTGAGTATTTTAAATATTTGCTTTGGCAGAGAAGTAGGTCCACACACTTGTGAATAATGGCTGCACTCAAGTATGAAGCCAACCATGGACTATAAAGCACTGTGAAGGTGAGCCTAGGACTAACCTTGCTGGAGTACCTGTCATGGAGCAGTGGAAACGAATCTGACTAGGAACCATGAGGTTGCAAGTTCAATCCCTGGCCTTGCTCAGTGGGTTAAGGAACCTCCATATGCTGTGGGTGAAGCCCTAAAAAGCAAAAACCAACAAATAAAATGAAATAGATGTACCTTATAGGAGAAGTTCTTTTTAATTATGATCTGAGATCAATAATGAAATTCATGGATGAAACATTAAACATTTACCTATATACCATATCCCGGAGATGAGAAAAAGATACTATCTTTTGAATTTGTAACCTGTTAAAAACAGATAGCACTTTTTTCCAAAAAGTGCTGCGTGTTTTTAAAAGCATTTTAGTATTCGACAAATTATTCAATCTACTTACTTGAGTGGTAATTTCCTAAACGATCTTGCATGAATATTAACACTTAAGTAACCAGATGTGGTTATTAGACATTTGCACTACCTGTTCATACTATACTGTTCCCCAGCCTCAGCCCAGGATATTGGGACTTGCCATTTTTGAAAATATGCATTTTTGGAGTTCCTGTTGTGGCTCAGCTGGAACAAATCCAACTAGGATCCATGAGGATGCAGGTTCAATCTGTGGCCTCGCTCAGTGGGTTAAGGATCCAGCATTGCCATGAGCTGTGGGGTAGGTCGCAGAAGAGGCACTGCTGTGGCTGTGGCGCAGACCCGCAGCTACAGCTCTGATTTGAACCCCTAACCTGGGAACCTCCAGATGCCACAGGTTCAGCCCTTAAAAATAAATAAGAAAATATGCATTTTCTTTTACATTTTCAGTACTTACGAATGACATAAATATGACTTAAGGCTTATTATGTCTTTAAAATAAATTAGATATTTTCTTTGAGAAAAAGAAAAAGCCCAATTTCTTTTGTTTTTTGCTTTGGATTGGTTGCTTTTTTTTTTTTAATTTTATGGCTCCATCCATACCATATGGAAGTTCCCAGGCCAGGGACTGAATCCCATCCTCAGCTGTGGCCTACACCATAGTTGCGAAAACGCCAGATCCTTTAGCCCACTGAGCTAAACTGGGGATCCAACCTCTGCAGAGACCCAAGCCACTGCAGCCAGATTGTTAACACGCTGCACCATTATAGGAATTCTGGTTACCTAATATTTTGGATTCTTAAGGCAGAAGCACTTAAGACGATTTAAGCTTTAATAGTCTCTAATACACCCATGAGTACTCTGTGATACCGATTCAAATCATTTTATCTTAACTGGATTCAATTTAGTTACTGACAAATGTAAACCTTTAAAATGTACCAGCCCGCAAACAAAAAACTATTACATTTTGAAAGCAGGATCTATTTGTTTTTTCTTTTTGTCTTTTGTTGTTGTTGTTATTGTTGTTGCTGTGGTTGTTGCTATTTCTTGGGCCGCTCCCGCGGCATATGGAGGTTCCCAGGCTAGGGGTTGAATCGGAGCTGTAGCCACCGGCCTACGCCAGAGCCACAGCAACGCGGGATCCGAGCCGCGTCTGCAACCTACACCACAGCTCACGGCAACGCCGGATCCTTAACCCACTGAGCAAGGGCAGGGACCGAACCCGCAACCTCATGGTTCCTAGTCGGATTCGTTAACCACTGCGCCACGACGGGAACTCCTGAAAGCAGGATCTGTTTTGAGTGACTGTTCTAGATTGCGCTCAACTTACCTTTGGTAGACTTATGAAGCAAAATTACGGTACAAGAGCAAAGTTCTACGTTAGACTGTTCAACAAGAATACAAAACGGGGACCCATCATCCTTAACTTCCTGGAGTGCTCGAGTGACGTCTGATTCAGAGGCAAGGAATATCATTTCCACCACCAGGCCATGATCCTGTAACTGATGACCTATGTCTGTTGCATATTCCCTTTAAAACACACACAAACATACACATGAAAAAGGTGGGTTACTTTCAATTAAACAAACCAAAAAAACTATGTCACAAAGCAATTGTTCCAAGATATATTATTATTATTATTATTATTATTATTATTATTACTGCTTTTTGGGCTGCACCTGGGGCATATGGGTGTTCCCAGACTAGGTGTCAAGTTGGAGCTTCGACTGCACAGCCACAGCCACAGCCACATGGGATCAGAGCCCTGTCCACGTCCTACCCCACAGCTCACGGCAACACTGGATCCTTAACCCACTGAGCAAGGACAGGGATCGAACCCATTTCCTCATGGTTACTAGTCAGATTCGTTGACTGCTGAGCCCCGAAGGGAGCTGCTCCACAGGCACTTTGACATGCCACCAATTTAAGCAAGTGAGCTGCAAGATACCATATTTTTACTGTATTAAGTGAGGAGATGCCACATTTTCCCAAAAATCACACATGTCCTGCAACTTCTCTTCATCCTTAGACATGTTGAAAACACTCCAGGGTGTGTAGCCATCTGATGGAATCAGTTAAGAGAACTGGAGGCAACTCTCCCCAAAAGGAAAACTTTTTTTGTTGAAAACTTAGCATCCTCCTTTGGTTGATTATGTACATAATTTTATAAAGAAAGCAGAGTTGGTCAAAGTCGTGTTTCTGTGTGGCATGATACGCTGGGTCTGAGCACCATGAATATGGCCCGTGTTTTTCTTTTTTCTTTTTGCCTTTTTGCCATTTCTTGGGCCACGGGATGGGCCATTCCCGTGGCATATGGAGGTTCCCAGGCTAGGGGTCCAATCAGAGCTGTAGCTGACGGCCTACACCACAGCCACAGCAACACAGGATCCAAGCCGAGTCTGCAACCTACACCACAGCTCACGGCAACGCCAGATCCTTAACCCACTAAGCAAGGCCAGGGATCGAACCCACAACCTCATGGTTCTTAGTTGGATTCGTTAACCACTGAGCCACGACGGGAACTCCTGGCCCATGTTTTTCAAAATGGAATGATTCAAGTGTTATCCACTGACATGAATTCAATGTAAAGACCACAATGAAAATTTTCAACTATATTAAAGAACAGAGGGGCTGTATCTTCAGAAAAACCAAGCAAATGCTCCTGATAATTAGTTCCTGGAAGAGACCAGTCCTTGTTGAGGTTATTACCACTGAGACAATTCCTTGCCGAAGGGTAAATGGTTAACACTGGAGTTAAGCATCCAATCAACACCAACCACCCCATAAAGGACCTTGGATCAAAACCCAGTCATCTCATCCCTGTTTTTTTGGCCTCAGCCCTTAAGAATCGCTCCTCTGCTACTCCTTTGGCTTCCATTCCTGTCTCATATCGGCTGAGAAACCTGCATTAGGCGATTCTGTTGTGACTCCGTGGTAATGAACCCGACTAATTCAAATCATGACATCTCATGTGAACGACTTTGTGATAATTTTCACTCTGCAAATATGAACTGTCATGAAATGAGGATGCCCCCCAAAAAGGCCCAGCTCAAATGATACTATTCCCTGAATCCTCCTTGATTCATCTCATTGGCCCCCACAACGGTAACCGTTTCTTCCTTGTGTGTATACGCGACTAAAGAGCAGCAACAACCCTTAGCATAGTCCACCTTCCATTTGTTATTTACGCATGTGGCATCTTATTAGACTCTGCGTGGTCCAAATAGGAATTGTTACTTCATTATCTTTATGTTTCTGTCTGTGCCCAGCACAGAGCTTGACATGTAACAGTGCGCAAAAGGTATATTTTGTGAATGAAAAATTAATGATGGCAGAAAAAAAGCTTTTCTAGAAGCTGGTTTAGGAAAGTAGGAACGATTTCAGAAAATAAATTCAAGAGGAAAACAAACACATGACACTTCCTATTTGCAAAGTGACAGCCCATGAGTGAAAACTATCACAAAATAGTTCACGAGATGACATGGTTTGAGGAGTCCCCTGACATGGCTCAGCAGAAACGAATCTGACTAGTACCCATGAGGATACACGTTCGATCCCTGGCCTCGCTCAGTGGGTTAAGGACCCCTCTTGCCGTGAGCTGTGGTTTAGGTCGCAGACACGGCTCGGACCTGGCATTGCTGTGCTGCAATGCAGGCTAGCCTGAGGTCCGATTCGACCCCTAGCCTAGGGAACCTCCATATGCTACAGGTGTGGCCCTAAAATGACCCCCCCCAAAAATGGATGACATGATTTGAAAATTAATTCCTGTTTTGGAATATAAAGGGATGAATTAGCCCACTAACTGATCCCTCCAAATCTTTCCGACATTCAAGAGACAAGAGAGCCAGAGACACCGCCTAGTGTGTGCCATCTCTGTCAGATGCAGAGCCCACACGGCAGAGTTCCTAAATTGCATCCACCAGGATTCTGATCCATGGCTAGATGCCAGACCCACAGAGCGCCAGGCAGTGGAGTGACCACCACTCCAGGGTGACCGGGGAGACCAGCCCTCTCCGCCACAAAGCTCTGCACTCAAATTCACACCAGCCAGCCTGGCCCTGGCAAGAACATCAGGGTTGTTGAAGTCCAATGGCCGCTGGAATCAGTCACGATCCAAAAGGAAGAGCAACAGGCTACAAGTCAGTGGGGGGGGATGCTTGCTACAAGTTTTGAGAAAGCTCATCTAGTCGGAAGATTAACGTAGCTTCCAGGGCCGATGCAGGGGATGGGAGCAGGCTTGCCAAATGTTGAGGGAAAACAAGGCTCCTATGCATGCTGCGTCCTGACCGCCTCTGGGTTCAAAATCAGTTTAAATTGCTACATGATCAAATTAATCCGGGGCATGGCTGGTTGTCTTTCAATTATTAAAGGGAAATCCCATCATTTTCTAATGTAAAATGAACTGCCCTCTCTCACCCTCCCCACGCTACGACTGACCTCATTTCTTCTAGGATGCTGTCTCCCAAGGTCCAACCCACATACCCCTCCAAACGAGATGGAGCTATGATGTGGCTTTACAAACTCAGAGATGCTACCTACAAATAAAGTAGCTCTCTGAAAAGAAGACATCATAGAATAAAAATTGAGTCATTTTTTTTTTCCCTCTGGTCTTTTTAGGGCTGCACCCATGGCACTGGAGGTTCTCAGGCTAGGGGTCAAAACAGAGCTGCAGCTGCCGGCTGACGCCACAGGCACGCCAGCGCAGGATTTGAGCCATGTCTGCAGCCTACACTGCAGCTCATGGCAACACCAGATCCTTAACCCACTGAGCAAGGCCAAGGATTGAACCCGCGTGCTTATGGATGCTAGTCAGATTCGTTTCTGCTGAGACACAACAGGAACCCTGAGTCAGTTTTAAACTGTTTATTTTCACATAAATATGTGCCGAAAACCAATGCTACCTTAATGCTGGGTTGTGTTTTGTGTGTGCCTGGCCTTCTGTTCAGGAATTATTAGTCCTCATCAGGTCTGGGTCTTCGTATAACACACTCAGGGCCTGGCCTGGAGTAACTGTGTATAATGCCATCCGACCAATCGCCTACAGGCCAGGCTCTCTGCCAAGCACTATAAAACCCGACAAAATCCAGAGACACAGTTACCCTCAAATGTGAAGTTCCTGTCTGCCATCAAGTGCCAGGCAGTGGTGTGGGAGATCAGGGCATGACTTGGGCCCAACGTACCAGCTGGAGACAGACCAAGAGGCAATTATGCTTACACAGCCTGTGCGAGCTGGGCCGGAGGAGAAGAGGGAATGGGCATTGCAGATCGAAGCAAAAACAGCACAAAGGCTGGGAGGGGTTCAACACACAGCTATGAAATGGGAGGACCCTTCTCTGAAAGATGAGTTAAGAACGACCTTTCTGGCACATTACACTAGATCAGGGCTGGCACAGGGAACCCAACCCAGAAAATAGCTTCGGTTTTTTCCTTTGACTGATAAAATTAGCAGGAATTTCTGCTGTGGAGCAGCAAGAGTGGCAGCATCTTAGAAGCACTGGGACACAGGTTGGATCCCCAGCTTGGCACAATAGGTCGAGGATGCAGCATTGCTGTAGCTGTGACGGAGGTTGAGACTGTGGCTCGGATCTGATCCCTGGCTCGGGAACTCCATAAGCCGAAGAGGGGTGGGCAAAAAAAAAAAATTTATATTGCCATGAGCTGTGGTGTAGGTTGCAGACACAGCTCAGATCAGGCGTTGCTTTGGCTATGGTGTAGGTTGGTGGCTACAGCTCTGATTCGACCCCTAGCCTAGGAACCTCCACATGCCATGGGTCCAGCCCTAAGAAGCAAAAAAAAAAAAATTTATAGATGCTCACTGTAGTAAACTCGGGCAACACAAAAAAGCTGAATAAGGAGTTCCACTGTGGCTCAGAGGAAACGAATCTGACTGGCATCCATGAGGACACAGTTTCAATCCCTGGCCTTGCTCAGTGGGTTAAGGATCCGACATTGCCGTGAGCTGTGGTGTAGGTCGCAGATGCAGCTGGGATCCTGCATTGCTGTGGCTGTGGTGTAGGCAGTTACAGCTCCGATTCGACTCATAGCCTGGGAACTTCCGAGTGCCTTGGGTACAGCCCTAAAAAGACAAAGAAAAAAAAAAAGAAAGAAAAAGAAAAGCTGAATTAGACAGGAATCTTCAGGCATCTCTCCACCCACAGGATGCCTCTACCACCACTCTGATCAACCCAACAGCATAATTCTTGTAACTCTTAAAGCAGTGTTGGAGCAAATCGCTTTGCGTTTCAATGCTCAGTGACAATTTGTTTTACAAAACCTATATGAAACGCCGAAGAGAAATGCATCTACCTCTGTTCTTTGTTGATAAAAACGATAATGCAATCTGAAGGCCTCTCTTGATCACGCTCTTTCTGAATCACTTGATAAAAGTACTGGAAAAGCCTCTCTTCCCGAGCGTCCCTGGCATCATCTGAAAAATATTGATGTATTCATGCTTTTTGCAAGGCCAAGAGCAGAGCACCGGTGAGCAAAAGCTCATCCCAAGAAAGGTTTTCGGGGTTTGTTACAAAAAGTATAAGTGAAAGACGACACCTCTGCAAGGGATAGAGGAGAGCGGAAAGCATAATGGATTCTTAACAAGACTCTTACCGAAGTGACAGTCCTGGCATTGGGCGGGGGCATCCTCAGTCTCTTTTGAATAATCAGCCGCCTTCTGCTGCAATTCCTCAGGGCTGCTGGATGAGGGAAAATAGAAGTGTTTGTGCAAATACAGTTTCCCTCCAAATGTTATGTCCCCAAAAGCCAAAAAAATAAATACAAGATCACTAGCACAATATATAAGGCCCTAAATAAAGGCAGTGTCTACTTAGCGGTAAAATCATGCTCAATAATCTGTTCTTCTTTTAGAATATTTTTAGTACCTGGGAATTTTTTTTTTTTTTTTTGGTCTTTTTAGGGCTGCAACCGTGGCATATGGAGGTTCCTAGGCTAGGGGCCAAATCAGAGCTGTAGCCTCCAGCCTACCCCACAGCCACAGCAATGCCAGATCCGAGCCATGTCTGTGACCTACACCACAGTTCATGGCAACACCAGACCTTGACCCACTGAGCAAGGCCAGGGATCGAACCCACAACCTCATGGTTTCTAGTCAGATTCGTTAACCACCCAGCCATGATGGGAACTCCCAGTATCTGGGAATCTACCCTTTCCCATTCATTTCCTCTTGTCTGTTATAACAAAACGGACTACATGGAGCCATGGTTCTTCGTCACCTAAGACTCCGATACAGAGTGAGATTCATACTTTAAGGCATTAATTCTAAAGGATATGAGATAATTTCATCTGTAGAGTTCATCTTGTAAAGAAGGGGCACTTATCTCTGATGGTTTTCCTTGGATATGGGTACAAAATGAATCAACAAGATCTGCTCACTTTACTTCTCAACACGCCACAGCTCCTATGAGCAAGCTCTTTTCCCTTGCTAATGGCCTGCAAAAGATGCACAGATGCTAGGTAATCTATCTGCCATCTAAAGTAGTCCCCTTTGCTGTGATTTAAAAAGAAAGGGGGGCATTTGATGCACCATGTACCCTAAATCAGGTGTTTTTACTTCGGGCCCCCAGCATCCAGACACCAATGCTTTCTGGCACAAGGAATGTCCTGCCAGGGAGAGAACCACCTGGGCAGACAGCAATTAGCTCTTTTCTCACTAGAGGCATCACACTGCATGGCAAAGCGGCCACAGAACACCTTAGTCAAACCATGACTCGAGTTCCCATCGTGACTCAGCAGTTAACGAACCCAACTAGCATCCATGAGGATGTGGGTTTGATCCCTGGCCTCGCTCAGTGGGTAAAGGATCTGGCGTTGCTATCAGCTGTGGTATAGGCCAGTGGCTGCAGATCCGATTGGACTCCTAGCCTGAAAACCTCCATGTGCCACGGGTGCGGCCCTAAAAAGGCAAAACAAATAAACACCTCATAACTACTCAACAAGCTGTGTGCAAGCTTAGCTCCCTTTGCTCTTCCCCTATATAATTTTTCTTTTTGTCTTTTTTTTTAGGGCCGCATGCACCCACAGCATATGGAGGTTCCCAGACTAGGGGTCTAATCCAAGCTGTAACCACCGGTCTACGCCGCAGCCACAGCAACGCCAGATCTGAGGCATGTCTGCGACCTACACCACAGCTCACAGCAATGCCAGATCCCTCAGCCACTGAGCAAGGCCAGGGATTGAACCCACAACCTCATGATTCCTAGTCAGATTCGTTTCCATTGTGCCACATCAGGAACTCCCCCTGTACAATTTTCACTCAGGATCGTGTCCACATTCACCCTCCCAGCAGAGCAGACTTGCAGCTCCAGACTTCCAGATGTTGAGCTTCTGCCTGAGTCCATGCCGCCCTACTGCCCTGAGAATCCTGAGCTACCCAAGAACGCCTCCCTCCCCCAGGCAGGCTTTCTCTCCGTCATGCACTCCAGAGGCCATGCATTGTTCAGGCTACCTGCCTGCTTCAGCTTCTGCTACACACTGGGCCCTGGCAGGCACAAACCGCCAACTTCACACACTTGCTTTCTTCTCATAAAGTGGTATGGAAACGCCCCACCACCAGCCTAAGAAATTAGAGGGGGTCGGGGGTGGGGCAGAAGCAAGGACCAGTTCGTCCAGGAGAGGCTGTATAATGTTAAAATTGCCACTGCCTGGATGTGCATCTCCGCTCCGCCACTTACTAACCAGGTAAGCCGGAACCTCCTTATGCCTCAGTTTTCTCACCTGTAAAGTGGGGCTATTGGGAGACCCTGCCTCTAAGAGGTGCTATGAGGATTCGAGGAGCTCGTCAGGTAAATCCCGTAAACGAGTGCCTGATACAGGTACCAACGGATGAAAGCTCTATCATCCTCCTTCACTTTAAAAAGCTTCAGGCCCAAGGCTAAGCGAATCCCGAGTTCAGGAAAATCACCAAACAGTGCAAGGAGCTAAGTCTCTTTTTCAGGAAATGCTACCTGCGAGACGCTAACCCCCATTAATAGTCACTCCTGAATTCTCTCCTTTTAAGTGCTTCCGCAGTTGAAGAAAGCATTTTTCAATGCTGAATTATTAATCTAATCTGACACAAAGCTCAACATTCATGCAGGCAAGAGAGAGGCCCTGTCAAGGTTCATACATACAAAAATCAATTCAAATACAGTTCAAGGAAAGCTGCTTTTACCCAAACGACAGAGGTAGATCCGAGGCAAGAAGCTTGAACTGCCACGGTGATTTACCTCTTTGGGGTCTCAGAACCCCGCTGCCGAAGGTAGACGGCAGAGGAAACTACACAAGATAACCTTCAAAACCAGTTGGCTGCCTTTAGCACACTGCCCAATGCTCAAAAACAATGAGGAATAACCCTCGGGACATAACATTAGTGAAAGACGTGAGTTCCAGAACTGTACACCAGCGGGAGCCGTTTCCGTTATTAGCAGGGAGGGGGAAAAATGCGGAGAGCTCCGAAGAGGGATTTTCACTTTTTCTGACCAGACACTTTTACATCTATTTATCCATTTCTTGGGTTCAAAAAATATTTAAGTGACTTTTTTTTTATTTGTTTTGTTTTGTCTTTTTGCCTTTTCTAGGGCTGCTTCCCACCGCACATGGAGGTTCCCAGGCTAGGGGTCTAATTGGAGCTACAGCCACCAGCCTACGCCAAAGCCACAGCAACTCAGGATCCAAGCCACGTCTGCGACCAACACCGCAGCCCATGGCAACACCAGATCCTTAACCCACTGAGGGAGGCCAGGGATAGAACCCGCAACCTCATGGTTCCTAGTTGGATTCATGAACCACTGCGCCACGATGGGAACTCCTAAGTGACCTTTTTTATATTTAAGTGCTCTGGAGTATTGGTCCATTTCATAATAAAATAAATTTGCTTTTATTTTTTTTGTCTTTTTGCGTTTGCTTGAGCCGCTCCCGCAGCATATGGAGGTTCCGAGGCTAGGGGTCGAATCAGAGCTGTAGCCACCGGCCTACGCCAGAGCCACAGCAACGTGGGATCTGAGCCACATCTGCGACCTGCACCACAGCTCATGGCAACGCCAGATCCTTAACCCACTGAGCAAGGCCAGGGATCGAACCTGAAACCTCATGGTTCCTAGTCGGATTCGTTAACCATTGCACCACGACGGGAACTCCAAATTTGCATTTTTTGAGCACATACCAATGGTTAGATGGTAGCAGAGAAAAGGTATGGAGGCATGCAAGAAGGGAGCTGAAAAATGAAGGGTAGGAGTTCCTGCTGTGACAGTAGGTTATGAACCTGACTCGTATCCATGAGGATGCAGGTTCGATCCCTGGCCTCGCTCAGCGGGTTAAGGATCCGGCATTGCCGTGAGCGGTGGTGTAGGTCGCAGATGTGGTTTGGATCTGGCATTGCTGTGGCTGTGGTGTAGGCTGGCAGCTGCAGCTCTGATTCAGCCCCTAGCCTGGGAACCTCCATATCTTGTGGGTGCAGCCCTGAAAAGATTCTAAAACAAGGAAGTCTAGGTGATTCCCCAGTGGCTTAATGGTTAAGGATCTGGCTCAGGTCACTGCTGTGGCGTGGGCTCAATATGTGGCCCAGGAACTTCCATATACTGCAGGTGTGGCCAAAAAAAGAAAAAAAGAAAGACATCGAGGGCCTGCTACAGATAACCCACCAGGTGAGTCACCCAGGCGGAGCTGACGGAGAAACCCACAAAGGGGGTTGAGTCCCTTCGGGCTGCAGGTCTATTTTACTTCCTAGGGTCTAAAGGCCTCCCAAAAGGTGGAGGTTGAAGCAGAATGGCAAAATATGATCAAGTTGACCTGAGGGACTTTCCAGAAAGCAAATATTAATAACATCATTTTTAACAAACACATACGTCTGCACCATAAGACCACATCTAAATTATTACCAAAGCTTTTAGCAAATGGAGCCACAACAATAAAATTTTACCTTAGCCTATCTTCGCTCTCCTTTAAATGGCCCTCTTGGGGAGAATAAGAAGTCGGTGTAAAAGGTTTATGTGGGTTACTGCTAAAAAAAACCAACAAAGAGCAAATTACACTTAAGAAGAAATTATTTCCCACAGTCCTGCCATCGCTTTCCACGGGTCTGATACACTCAAAGGGGACTGAGTCTTCTGTTCAACTGGGTTTTAAAAACTCGAACAATGGCTCTTCTCCAGACGTTCTCTCCAAGAACCCTTATTTGAGTTTGTAATGCCTACTTCTATTTTTGTCTGGTTGGTTTGCTCACTGCTTTGGGAGAGTTGACAACAGAAGGCACAGCTGTGTCACCAAGAAAGGACCACTATAAACTCATTGACTACAGACTCAAGGAACTTCAACTGCATGAAGCTGACTTCCCACCTTAGCTGAACTAAACCTGAAAGTGAAGGATGCAATGCTGGTGGTGTTTGGGAATTAGGAAAAATGATAATACCAATAAATCACTATTGTATTTTAAAGCTTCCCTTTGCCAGATAGATGCTCCATCAGTATCACCATAAATTTTTGTGGATGATCTGCCACCTTCCATGTATCTGACCATGACTCCACAATGGAGCTTATGAGAGAAAAATTCCTAAATGATTCGCATCAATTGCAAGTATTAATCCTCGATTAAGACCACTGTTAAAGGAGTTCCCACCATGGCGCAGTGGTTAACGAATCTGAACCATGAGGTTGCGGGTTCGATCCCTGCCCTTGCTCAGTGGGTTAACGATCCGGCGTTGCCATGAGCTGTGGTGTGGGTCGCAGACACGGCTCGGATCCCGTGTTGCTGTGGCTCTGGCGTAGGCCGGCAGCTACAGCTCCGATTGGACCCCTAGCCTGGGAACCTCCATATGCCGCAGGAGTGGCTCAAGAACAGGCAAAAAGACAAATAAAAAAAAAAGACCACTGTTAAAAACAACACACACACACCAAATGCATTCTGACATACAGTGAGGCCTTCCTTCTCATTCAAAAGGTCTGTGGATGACAAATAACATAGAGCTGATCTAAAACCAAGAAAAGGGCACAACCTACGAAGAAAAGGCCTGCTCCGAATGGTTAGCTGGAAGAAACAAGGGGGCTGAACAAGACGAACTATTTATACATTTGGAGTGCGAGGGTTAAAGAGTTATTAGAAAGATTTCCATCCCCAAGAAGGATAAGGAGCACAGATGCTCTGCTCGACCCTCTTCTCGATGATTCTCGCCAAGTTTGAAGGCCATGAGAAGGAATAAGCAGATGGTTCAATGTGAGTAAGTCAAAAGGAAGTTGCATTGGCTTTATTCGGCTTCCTAGCAACTAGGCTGAACGATGCCAAGAAAGCCAGCCGGCTCTAAGGAGAAACGCTGCAGGATTCTTGGAACCCAGCGGTCAGGCAGGGGAGAGAAGGCCTCCAGACACCCCCACCTGGCAAAATAAATCCAGAACCGGGACCTCCCCCCCTCACAGGATCCTCCCACTTCCCTGGATGTATGTTCCCGCTGCAGCCTACCTGGCCAGGCTAATGTCAATTACACGACTCCTTGAATCTCCTTTCTGAACCGCCTTTCCAACGCCAGTAACATCGGATGAGAAGTCTGGCCCAGCCATCAAAGAATAACTTCCACTCCTCCACAGGAGGCAAGGCCCCGTGCACTCAGAATGCACCTCGGCCAGCTGGACAAAGGATTTCACAGGCCAAAAGACCCGTGCTCGGGCACGGCAGCCCAAATACTGAGGTAGGCTGGCACCCACACCAGCTAGGAGCCCAGAGGCCTGAGCAACATCCTTCTTCAAGCACAGAAGATGCTTCTTCCATGAGGAATTACCTTTGTGGGTGTCTGCAAATATGCACGGGAAGGACATGCCCATTACAACACAAACGTCCAGAGGAAAGCTTGGACATTATTAAATGTTGCAAGGTCACCAGGAGCCCTGGGGAGGCCACGGTATTTTGCCACATGCTTTGCGACCTCCCTCTAACCAGAGGCACCCATTCAACTTCAGTTCCTCTCCTACTCACTTCGGGAATAGCAGGTGAACCACTCACTGTCAAGTAGAAAAATGGAACTTATAATTACAAATACATCCCAGGAAATGACCAGTTTCCCAGATGTTCACTGAAGATGTTTTCAATGCATTATATTTAAGCCTTGGAAAAACCATGCGAGCTGGGTCACGTCAACCTCCCCACACACACTTTTTAACATGAGGTGGAGGTCCTATTGTGGCTCTGTGGGTTAAGAATCGGACATAGTCTCCGTGAGGATGTGGGTTCAATTGCTGGCCTCACTCAGTGGATTAAGGATCCAGAGTTGCTGGAGTGCCTGTCGTGGCTACGCACGAATCCGACTAGGAACCACGAGGTTGCGGGTTCGATCCCTGGCCTTGCTCAGGGGGTTAATGATCCGGCATTGCCGT
This sequence comes from Phacochoerus africanus, assembly GCF_016906955.1. Classification (NCBI taxonomy): domain Eukaryota; kingdom Metazoa; phylum Chordata; class Mammalia; order Artiodactyla; family Suidae; genus Phacochoerus; species Phacochoerus africanus. The sequence goes on along the minus strand of NC_062551.1, from coordinate 34,655,618 downwards.
GAGCTGTGGTGTAGGTCACAGATGCAGCTCAGATCTGATGTTGCTGAGCCTGTGCTGTAGGCCAGCAGCTGTAGCTCCAATTGGACCCCTACCCTGGGAATCTCCATATGCCATGGGTGCGGCCCTAAAAAAAAGCAAAAAAAAAATTGGTCAAGCTATATTTTTGTGGAAAGTAAATTCATATAGGCAAAAGAAAAAAAAAAGGTCATTTGAGAACATAGGGAGCATGAGGGAGAGATCCACACTACCTGGGAAGCCTCTCCTGGCCATGCCGCATCAGGGGAAGTGTCTTTCCCCACACTTCTGGGTGGACCATCTAAAAGCGATTCAAAATTCAAACGTCAAGATGGAGGCAGAGGAACCAGAAGCCTCATCGGCTGCTGGTGGGAATGGAAAATGTTACCATCTCCTGAGAAAATTATTTGGCAGCTTTTTTTTTTTTTGTCTTTTTGCCTTTTCTAGGGCCGCTCCCACGGCACATGGAGGTTCCCAGGCCAGGGGTCGAATCGGAGCTGTAGCCGCCGGCCTACGCCAGAGCCACAGCAACGTGGGATCCGAGCCGCGTCTGCGACCTACACCACAGCTCACGGCAACGCCGGATCGTTAACCCACTGAGCAAGGCCAGGGATGGAACCCACAACCTCATGGTTCCTAGTCGGATTCGTTAACCACTGCGTCACAATGGGAACTCCCTATTTGGCAGCTTTGGAAAAGGAAAACACATCACTAGGCCATTCCACATCCAGACATCTGCCCAATAAAAATGAAAGCATATGCCGCCACAAAGACTTGTACACGAATGTATGCAGTAGCTTTATTTGCCAATAGCCCCAACTGCAAATATCCTTCAAATATCGGTGTGAATGAAAAATATAAACTGTAAGTACATCCATACATCTAAGCCTGCTCGGTGCACACCAAAATACCACTGACTGGACAGCCAAAATGACAGAAATGTGTAAGAGTTCCGGAAGCGGAAGTCCTGGATCAGGACTGTCAGCATGGTTGAGCTGTGATGAGAGCTCGCTTCCTGGCTTGCAGACGGCCACCTTCTTGCTGTGTCATCGCATGGCCTTTGTGCATCCACATGGAAAGAGATCTCTCTTCCTCTTATTATAAGGCCACCAATCCTATTGGCTTAGGACCCCACCCTTTCAACCTCATTTTATATTATTCGCCTACTAAAAGCCCTGTCTCCAAATAAAGGCTTCAACACATAAACTACAGTGGGACACAGGCCATAGCCCCGTAAAATGCAAAACTGCTCTGCAATAAAGACACGATGGGAGTTCCCGTCGTGGCGTCGTGGCGCGGTGGTTAACGAATCCGACTAGGAACCATGAGGCTGTGGGTTCGGTCCCTGCCCTTGCTCAGTGGGTTAAGGATCCGGCGTTGCCGTGAGCTGTGGTGTAGGTTGCAGATGCAGCTCGGATCCCGCGTTGCTGTGGCTCTGGCGTAGGCTGGTGGCTACGGCTCCGATTAGACCCCTAGCCTGGGAATCTCCATATGCCGTAGAAGCAGCTCAAGAAATAGCAAAAAAATTAAAAAAATTAAGACATGATGTACTTAATCCACCCAACACAGATGAATCTCAAAATAATTATGCTGGGGAGTTCGCATCTTGGCTCATCAGCAACAAATCCAACTAGTAAACCTGAAGACACGGGTTCGACCCCTGGTCCCACTTGTTGGGTTAAGGACCCGGCATTGCCTTGAGCTGTGGTGTAGGTCAAAGATGCAGCTCGGATCTGGCTCTGGTGTAGGCCGGCAGCTAGAGCTCTGATTTGACCCCTAGAGCCTGGGAACTTCCATACGCCACAGGTGCAGCCACTAAAAAAACAAAACAGGGAACTGTATCTAGTCACTAGTGATGGAACATGATGGAGGAGAATGTGAAAAATGAATATATAGGAGTTCCCATCATGGCTCAGCAGAAATGAATCTGACTAGTGTCCATGAGAACGCAGGTTCAATCCCTCGCCTCACTCAGGGGGTTAAGGTTTTGGCAATGCCATGAGCTGTGGTGTAGGTCACAGATGCAGCTCGGATCTGGCATTGTGTAGGCTGTGCTGTAGGCTGGCATCTATAGCTTCAACTTGACCCCTAGCCTGGGAACTTCCACATGCCTAAGGTGGGGCCCTCAAAAAAAAAAAAGGAATATAAAAAGAATATGTATATCAGTATATATATGTCAGTAGAAATTGACAGAACACTGTAAATCAACTGTAATGGAAAAAAATAAAAATCATTAAAAAAAAAGAGAATTATGCCAAATGAAACCAGAAACTTCCCCTCCACAAAAATATACAGAGTAGTCCCCTTTATCTAAAGGGGACACATTCCAAAACCCTCAGTGGATACCTGAAACCTCAGACAGCACCAAACCCTATTTATATCAAGTTTTTCATTCACATACCAATCTATGTGTAATTTATAAATTAGATACAGAAGATATGAACAATAATAATAAAATAATTAGAATATACTGTAATAAAAACTCTGTGAATGTGACCTGTATTTTTAATGGCTGCACCCGTCGCACTTAGAAGTTCCCTGGCTGGGGTCAAATTGGAACTGTAGCTGCCAACCTCCGCCACAGCCACAGCCGAACCAGATCCAAGCCACGTCTGCGACCTACAGCACAGCTCAAGGCAACGGCAGATCCTTAACCCACTGAGCAGGGCCGTGTCCTGCTGGATACTAGTCGGATTCATTACCGCTGAGCCACAACGGGAACTCCTTTTATTTCGGTCTGATGTCTTTATCGGGAGAGAACCTTATGTACCTATGGAGAAAGTCCGTCGAAACACATTCCTTCCAATTTCAAATTAAATGTACATGTCACTCCAACGCCTCGAGGAATGCTAGTACAACTATTTTTAACTTTTTACTGGTGTATCTCAATTACTCAACTTATTAGACCGCTGATCTATTAAGTTCTCAGGATAGGACCCACCGGGAATAAATTTTAAAATTAAAAAGATTTTTAAGAATCTACTCTTAGAAGTTCCATCATCATTTCGAATTTCACTGAAAACAATTTGAATTTTAACACTCCTCTAGAGAAATTTCAGTCAAGTCTCCAGAAGTAGGAAAAGAGTAGTGACATGGCACTGTTAAAAGGACACAACAAAAAAGACACGGGTTCCTTCCACAGTACTTTAAAGAGCAGGGGTCAGTACACAGCTGAATACAGTGTTATCAGGTCAGTCAGCAATCACACCTGATCAGAAAATGTGTGTCCACACAAAAGCATCCACACAAAAGCCTACGCAGCTTTATTCACAACTGCCAAAAACTGTATGCAACCAAGATACCCTTCCATAGGCGAATAAACAAATTACAGTACATCCGTAGAAATATTTTTGAGCAATTCAAAGAAATAAGTGGTGTTCCCATTGTGTCTGAGCAGGTTGGTATCCCACTAGCAACCGTGAGGAATGAGGGTTCAAACCCTGGTCTCGCTCAGTGGGTTGGGGATCTGGCAATGCCACGGGCTGCAGTGCAGGTCACAGACGAGGCTCAGATCTTGCGTCGCTAGGACTGTGGTACAGCAACTGCAGCTCCGATGTGACCCACCTGCAGCTCGCCCTCCCAAAAAAGACGTGGATAAATCTTTGAATGCATATTGCTAAGTCAAAGAAGCCAGTCTCGATAGGCTACATCGTGTGTGCTTCCAATTATACGACATTCTGGGAAAGGCAAAACTAACGAGATGAGGAAAGGACTGGTGGTGGGCAAGGGTCTGCCAGGAAGGAGTTGCAGAGGTGAAGCACAGGGTTTTTTTTTTTCCAAGCAGGGGCATTATTCTGGATGATGCAGTAATGGTGGAGACACAACACACAGGCAGTCGTCAAAACCCACTAAATACAGCATAAAATGAACCTTAACGTATATAAATCTTAACACTAATTTAGGAAGTCAAGAGGACCCCGGGATGGAATACAGAATGTGAAAATCCATTACAAAACAGACTCTGAATGTATGAAACAACCTCGCTGCAGGCAGGAAGGGAAAAGGCAAGGCTCAACTTTGCACATGGCTCTGTACAAAAACAGGTGGGACAGGATGTGACCCCGAGGCTGGCGTGGTCCGACCCCTGCTCTAAAGCCTAATGCTGCCCTCCAACGGGATTGTTCAAAGCCTATGAAAGGTGGGCCATGGGGAGGTGGGATCCGTGCCACAGGGAAGGAGGCCAGAGCCACGGCTTCATCTGCATCTGGCCCAGAGTCAATGCCAAAATCTTGACCAGGGCTTAAAAGGTTCCCGATGCCCAGCCCCCTCCCCACCTGGCAGACCTCATTCCCTCCTCACCTCCCACAGCTCCCCCAAGGCAACCAGCGGGCCTCCGGGTTGTTCGCCCCCGCAGCGCCCTGCCCCTTGCCGTTCCCTGTCTTGAACACACACTTCTCCCCCTCGCCCCACACCCAGGTACCCAGGTGGGCAGCTCCCTCGCTTCCCAGCCGGGGCTCTGCCCAACTGTCATCTTCTCTCTGTAGGGCCCTCCCTCGCCTTCCCCCCAACCTGTGCCCCCTCCCCCTCCAACCTGGCTCATTTTTCTTCATGTGATCTGCTCTCTTCTTCTCTCGATCTCTCTCTCTCTCACACACATGTTTTTTACAACACACTTAATTTTTAAGAATAGTTTCAGGGAGTTCCCTTCATGGTACAGTGGAAACGAATCCGACGAGGAGCCATGAGGTTGTAGGTTCAATCCCTGGCCTTGCTCAGTGGGTTGAGGATCCAGTGTTCCCGTGAGCTGTGGTGTAGGTTGCAGATGCAGCTTGGATCTCATGTTGCTGTGGCTGTGGTGTAGGCTGGCAGCTGTAGCTCTGATTTGACCCCTAGCCTGGGAACTTCCATATGCCGTGGGTGTGGCCCTAAAAAGACCAAAAAAAAAAAAAAAGAAATTGTTTTAGATTTTTAGAAAAACTGTAAAAAGATGGTACGTATATAACATAGATCCAGAGTCCCCATTATGGCACAACAGAAACGAATCCGACTAGTAATCATGAGGTTTTGGGTTCCATCCCTGGCCTCACTCAGTGGGTTAAGGATCCGGTGTTGCTGTGGCTGTGGTGTAGGCCAGCAGCTGCAGATCCGATTCAACCCCTAGACTGGGAATCTCCATATGCCGCAGGTGCAGCCCTAAAACGCAAAAAAAAGGGGGGGCTCCAAGAGAACCCATACCTAATCTCTCCTATTATTAGCATCTCCCACTAGCATGGCACATAAGTCACAATAAGACGAACGGCTATGGTTAAGTAAAGCCCATACTTTGTTCTGATTTGTTCAATTTCTACTTAATGCATGTTTTTCTGGTCTAGGATTCCATTCCAGATACCACCTTACATACAGTCCACATGTCTTGGCTGCAGCAGTTTCTCAAACTTTTCTTGGCTTTGCTGACAGTGTTGAGGAGCACCAGCCACATACTACGGATTTTTACTAATGCACATGTGTGATCTAATCCCGAGAAGGAAGGGAAGCTCCCAGAAGGCAGGGAGTTTTGGTCTGTCCCATGCACTGTTTCAACTCCAGCACTTGGAAGAGTGCTTGCCACATGACAGGTGTTCGATGCGTAAACAAAGAAGGAACGAATGTACTAAAGTGAACGCTTTTTGTTTTGGGCCAAACGGCATGTAGACGTTCCCAGGCCAGGGGTTGAACCCATATCACAGCAGCGACCCAAGCCACTGCAGCGACAATGCAAGATCCTTAACCCACTGAACAGGGAGGCCAAGAATCGAACTCACATCCTCACCTGCATCGGTCCCTAACTTGCTGAGTCACAATAGGAACTCCCTATATGATTTCTACGAAAATAACAGTTTATGAGTTCCCGTTGTGGTGTAGTGGAAACAAATCCAACTAGTAACCACAAGGTTGAGGGTTTGATCTCTGGCCGCGCTCGGTGGGTAGAGGATCCAGCATTGTAGGATCCAAACAGCTGTGGCTCGGACCCCAAGTTGCTATGGCTGTGACATAGGCTGGCAGCTATAGCTCTGATTCAACCCGTAGCATGGGAACTTCCACATGCCGTGGGTGAAGCACTCAAAAGCAAAAAGAAAAAGAAAAAAAAAAAGTTAAAATGACAATTTAGAAGTTATCTAAGGTTTTTTGTTTTTTGGGTTTTTTGTCTTTTTGCCATTTCTTGGGCCACTCCCACGGCATATGGAGGTTCCCAGGCTAGGGGTCCAATCAGAGCTGTGGCTGCCAGCCCACACCATAGCCACAGCAACGCCAGATCCGAACTGTGTATGTGACCCACACCACAGCTCATGGCAATGCCTTAACCCACTGAGCAAGGCCAGGGATCGAACCCGAAACCTCATGGTTCCTAGTTGGATTCATTAACCACTGAGCCACAATGGCTAATATCTACGGTTTTTTAACATTTTTTACATTTTTAACATTACTTTTGGCCACACCCTTGGCATGCAGAAGTTTCCCAGCCAAGGGGAGAACTCTTAACACAGCAGCAGCCAGAGCCACTGCAGTGACAAAGCCAGATCCTTAACCCGCCACACCACAAGGGAACTCTGTGAATTTTTTTTTAACTCAATAAAACTTTAGGTTTTCTGGAGCCCATTTAGCACATGAAAACAATTACTGGAACCAGAACTAGAAACTTCTTGACCTTTTTCAACTACCTCATTCAAAAAACTCACACACTGCCATATACCAGGACCCCCAAACCACCACTGCCAACACCTCAGGTTTCCCCAAAAGGGGAACTGGGGAGCTGATACTCCTTCTTAGCAACTTCAACAGCTTTTGCTGTGTAGTGGTATTTATTTGGGGTAAAAAGTTGAGTATTTTATTGTATTTGCCCTTAATATTTTATAAACATAAGTGAAAAAACAGAAGAAAGAAAATACCAATGCTGAAATGAATCTAATTAATAACCACGAGGACACAGGTTCAATCCCCGGCCTTGCACAGGGGGTTAAGGATCCCGTGTTGCCATGAGCTGTGGTGTAGGTCACAGATGTGGCTTGGATCTGGTGGTGCTGCGGCTGTGCCATAGGCCTAGGATCTTCCATATGCCTCGGGTACAGCCCTACAAAGCAGAAAGAAAAAAAAATTGCTATATAAAGGATAACTTCAACACCTAGTGCTTCCATTTTTCTATTTCATGAAAACCCCAATACACTGCTGTTATTACCAATAACCCAAACATATAGCTGACCTTACCCTTGGAAGATGCTGTACCGCTCTCTGGATAGTGGGTTTCAACAGCAACACATTCCAAACTTTGCATGCCATACTGTCAGCATGTCAGGTTATCTCCTTAGCTTCACACTCCAGTACAGCCTGTTAGGACTCTGCTGCCCCCTTACTTCACAGGAAAGTAACTGTCCGTTGTTTTGCTGCCATTTCTGCCATGTGGGATCACACCGGTCAATACAAGTACATGAAAACCCTCCGTTATTGGGGATTACGAATTGATATGCAGCCTACGCCACATAAAACCATAACATGGCCCATTCCCTCAGTTACTGCCTGGGTATCCGCCTATGATCCCAGGGAAATCTAACAATACCGTCAGCAAGAAGAAAAACACGGTCAAGCAATTCCACAGAGATGCTGGGGCTTAATGATCACCAATCAATCCCACAGCAAGAAACAATTTATACCTTTAACCTCCCCAAGGGCTAGGAAATTAATGCATTCTAGTGAAATGACCAAAGAAAGAATATGACCAAAAGCAAGAACAAAACACCAGATACTGAAAAGCCAACACTCTTGAGATACACAGAAGTGTTCTCTGCCCAACCTGTATTCTGAGATAATTTATAAACCTCAAGCATGTCCAACAGATAGATTTATGCAATTCTTATTTATGTCTTTTGACGCTATCTTGTTCCAAAGGGTGAAGGGTTCCACCTAAGAAAGGTGGTATCACAGAAAGAGAACAGTCAATAAATAATGAGAGAATAATAGAATAATTGGTTATCAACAGTTCACAACCCCCAGCGAATTAATGGACCTAGACAAAGATCAATAGTTGTTAACAATATAAACAGAAAGATAATTAGGCATTAGGTACTTGTCAACAAAAGTGAACATCGCCTATGGAATTATACTACCAAAAACCACCTGAATCACAAACACGTCAAAACCTGCGTAGAACATACAGGAAATACAAGAGGCAGAAGAATAGGCTAAACGACATCAAAGGATACAAATAGGAGTTCCCGTCATGGCACAGCGGAAAGGAGTCCAATTAGGAACCATGAGGTTGTGGGTTCGATGCCTGGCCTCACTCAGTGGGTTAAGGATCCGGCGTTGCTGTGAGCTGGGATGTAGGTTGAAGATACTAGGTAGGCTGGCAGCTGTTGCTCCAATTAGACCCCTAGCCTGGGAACCTCCATATGCCACAGGTGCAGCCCTAAAAAGCAAAAGAAAAGAAAAACCAGAGGATGCAAATTGACACAATCTAGCCTGCAGGAAACTCTAGAAAATCTGCTTCAAAAGTAACAAAAGACTTTTTTTTTTAAAAAGATGAGGAATCTATGGAATTAAAAAGGTTTAGGAGATAAAGAGTTCTCTTGTGGTTCAGAAGGTTAAGGATCCAGTGTTGTCACTGAAGCGACTTGGGTTATGATTGTGGCAAGGGTTCAATCCCTGGCTCGAGCACTTCTGCATGCCATGGATGTGGGACCAAAAAAAAAAAGGCTTAAGAAATATCAATCACTATGAAATATTCCACCCAACAGCAGCAGAATACACGTTTTTCAAGTACATATTGAAGAGACTCAAGGTTAGACTATATTACACCACAAAACAAGTCAATCTTTTTTTTTTTTCCTTGTCTTTTTTAGGGCCGCACCTGCAGCATATGGAAATTCCCAGGCTAGGGGTCAAACTGGAGCTGTAGCCACCGGCCTTGACACAGCCACAGCCAGGGCAACATGGGATCCAAGTCTCATCTGCAACCTACACCACAGCTCACGGCAACACTGAATCCTTAATCCACTGAGCAAGGCCAGGGATCGAACCTTCATCTTCATGGACGCCAGTCAGATTCTTATCTGCTGAGCCACAATGGGAACTCCCTTAATTGTTCATCACCCTCGCAGAGGAGTTCCCTTCTGACGCAGTGGGTGAAGGATCCGCACTGTCACTGCCGTGCTTGGGTTGCTGGAGTGGCAAGGGTTTGATCCCTAGTGTAGGAGCTTTTATGTGCAGTGGGCACAGCCAAAAAAAACAAACAAAAAAACACCCTCACAGATACACCCATAAAAATGTTTGACCAGGAGTTCCCGTTCTGGCACAGTGGTTAACGAATCCGACTAGGAACCATGAGGTTGCGGGTTCGATCCCTAGCCTTGCTCAGTGGGTTAAGGATCCAGCGTTGCCGTGAGCTGTGGTGTAGGTCGCAGACATGGCTCGGATCTGGAGTTGCTGTGGCTGTGGCGTAGGCCGGCAGCAACAGCTCCGATTAGACCCCTACCTTGGGAACCTCCATATGATGTGAGTGCGACCCCAGAAAAGGCAAAAAGACCAAAAAAAAAAAATTTTTTTTTGATCAAATACCTGGGCACAGCATCGTCCAGTCAAGCTGCCATATCACACATCCAACGGAAGGAAATCTGCAAAGGAAGGAAATCCTGCCACAGGCCACGACGTGGATGAATCTTGAGGACATTATGTTAAATGAAATAAACCAGGCACAAAAGGACTAAAGTATGGAATTCCCGTTGTGGCGCAGTGGTTAACAAATCCGACTAGGAACCATGAGGTTGTGGGTTCGATCCCTGGCCTTGCTCAGTGGGTTAGGGATCTGCTGTTGCCGTGAGCTGTGGTGTAGGTCGCAGACACAGCTCAGATCTGGCGTTGCTGTGGCTCTGGCGTGGGCCGGCGGCTGCAGCTCCGATTGGACCCCTGGCCTATGGATCCTCCATATGCCGAGGGATTGGCCCTAGAAAAGGCAAAAAGACGAAAAAAAAAGGACTTGTGTGAAACCACATATAGAAGAAAACTTAAATATAGTGTAAGGTTTTTTTTTTGGTCTTTTTGATTTTTTAGGGCCGCACCCATGGCATTTGGAGGTTCCCAGGCTAGGGGTCTAATTAGAGGCAAAGCTGCAGGCCTATGACACAACCACAGCAACTCAGAATCGGAGCCACTTCTTCAACCTACACCACAGCTCATGGCAACATCAGACCCCCAACCCACCGAGCAAGGCCAGGGATCAAACCCGCAACCTCATGGTTCCTAATCAGATTCATTAACCACTGCGCCACGACGGGAACTCCAAGACGGAAATTCTGATATGGGAGAGGGGAATGGGGAGTTATTTAACAGGCAAAAAGATTCAGCATGGAACAATGATGACGTTCTGGAGATGAATGATGACGAAGGTTACACAAGGCTGAAGGTACTTAACGCCACGAAACCACACAGTTAAATGTACAGTCAAGGGAGTTGCCTGGTGACCGAGAAGATTGTCACTACTGTGGCTCAGGTTTCCTCTGTAGCTCAGGTTCGATTCTAGCTGGCAAACTTCTACATGACACAGGCACAACCAAAAGGAAAAAATGTACCGTCAAAATGGTAATTTTGTGTTATGTCCATCTTACGCAAAAAAAGAAAGACAGACATCAACCTAGTGTAATATGCACATGTTAGATCTCAATTAAAACAAACTGAAAGCAGGTTCCTGTTGAGGCTCAGACGAAACCAACCTAACCAGTATCCATGAGGACGCTGGTTTGATCCCTGGTTATGCTCAGTGGGTTAAGGACCCAACATTACCTCAAGCTGTGATGTAGTTTGAAGACACAACTCGGAACTGGTATTGCTACAACTATCAGCGGTAGTTCTGATTCAACCCCTAGCCTGGGAACTTTCATGTGCCACACCTGCAGCCTTGGAAAAAAAAATATAAAATATGTAAACTGTAAGTACTTCTATAAGACAATCAAGAAATATAAACAGTTTCTAGATATTTGGTGATATTAAACCAGTGATTTAGGGGAGTTCCCGTTACGGCACAGTGGTTAAAGAATACGACTAGGAGCCATGAGGCTGCAGGTTCGATCCCTGGCCTCGCTCAGTGGGTTTAGGATCTGGCGTTGCCATGAGCTGTGGTATAGGTCGGAAATGCAGCTGGGATCTGGCGTTGCTGTGGCTCTGGCGTAGGCCGGTGGCTACAGCTCCGATTAGACCCCTACCCTGGGAACCTCCATATGCTGTGGGAAGCGGCCCTAGAAAAGGCAAAAAGACAAAAAAAAAACCCATCGATTTAGGAGAGTTGCATTAGTAAACTCTGACATCTTCCAGAAATACATATTAAAATAAATACACAGGTAAAAATATGTTCTGAGATTGACTGGAAATAATTTCAAACTGGGGTGGGACGGGGATAGATGACATGCAATTTGCCAAGTCAGTATTTACTAGAATAAAAGGATGGATACACAGCGGTATACCACATTGTTTCTCTACTTCAGTTTTTATCTGAAAAATTTCTCTAATAAGTTCCCATTGTGGCGCCGCAGAAACGAATTCGACTAGTATCTATGAGGATGAGGTTTTGATCCCTGGCCTCGCTCAGTAGGGTGGGGATCTGGTGTTGCCGTGAGCTGTGGTGTGGGTCGAAGATATGGCTCCGATCCTGCATTGCTGTGGCTGTGGTGTAGACCGGCAGCTGCAGCTCTGATTCAACCCCTAGCCTGGGAACGTCCCTATGCCACTGGTGGGATCCTAAAAAAATCTGCAATAAATTAATGGTATCTTAGAATCAAAGAGAAGAGCTGTGCTGGCCCCTCGTGGAGCAATGCTCTCAAGGGCCACTGAGGCCATGAGCCCTAAAGGCAAGCAGAAGAATGGCCTACAAAGACATTCACGGCAAAATTACTGAAGCCTGTGGCTGTGCTCCGTTACAGGGCAAGAGGGGCTTCAGAGATGCGATTAAGGATACAGACCTTGAGATGGGTGCACTGTACTTTACCTGGTTCAAAATCTAATCACATGAGTAGAGATCCTTTCCAGGCTGGAACCAGAGAGGGGTGTTGGAGAAGGAGGAAAGATTTGAAACATGATGTTGCAGGCTTTTAAGACGGAGGAAGGGGGTCTCGGGCCAAGGAATGGGCCTCTAGAAGATGCAAATGGCCCTCAGCTGATGGCCAGAAATGTCGACTTCAGTCCTATAACAAGAAACTGAATTCTACCAATATTCTGGTTTGCCTGTGTGTATGTTTTTGTTTTAACGGATGAACCTGCAACATATGCAAAAGTTTCCTGGACTAGGGGTTGAATTTACAGAGCTGCATCTGTGACATACGCTACAGCTTGCGGCAACGCTTGATCCTTAACCCACGGAGGAAGCCCAGGGATCAAACCCGCATCCCCATGGACACTGTATCAGGTTCTCAAACCCTTGAGCCACAACAGGAACACCTCTACCAATATTCTCAATGAATAAGGAAGCTTACAGCCTCTTGAGAAAGGAACACAGCCTGCTGGCACCCTGATTTTTTAGCCCGGTGAGACCCACATTGCACTTCTGACCCACAAAGCTGTAATTATAATAAATGCGTGTTCTTTTAAACGGCTAAATATGGGATAATTTGATATGGAAAACTATGATTCAAAACAGCTGAAATTTTGAATGTTTCTGTCTGCCTTTTACAATTTTTCCCTACTTTCCTTTGCTATACAACTGCTGCTTATTTAACATTTCAAATGGGCTATGGGAGGAGAAAGCAAATAAACATTCATTCATTCACTCAATGCCAACTAGCATATATCCAAGGAGTGCCTACTCCGTACCAGGCAGGCAGGACGGCAGGCCGAGGTGCTGTGATGCAGGCTAACACTCAGATCTATAGCAGTTCCCACGCTGGCTTTATTTACAAGCACCTTGGAATTCTCGTCATGGCTCGGCGGTTAATGAGCCCCATTAGCATCCATGAGGATGCAGGTTCGATCCCTCAGTGGGTTGAGGACCCGGTGTTGCCATGAGCTGTGGTGCAGGGGGTAGACACGGCTCAGGTCCTTCATTGCTGTGGCTTTGATGTAGGCCGGCAGCTACAGCTCCAATTAGACCCCTAGCCTGGGAAACTCCACAAGCCACAGGTTGGGACCTAAAAAAAGACAAACAAAAAAATGCAAGCACCTCCACTCCAACATTAGCAATTGGCCATGCGTCACATGCTAGGAGTAGCTGTTTAGCAGAGTTTCCTAAATGAGTGGTACCAGCAATTTACTGGGGGGCAAGATTCATTTTTTTTTTTTTTTTTGCTTTTTGAGCTGCACCTGTGATCTACAGACGTTCCCAGGCTAGGGGTCAAATCAGAGCTACAGCTGCCGGCCACCGTGACAGCCACAGCAACAAACTTTAACTTCGACCTACACCACAGTTCATGGCAATGCCGGATCCCTGACCCACTGAGCAAGGGCAGGGATCAAACCCACATCCTCATGAATACTAGTTGGACTCGCTTCCACCGGGGTCAGGATTCCTAAAGTGGTTCCAACACCGAGTGCAGAGTTGGCTGAGCTGCTTATTTCAACGAGCTCCCTGGAACCTAGACCTCAGAAACAGCATAAGCAAGGCCAGGGATTGAACCTGCGTCCCCATGGATGGTAGTCAGATGCATTAACTGCTGAGCCATGATGGGAATTCCAAAAGACACAGTTTTTAAATATAAACTAAAACTGAAGGGAAATCAGCAAAAAAATTAAATCTTGATATCTGTATTTATGTCCTCGTTTTCTGCTATTTTACCCTGGTGTCAACAAAAACCCAAGACACAAATTTAAAGAATATCTCACTTTACCTTATAGCTACTGAAGGTTTTCTTTTTCGTCTTCTATGAAGTTTGACCAACGAAGACATCTTAAATCCTAGAAAAATAAATTGCTTTCTTTTTAGGATGAAATTAGAAACTCATTTTCACACTATCGATAGCACCAAGAAACTTAAGTAGAAAGGCTTGCCCCCCCCAAACCCCATTATACTAATATTCAAATAAACACCACTGTGAGGGCCAGCTAATCACTACCCACAAATACTCTCCTAATTCTATTTCTCTACTCAAGAAAGAGTTTATCGGAGTTCCCGTTGTGTTGCAGCGGAAACCAACTCAACTAGGAACCATGAGGTTGCGGATTCGATTCCTGGCTTCGCTCAGTGGGTTAAGGATCCAGAGTTGCCACGAGCTGTGGTTTAAGTGGCAGACGTGGCTTGGATCCTGTGTCCCTGTGGCTGTGGCTATGGCCAGCAGCTGTACCTCTGATTGGACCCCTAGTCTGGGAACTTGCATATGCCCTGGGTGTGGCCCTAAAAGCAAAAAAGTTTATGTCAATAAAACATCTAGGGAAGATGCAGGGAGCAGTGGCAGAAAGTCCCAGATTTTGGAGAAAGGGAAAAGAGGAACTAAGGACCACACTGGAAATGCATAATTAATGTCACTTCCCACTGTGGCTCAGGTTCGATCCCTGGCCTTGCTCAGTGGGTTAAGAATCCAGCTTTGCCACAAGCTTCGGCCTAGACTACTGATGCGGCTCAGATCCAGTGTTGCTCTGGCTGTGGCACAGGCCCACAGCTGCAGCTCTGATTCAACCCTTCGCCTGGGAACCTCCAGATGCCACAGGCATGGGCTTAAAAAAGGAAATAAACATGAATTTTATTTCACTGATATCAGTTCCAGCTTGGTGTCCTATGTCTTCCTTCAAAATCATATTCAGCTTGATAAGGCACCATGGCTAAGCCAAACCACCACAAAATTCACTGTCCGGGGCCAGATGTGGGGCCAGCAGGATCTTTTTTTTCTTTGATGAATTGCTTTCTGTATTCCCCATCTCCTAAAAGATGCTGAGATATCTAAGACTAAGAGGCAGAAGCAATAAAGTGTCAAAATGAGCTAAAAGAAACACCCAATTTAAGAAACCACTCCATCTTTTCACCAGTGTAATTCACACACCATAAAAATCACCCTTTTTAAGGTAAATTTTATGGTATGTGTTTTTTAGTACATTCACAACGTCGTTCAAACATTACCACTTCCGTAATTCCTGAACATTTGCACCAACTCCAAAAAAAATCCAGTAATAATCGCTCTTAATTCTGCCCTCCTCCCAGCTCCGGGCAACCACTAAGGTACGTTCAATCTACACATTTGTGTATTCTGTCATTTCATATAAATGGAATGTCCTCCTTTCTCTGTGACATTTCCACTTAGCATGTTTTCAACAGCCAATCATACGGTGGGATGTATCAGGACTTCACTCCTCTTCATGACTGAATAATATTCCATTGCTTGGACACAACACATTTTTTTCCATCTGTTCACCACCTGATGATCATCTGGGTTGGTTCCACTTTTTGGCTAGTAGGAATAATGCTGCTATGAACAGCTGTGTACACATTTTTACGTGAAAATGTTTTCAATTCTCTTGCGAATGTGCTCTGGAATGGCTGGATCTACCTGCTAACTGCATGTTTAACTTGCTGAGGCACTGCCAGGTTGCCACATCTGCTGTGTTATTTTCCATTTCAGTCAGCAACATTTAAGGGTTTCAATTTATCCACGTCCGTGCCAATACCTGTTATTATAAGTTGGATCATCATCACCACCATCCTAGGAGGTGTGAAGAGGTATCTCAGGGCAGTCTTTGCTTTTTTTTTTTTTTTTTCGTTTTGCCTTTTCTAGGGCGGCTCCCTCGGCATTTGAAGGTTCCCAGGCTAGGGGTCTAATTGGTGCTGTAGCTGCCAAGCCTATGCCAGAGGCACAGCAACAGAGGATCCGAGCTGCGTCTGCAACCTACACCACAGCTCACGGCAATGCCAGATCCTTAACCCACTAAGCAAGGTGGGGATCAAATCCACAACTTCATGGTTCCTAGTCAGATTCGTTAACCACTGCACCACGACAGGAACTCCTCTCAGTGTGGTCTTGATATCTATTTTTTCCCTACTGTCTGCCTAATGATGTTGAGTATCTTTTCATGTCATGTGCTTATTGGCCATCTGCAATTTTTTTTTTTTTGAAGAAAAGTCATTGTAATGCGTTGTCCATTGTTCAATTATATTATTTGTCTTTTTGTGGTTGTGTGTTGAGAGTTCTCTACATATTCTGGATATTAGACCCATTGCAGATGTATGACTTGCAAATACGTTTTCCATTCTGCGGTTGCTTTGCACTTTGTTGATAGAATTCTTTTTTTGGGGGGGGAATTCCCATCATGGCTCAGCAGTGCCTGAATGAAGACACAGGTTCGATCCCTGGCCTCCCTCAGTGGGTTAAGAACCCGTCATTGTCGTGAGCTGTGGTGTAGGTTGCAGACGCAGCTCGGATCCTGCGTTCCTGTGGCTGTGGTGTAGGCTGGCAGCTGCAGCTCTGATTTGACCCCTAGCCTGGGAACCTGCATATTCCCAGGTGCAGGCCTTAAAAAAAAAGTTTGGTGTTTTTTTTTTTTGCTTTTTAGGGACCTGGAGCTGCTGGTCTACATCACAGCCACAGCAACTCTGGATCTGAACCAAGTCTGCGACCTACACCACAACTCACAGCAACACCAGATCCTTAACCCAATGAGCAAGACCAGGGGTCGAACCTGCATCCTCATAGATGCTGGTCAGATTCATTTCCACTGCGCCACGATGGGAACTCCTCAACTACTTCTCTTCTCCTCGGAGCAGCTTTCTTGGCCTCCCTAACAAGTCCTCCCCTGGAACCATACCAAGTGTCACGTGTCTCTCCCCCTGTACTTACCACACTTGTCATTTAGCATTTATTTGTGTGGCTATTTCACTGGCATCGTCTCTCCCACTGGACTGAATGTTCCATGGTGGGAAGGACATGCCTATTTCTTTATTCACCATATTAACTTTAGAGCCAAACACAGCACCTGGCACACAGCAGGTACGTAATATAATATTTGTTGAAACAAATATACTTTAAGGAAGGAAAACAAAGGGTCATGTGCATGCAAGGATCTTTTCAGGAGAAAAGAAGGAACACAACATAACTGAGGGAAATTAGGATGCTTCCTGGATGGAGTTCTTGTCGTGGCGCAGTGGTTAACAAATCCGACCAGGAACCATGAGGTTGCGGGTTCGATCCCTGGCCTTGATCAGTGGGTTAACGATCCGGCATTGCCATGAGCTGTAGTGTATATAGGTCACAGACGAGGCTCAGATCTGATGTTGCTGTGGTTGTGGCGTAAGCTGGCAGCAACAACTCTGATTAGACCCCTAGCCTGGGAACCTCCATATGCCGAGGGAAGCAGCCCTAGAAAAGTCAAAAAGACCAAAAAAAAAAAAAAAAAGCGTGCTTCCTGGAAAATATGACACTTTGAGTTGACCCATAAAGAGCAGTCTTCAAATTGGGCCCGTGAATCTGATCCAGAAAGCCCTTCTGTGGAGTTCATGAGCATGAATACTTTGAAAACAATCAAATTCAGGCCCTCCAATTCCATATGTGCGCTTTCCCAAAGGACCTGATCTACCAGACTGAGAAAAGGCCTGTGATTGCCTTCACGCACTCCTTCCTGCAAAATTGCCCCATCCCACTGTACAAAAGGAAGACCCACCTTGCAACACCCCGAAGACTGAACGTTACTCCAATCTTTACTCCATGTGAAAAATCCTCCAGAGCAAGATGAACAAAGTGGGGACGGCACAACAAAGCAAAGACTTCCAGCAAGAGATACTGAGGAAACAGAA
This sequence comes from Phacochoerus africanus, assembly GCF_016906955.1. Taxonomy (NCBI): domain Eukaryota; kingdom Metazoa; phylum Chordata; class Mammalia; order Artiodactyla; family Suidae; genus Phacochoerus; species Phacochoerus africanus. Next base: position 34,637,938 of record NC_062551.1, on the reverse strand, counting down.
TCTTATTCCACCCAATTCCCAGCATGGCTCCAAGTGTCACCCACCTTAGAAGAACACAGTGATGGAAACTTCTTCATGGGGACAGATGCTACCAATTTCGTTGGATTAAAAATAAAGTCATCCCAGTGAGGCTCGGCAGAAATGAATGACTAGTATCCATGAGAACACAGGTTTGATCCCTGGCCTCACTCAGTGGATTAAGGATCCAACGTTGAGTTCCCATCATGGCGCAGTGGTTAACGAATCCGACTAGGAACCATGAAGATGCAGGTTCGATCCCTGGCCTCGCTCAGTGGGTTAAGGATCTGGTGTTGCCGTGAGCTGTGGTGTAGGTCGCAGACACGGCTCGGATCCTGTGTTGCTGGGGCTCTGGGGTAGGCCGACAGCAATAGCTGTGATTCGACCCCTAGCCAGAATGAAGCCTACACCACAGCTCACAGCTCACAGCAATGCCAGGTCCTTAACCCGCTGAGCAAGGCCAGGGATGGAACCAGCATCCTCATGGATGTTAGCTGGACTTGTTTCCAGTGCACAATGGGAAGTCCCTTAACTATAGTTTCTTAAAAACCATCATGCGTTACTGCTTCACACCTACTTGAGGGACATAAATCAAAGGAGAAGTGTTGGTTAAGACTTAAAGAAACTGGAACCTTCCCATAAAGCTGGTGGGAGTTTAAAATGGTGCAGACACTGCGGAAAGCAGCATGGCAGTTGAAAAACATAAATTCATCACATGATCCAGCAATTCAACCCATCAACCAGAGAGAAATGAAATCTATGTCCATATCAAAACTCACACGTGAATGTTCATAGGCGCATAATTCACAATAGCCAAAATACGGAAACAATTCAAATGTCTATCAATTGGTAAATGGATAAAAAGACAAACGTGCAGTAAGGCCATACAATGAAATGCTACTCAGGAATAAAAAGGAATTACTGATACATACTATCATGTAGCATAAACTTCAAAAGTTTATGCTAAAATGAAAGCCAGTCACAAAGGACTACATTTTATATGATGATTTCATTTATATGAACTACCGAGAAATCATAACTTCATAGAAACTGAAACCAGATCATTGGTTGCCCGGGATGGAATAATTAATGACTGAAAATAGGCAAAGGACATCTTTTCAGTGTCACAAAAATGACTCTAGTACTGGTTTATGGAGGTTTGCTTTTTTTTTTGTCTTTTTGCTTTTTCTAGGGCCACAGCCTCGGCATATAGAGGTTCCCAGGCTAGGGGTCTAATCAGAGCTGTAGCTGCCAAGCCTATGCCACAGCCACAGCAACTCGGGATCCGAGCCGCATCTGCAACCTACACCACACCTCACAGCAAGCCTGATCCTTAAACCACTGAGCGAGGCCAGGGATCGAATCCACAACCTCATGGTTCTTAGTCGGATTTGTTAACCACTGGGCCATGACGGGAACTCCTGGAGGTTTACTTAAAGAAAAAAAGAGTTCCCATCATGGGGCAGCAGAAACAAATCCAACTAGGAACCATGAGGTTGCAGGTTCATTCCCTGGCCTCGCTCAGAGGATTAAGGATCCAGCGTTGCCGTGAGCTGTAGTGTAGGTCACTGATGGGGTTGGGATCCCGCATTGCTGTGGCTCAGGCGTAGGCCGGCGGCTATAGCTGATTCAACTCCTAGCCTGGGAACCTCCATATGCCTCAGGAACGTCCCTAAAGGCAAAAAGACACCCCCCCCCCAAAAAAAATTACATTTATCTATAAGATTTTTTTTTATTTAAATTTTTTACTTTTGGCCACGCCTACAGCATGTGGAAGTTCCCGGGCCAGGGATCAAACACATGCCACAGCAGCAACCCAAGCTGCAGCAGTGACAACGCCGGCTCCTCCTCCACCACAAGGGAACTCCTATATTCATCCGAAAGATATTTTTTCTTTTTATAATTTTAACTTTGTATTTCTTCAGCACTCTGAATACAAGAGAGTCTACATGCTTTCAATAAGGGCTTTTAAATTTTAATTCAAAACACGCATGCATTAAATTCTGGTAAAACACGCATGCATAAAATTTACCTTAAATATTTTTAAAGTACACAGTTTTGTGGTACGAAATATATTCATATTGTTATGCATCCACCTCCATAATTCTTTCTACTTTCTTTCTTTTTTTTTGTTGTTTTTTTTTCAGGCCTACCCCTTGGCATATGGAGGTTCCCAGGCTAGGGGTCCAATCAGAGCTGTAGCCACCGGTCTACACCACAGCCACCATAACATACGACCCAAGCCACTTCTGCGACCTACACCACAGCTCACAGCAATGCTGGATCCTTAACTGAGCGAGGCCAGGGATCGAACCCGCGTCCTCATGGATGCTAGTCAGGTTCATTAACCACTTGGCCACAACAGGAACTCCAATTCTTTCTACTTTCTGTCTCTATGATTTTAACTACTCCAGGTACTTCATAGACGTGAAATCATATGTTTACCCTTTGGTGACCGTCTTCTTTCATTTAGTATGTCCTCAAGATTCATCCAGGTTGTAGTACGTGTCAGAATTTCCTCCCTTTTTCTTTTGTTTAGTTAGTTTTTTGTTTTGTTTTGTCTTGTTTTTGCTTTTTAGGGCCGCACCTACGGCATATGGAGGTTCCCGGGCTAGGGGTCAAATTGGAACTTCAGCTGCCAGCTTCCACCACAGCCACATCAACCCAGGATCTGAGCCACTACCTACACCACAGCTCACATCAATACCAGATGCTTAACCCACTGAGCAAGGCAGGGATCAAACCTGTGTCCTCATGGATGCTAGTCAGGGTAGTTAACCACTGAGCCACAACAGGAACGCCAACACAGTAACACGTTAATAACAGGAAGTATTCTGCAAAGGACAGAAGGTTTCAAATCTGATCAGATCATCAAAGATGCCTAAAACATTATTCCTAGGAGTCAAAGAAAGCTCAACATTTAGGGGCTCGGAGTTCCCGTCGTGGCGCAGTGGTTAACAAACCCAACTAGGAACCATGAGGTTGTGGGTTCGGTCCCTGCCCTTGCTCAGTGGGTTAACGATCCGGCGTTGCCGTGAGCTGTGGTGTAGGTTGCAGACGCGGCTCAGATCCCGCGTTGCTGTGGCTCTGGTGTAGGCTGGTAGCTACAGCTCCGATTCGACCCCTAGCCTGGGAACCTCCATATGCCGAGGGAGCGGCCCAAAGAAATAGCAAAAAGACAAAAACATTTAGGGGCTCAACAATAAGAGATCAGCTCCATTGTGAGACACACAGACTGTCAAGGTTGCAGAAACTCCTGGGCAGGAGGTTCCAGAGGACTTACCTGTTGAGAATCTAAGATTATCAGCGAGGGGAGTCTCAAATGGATCCTGGTGGAATGTCAACTCCTGAAAAAAACAGCAGAAACCCTGTAACCACACACAACTGAATGTATTATAACTGCCCCAGTGAGCAGTGAAACCACCTTCACACTCTCCGTGCTGCCTCCGAAGGGAGAGGGCAGGAGAAATGTGTAGGTATAGAGTTCCTGTCATGGCTCAGTGGTTAACGAATCCAACTAGGAACCATGAGGCTGTGGGTTCGATCCCTGGCCTTGCTCAGTGGGTTAAGGATCTGGTGTTGCCGTGAGCTGTGGTGTGGGTTGCAGACGCACCTCGGATCCCGTGTTGCTGTGGCTCTGGCGTAGGCTGGTAGCTACGGCTCCGATTAGATCCCTAGCCTGGGAATTTCCAAGTGCTGCAGGTGGCCCTAGAAGAGACAAAAAAAAAAAAGAAAAAAAGAAATGTATAGGCATTGAGATGAGACATCAATGGGTTCAAGGTGAGACTTTTTTTTTCTTTTGCCTTTTAGGGCCATACCTACAGCATATGGAAATTGCCAGGCTAGGGGTCGAATTGGAGCTGCATCTGCCAGCCTATGCCAGAGCCACAGCAATGCAGGGTGTGATCCTGGTCTGTGACCTACACCACAGCTCACAGCAACACCGAATCCTTCACCCACTGAGGGAGGCCGGAGATTGAACTCACATCCTCATGGATCCTAATGGGGATTGTTAACCGCTGAGCCACAAAGGTGACTCCAAGGTGAGACTTTCAAGGGGAGTTCGCTGGTTAGGACTAGACAAACATCAAAACATTAAGGTTTAGAATCGGTCACCACACAGGGTGAGGATTTTGAAGGAAGCCATGTTTCAACATTGGTAGATGAGCAGCTCTATGAACAAACTGTCTGGACGGACCAATGGGTTTATGGAATTTCTTCAAGCAAACAGCCAAGTCGTTTATTGGGTTACAGTCTTATCTTCCCAGACAAGATTACTCTGGAACAAATGAGGCATGTGGCCTCTGTTCTCAATCTCGATATCCAACCCATATGGATATAGCTGGTCTCAGCTCTCATCCTTATTCTAGGTGATAGACTCCGATATTATCTATCTTGTGTGTGTGTTGTTTATATAGCAACACTGAAAATTTTCTCTTCAAAAAAAATTTTTTTTTTGTCTTTTTGCTATTTCTTGGGCCGCTCCCACAGCATATGAAGGTTCCCAGGCTACAGGTCGAATCAGAGCTGTAGCCACCAGCCTACGCCAGAGCCTCAGCAACGTGGGATCCGAGCCGCGTCTGCAACCTACACCACAGCTCACGGCAACGCCGGATCGTTAACCCACTGAGCAAGGGCAGGGACCGAACCCGCAACCTCATGGTTCCTAGTCGGATTCGTTAACCACTGCGCCATGACGGGAACTCCCTCTTCAAATTTTTGAGGGCTAGTCCAAGCCTTCCAATGGGTCATAAGCGGCTGTTAAAAAACATTAATAAACTAGATCATTTCTGGGTGCTCCCGTCGTGGCTCAGTGGTTAAGGAATCCGACTAGGAACCAACCATGAGGTTGCAGGTTCGATCCCTGGCCTCGCTCCATGGGTTAAGGATCCGGCGTTGCCGTGAGCTGTGGTGTAGGTCGAAGACACGGCTCAGATCCTGAGTTGCTGTGGCTGTGGCGTAGGCCAAGCGGCTGCAGCTCCAATTTGACCCCTAGTAGGTTAAAGACCCAATGTAATCTCTGTGAGAATGTGAGTTCAATCCCTGGACTTGCTCAGTGGGTTAAGGATCTGGTATTGTCGCATGCTTCAGTGTAGGTCACAGATGCCAATGGGATCCAGTGTTGCCGGGACTGTGGCAATTCCAATTCGACTCTTAGCTGAGAACATCCATATGCCACAGGTGCAGCTGTGAAAAAAGACTTGAGGAAGTTCCCTTTGTGGCTTAGTGGTAGCGAGACTGACTAGTATCCATGAGGCTGTGGGTTCAATCCCTGGCCTCGCTCAGTGGGTTAAGGATCTGGCGTTGCTCTGAGCTGTGGTGTAGGTCGCAGACACAGCTGAGATCCTGAGTTACTGTGCCTGTGGTGTAGGCCAACAGCTGTAGCTCCTGTTGGACCTCTCACCTGGAAACTTATATGTCCTGTGGGTGTGGCCCTCAAAAGCAAATAAAAGAATTTTTTAAAAAGTTAAGGATCTCAAGATAAGATCATCCTAGATTACCCGGGTGAGGCCTAAACCCAATGACAAATATCCTTAACACATTGAGGAGAAGACATAGAGAAGGTGAAATGAGACAGAGGTGACTGCTGGAACTTGTATCCTTAAGCCAAGCATAGCAACAGCCACCAGAAGCCAGGAGCAGCTGGGGACAGACAATCCCTCAGAATCTCCTGCAGGAGCCAACCCTGCTGACACCATGATCTCATTCTTCTGGCTCCAGAACCAGGAAAGAATGAATTGTGGTTGTTTTAAGTCCCTCAAGTCTGTGACAATTTGTTCCAGCAGATCTAGGAAATGAATACAAGAAAGGGATTGGAAGGTGGAACTATTTTAGATAGATGGCCAGGAAGACCTTTCCGAGGAGGTAACATTCAAGCTTAGTTGTTTTTTTGTTTTTGTTTTTGTCTTCTGTCCTTTTAGGGCCGCACCCGAAACATATGGAGGTTCCCAGGCTAGGAGTCTAATGGGCGCTACCGCTGCCAGCCTACACCACACCCATAGCAACACTAGATTCGAGTCCTGTCTGCGACCTACACCATAGCTCACAGCAATGCCGGCTCCTTAACCCACTGAGAGAGGTCAGGGGTCGAACCCGCAACCTCATGGTTTAGTTGGATTCATTTCCGCTGCGCCATGTTTTTAATTTTTGGCTGCTCCTATGGCATGTGGAAATTCCTGGCCCAAGGACAGAACCTGTAGCACAGCAGTGACAACGCCAGATCCTTAACCCGCTGAGCCACCAGGAAACTCCTAAGCTAAGTTTTGGATGAGAGGTTGCCAGGCAAAGAGAATGGTAAGTACAAAGGCTCTGAGGCTGGACAGGGTTACTATGTGCCAGGAAGTAACTGCAGGCCCAGTGCCCCAGGGGCCAGAGGGGAACCTACAACTTCACACAGAAATAACTGACTATGAAGGAGAGCAGGATATTTTAAGAGTATAAAGAGGAAAAGTTGATGGTGGGAGAGGGAGGAAGGGAGGAAGGTGAAAGGGGGTAGAAGAGTAACTAAGCAGAGTCTTCTGGGGAGAAGTGTGAATTCCAGGTTCCTATGTGGCAGTTGCAAAGACCCTGAGGCAAGAAAAATCAGAGGTTTGGAGAAACTTATATTCAAAGTGACTTGCCCTTAGGCCAGGCTCAACCAGGCCCTATCTCACTCCCAGACACTCTTTAAAAGAGTCTGGGAGTTCCCACCATGACGCAGCAGAAACGAATCCAACTAGGAACCATGAGGTTTCGGGTTTGATCCCGGGCCTCACTCATTGGGTTAAGGAGCCGGCGTTGCCATGAGCTATAGTGTAGGTCGAAGATGCGGCTCGGATCCGGTGTTGCTGTGGCTCTGGCGTAGGCCAGTGGCTACAGCTCCAGTTAGACCCCTAGAGCCTGGGAAACTCCATATACCACTGTGGCCCTCAAAAGACAAAAAAGAAAAAAATAGCAATAGAAAAACAAATGTAGAAAGCATTTCACTTGATTCTATTCATGATTTTTTTTTTTTTGTCTTTTTAGGGCCACACCCATGGCATATGGAGGCTGGCCTACACCACAGCCACAGGAACACGGAATCTGAGCCACAGGTGCGGCCCTAAAAACAAAGAAAAATAAACGGTAATAAGCTCCTTGACATCAGTTGGCCAATGATTTTTTTGGATTTGCCACCAAAAGCAAAGGGAACAAACATATAAATAAGCAAGTGGAAGATGTCAAACTTAAAGTCTTGTGCACAGCAAAGGAAACCATTAGCAAAATGAAAAGGCACCTTAAGGAATGGGAGGAAACTTTTGCAAATCATATCTGATAAGGGACTAACATCTAAAATATATAAAGAACTCATACAAGTCGATAACAACCACCACCACAAATCTGATTTGAAAAATGGGAAGAAAGAGTTCCCACTGTGGCTCAGCAGGTTAAGAACCCAACGTAATAACAGTGAGGATTTGGGTTCAATCCCTGGTCTTGCTCAGTGGGTTCAGGATCCTGCATTGCCACAAGCTGCAGTGTACGACACAGATGCGGCTCAGAGCGGTGCTGTGGCGTAAGCCAGCAGCTGCAGCTCCAATGTGACCCCTAGCCTGGGAACTTCCCTATGCCTTGGGTGCAGCCATTTATTTAAAAAAAAAAAAAAAGGAATATTATATTGCTGTGGATGAAAATTGTCACCTGCCACACAAGTAAACAAAAGATGTTGCAGCCAGGACCCACCCCAGCTGTCCTGAAGGAACTCAGGATGAATACAAACTGGCTGCCTATTAAACGGGAGCCCAGCCACATAATCCACCTACACCACACCTCACAGCAACCCTGAATCCTTAACCCACTGAGCAAGACCAGGGGTCTAACACAAGTCCTCACGGATACTAGTCAGGTTCGTTAACCATTGAGCCCCAATGGGAACTCCCCCAACTACCTGGTTTTTGTGGCAAAAACTCCTATATGTGCTAGCAGTCCCTCTGAGGGGCTGTTTTCTGGGCTTAAGAGCGCTGAAAAAATCTGCTGAATAAAAACATAATTCTCAACTTTGGAGTTGTGCAATTTTACAGTCGACAATATATTTGAAAGTTACTAAGAGAGTAAATCTTAACAAGCTCTCATCACAAGAAGTTTGGTAACTATACTGGGTGATGGCTGTTAACAGAACTTATTGTGTTAATCATTTCACAGTATTACATATATCAAATTGTTAGCATCAAACATTAAGACAATGTTATATTCAGTTATGTCTCAATTATTTTTAAAGGAGAGCTACACAATGCTACTGATGGGATAGATGATATCATAAAGATGTCAACTCCTGGAGTTCCCGTCGTGGCGCAGTGGTTAACGAATCCGACTAGGAACCATGAGGTTGTGGGTTCGGTCCCTGCCCTTGCTCAGTGGGTTAACGATCCGGCGTTGCCGTAAGCTGTGATGTAGGTTGCAGACCCGGCTCGGATCCCGCGTTGCTGTGGTTCTGGCGTCGGCTGGTGGCTGCAGCTCCGATTCAACCCCTAGCCTGGGAACCTCCATATGCCGCGGGAGCGGACCAAGAAATAGCCCCCCCCCAAAAAAAAGATACATTTTGGAGAATGAAAATGGGAAGGAAGGGGAGGAAGGGCATTCAGAACTCCTCAATTTTTAGCTGAAATAACTGGATGGATAATAAAAACATCAATAATAAAAACTAACTTTTTTTGGTCTTTTTGTCTCTTTAGGGCCGCACCCGCCGCATATGGAGGTTCCCCGGCCAGGAGTCCAAGCGGAGCTGCAGCTGCCGGCCTACACCACAGCCACAGCAACCCACGATCCGAGTCGTGTCTGCAAGCTACACCACAGTTCACGGCAATGCCAGATCCTTAACCCACTGAGCGAGGCCAGGGAGCGAACCCGCGTCCTCATGGATGCTAATCGGGTTCGTTAACCGCAGAGCCCCAACGAGAACGCCAAAGCTAGCAGGTAGATAGCACTTACTATGCGGCGGGGAGGGGTACCTTTGTAAGCAGAGTCCTCACACTGAACGAGACCTTCTCTTCCTGGTCCCATTTACAGGGAAGCACAGGCAGGGCAGGTAACTTACCGAAGATGCATCAGCTGCAGACACTGTCCATGGACGGGTGACAAAAACCAGTGTGTGGAGCTCGGTCGGCGGCGGACGCTCCTTAAGCGCTACGTGAAAGATGCAAAATTCTTCTCGAAGGTTTTCGGCCCCTGCGGCGGGTCCCCGGAGACTCCCAGCCCCCTCCCCAGCTCCCCTCCCCCAGAGTGGTTGCAGGCCAATAAGAGGCAGTGAAAAGGCGGAGTGTTATGTAAAAGAGTCCCAGAAAGCTGCCAGCCCCACCTCCCCCTCTCGGAGGGGATGACCCCTCCTGGAATGCCCGGACTTAGCAGTGTTGGGGCCTCCGTGGGGGCTCATTGTTTAAATGGCTCATTGTGCTGACCTGGCAAACAAAATATGAGGTCACGGTGACCCATGAGACGGACCGCATTGCTCAAGCGACATCCTGGCGCCTCCTCTCCCAAGACCACCCTGCAGTGGGACACCTCCGGCTTTCCCAAGAGGATGTGAGCACCAGAGTCCAGCTGCAGGCTAAAGATAAACTAACCCCCCCACCCCCACCTCCACCCCACCCCCCGACCCAGGGTATCCTATTTTCTGGCTAAGGGGTGTAAAAAGCCCGCCAGAAGGGCAGGGGGCTGGCTCTTCTCAAGGGTCAGTCTCCCTCTAGTCTCCCTTTAATAAATTTCCTTCTCTTTGCCTGACCACCAGGCTTGTTCTCTTTTTCTCCGCACTCACTTTACAATTGTCTTTGGTTTTTTTGTTGTTGTTGTAGCTAGGAAAGTTATCAAATATGCAATATTTGATGATGCATCAAATACGCATTATCAAAAAATGCATCAGTATTCATTATTTATTGTAAAATAAACATAACACTGATAGGTTCCCAGGAGAATGAAAGAAGCCCCGTGCCCTAGGAAAGTGGCCCTTCCAAGCTGGACAGCAAGAGACAATGGGTCCACCAAAAACAACTGCCTGTGAAGATTAACCGCCTATATGGAGTTCCCCTTCGTGGTGCAGAGGAAACAAATCCTACTAGTAACCATGAAGTTGTGGGTTCGATCCCTGGCCTTGATCAGTGGATTAAGGATCACAGCATTGTGGTGGGTTGTAGTGTAGGTTCCAGACACACCTCGGATTTGCTGTTGCTGTGGCTGTGGTGTGGGCCAGCAACTATAGCTCTGATTCAACCCCTAGCCTGGAAACCTCCATATGTTGCGAGTTCAGCCCCAAAAAGACCAAAAAAAAAAAAAAGAGAGAGAGAGAGAGAGAGAAAGAAAAAGAGTTCTTGGAGTTCCTGCTGTGGCACAGCAGCCCTAAAAAGAAAAAAGAAAAAAAAAACCCACGTATAAAGATTAACTACAGGAATTCCTGTTGCTGCACTTCTCTGCTCTTCAGACTCCTACCCCAACCATCTCATTGTTCTAATTTTTCTCTTCCCCTATAATTCTCCCTGTTCCTTCTAAGGCTCCCTGAACAAGAACCGGGATTCCGGGAAGGTCTTTATCATTCACGGATACTAGTTGGATTCCTTTCCGCTGCGCCACAACAGGAACTCCAAATTTTACCATATTTGCTGTTTTTAAGGGCATAATTCAGTGGCATTAGGTGAAGGGAAGCCCGGGTTGCCCAGGAAGAAATACCAAAACTAACTTCTGCTGACTCCAGGCTCGAACAGTTCCTGACGGCGCCGGACACACAATCCCTCCCAGGTCAACTGACCATCCTCCCTAAACGGTAACTGATAAAAACAACCTTGACAAAAAACAGGCCTTCTAAACAACCCCTATATATTCTGGAAGCCCCAAGACCCTGGCGCAACCATCTGGCCTCAAACCCGACTGCCGCCCCTCCTTGCTGATTCAAGGCAATCGGGTTCCGTCGAGACCGTCTCATCTCTTTCTGTAACCACCTCTCTTTTCCTTAACATTAGATGCATTCATGTCGTTGGCAGCCATCAAGGCTTATTCATGCTTAATACAGGTTTTGAGCTCTTTTTTTTTTTCCTTTTCTTTTTTTGGCCGCCCCAAGGCATAGGTCCTAGGTGTGGAATCAGACGTTCTTAGGTGGAAACTAAAAGGAAGGCCTAAAAAAGAATAAGTCAGCATGAATCATTGACCCACTCAGACCCAAACCTGCCGTCTCCGCTTTATCAGACCTCCATAGTTGCAACAACCAAACCCTTGAAGCGGTTGACCTCCCAAGGACAAAGATAGCCCCAAGGAGAAAGTTTGGTGTTTTTTTTTTTTTTTTTTGCTTTTTAGGGCCACACCTGCAGCAGGTTCCCAGGCAGGGCTGTAGCTGCCAGCCTACACCACAGCTCACAGCAACACCAGATCCTTAACCCACTGAGCGAGGCCAGGGATTGAACCCGCAACCTTATGGTTCCTAGTTGGATTCATTTCCACTGTGCCACAATGGAAACTCCAAGAAAGTTAAGTTTTTATACCATGATCTCCACTGCCATCCCAGACCTATAGAACTCAGCAGACCCCTGCCTAATAAAACTTCTCCAACCGGTGGGGGAGCTCCAAGTTCCTCTTGCTCAGGGCTCCCAGCCACTCTGCTGGTCAATCAATCCTGCTTGAGATCTCACTTCTCTGGTCAACTGTCTTTCTTTCCCTGTCGCTCCAACAGACATGACTGGCTAGGAGCCACCAAAACCAATCAGACTTACAATGTAGAAGGCTGATCCCTCCCCCAACGATGAGCTGCCTTGAAGACCAGTTAAACCCAAACACTCGTTTGTCAAGGGATGTTCCTTTACCACATTGTTCCTCTACCCCCTATCCCAAAACCATTACCCATATTCCTTTTTTGTTGTTGTTGTTGTCTTTTGTCTTTTTAGGGCCGCACCTGCAGCATATGGAGGTTCCCAGGCTAGTGGTCAAACTGGAGCTACAGCTGCTGGCTTATGCCACTGCCACAGCCACAGCAACTTGGGATTCGAGCCGCATCTGCAACCTACACCACAGCTCACAGCAACACCGGATCCTTAACCCACAGAGCGAGGCCAGGGATTGAACCTGCAACCTTATGGTTCCTAATCGGGTTCATTAACCACTGAGCCTCTATGGGAACTCCCTACCCATCTTCCTAAGGAGACTGCCTCCTTGAATACTGACTTAGCCCAAGAAGGAACCTGTGCTAACAATAGAAACTATCCCTTTTCCCATATAACTAATAGCTCCCTAAGCATCGAGGAACCTGAGTTCTCTCTCAGGGCTCCCGGCCAGTCTGTGGGCCAATAAAACTCATCTGAAGTCTTGGCGCTCTGGCCTCTTGCCTCTTCTTTGTTTTTCTGCTCTAATAATATGGAGTTCTTGGGGCCAGGGATCAGATCTGAGTTACAGTTGTGACCAACTGCAGCCAGGGCCAGGCTGGATCCTTTAACCCAGTGTGCCCGGCTGGGGAATGGAACCTGCAGCGACAACACCGATCCCACTGTGCCACAGCAAGAACTCCCTGGTCTGGAGCTCTTGCTGTGCACCAGGGATTGTCCAGGCACTGAAGAGTGTAAAACAGATCTTCGCCTGATGTAGCCCACATTCTAGTTAGAGAGACAGAGAGTAAACACGGAAGAAATAAAGACATGTAATTGTATCAGATGGTGACAGGTGCTAGGAAGAAGACAGGACAGGACAATCATCACAGTTGCCATTGACACTGAGCAGGGCCCTGTGGGGCCCCTGGGCACACAAGCCTTTCTGTGTCCCCCTTTTCTTATTTTTAGGGAATAAGCTTCAGCCTCCCAGACCTTCTTCCCCCAGTTCCAAAGGGCAGGTTCAAACCATTACTAATCAGGGAAGGGAGGGGACAGAGGGACCAGGGAGGAATGGTTAAGACACAATAGTGCAGCCTTGGGGCAAGGGCCTGGCTCCTCCTCGAGGAGTCTAGATAACAGTATTTTTGAGTTGGTCCTCAGAACTAAAACCCCCAACATATGGAAGAGGTTAATGAAGCAGTCTTCCTTCCAGAAAAGAGGAAGACCACCAGCACGAGTTCTGGGAACTCCTAAACGCCCTCTTTGAAAAACAATGGTGAGTTCCCCTCGTGACTCAGCGATCCAACTAGTATCCAGGAGGATGTGGGTTCGATCCCTGGCCTTGCGTAGTGGGTTAAGGATCTGGCATTGCCATGAGCTTCGGTGTAGGTCACAGACACAGCTCGGATCCCCCAGTGCTGTGGCTGTGGCGTAGCTCGGCAGCTGCAGCTCTGATTCGACCCCTAGCCTGGGAACCCCCATGTGCCACAGGTGAAGCCCTAAAAAACAAAGAAAATAAACAAAAAAAAAGCAAACTGGCATCTACCCTGATCCTTACCTGTGGCCCTATTTTCCACTCCTCAAACTATAAAACCGCTTCCTCTTCTCTTCCAAGAAGGGGGGCACAGTCTTTAAGGCATTAGCCTGCTGTGGCTTCTTTTGCCTGGCAAATCGACAAAGCTATCTTTTCTTCCTTCACCCAGAACTCTTGTCTTTGAGTTGTATTCGGCACTGGTGAACAGAGGCTGGGATTTGGCAACACTGTGAAACACTTACCTTCCAGCAGAGATCTGAGGGCTTAGCAAGGAGTTGTCTTTGGGGGATAGAATCAATTTCATGGGGGAAAAAAATCTAGAAGCACAAAGAGCTTCAGATTCCACAATGAGTGGGAGTTCCCTGGTGACTCAGCAGGTTAAGGACTTGGCATTGTCACTGATGTGAGGCAGAGTTGTGGTTCAGGTTTGATCTCTGTGGCCCAGGAAATTTTGCATGGCAAAAGCCAACAGAAATTCCCGGGTGAATAGGTAGAAGGTGCCGAAACCTCAGTTGCCTCTGCACACTGATGCCAAATAGAAACACGGAGGCAGAGTTGGAGGAAACAGAAAAAGGAGCTTTAATTGCCAGGCCAGAACACAGAGGGCCAGTGCCTCGGAATTCCCGTCGTGGCTCAGTGGTTAACAAATCTGGCTAGGAACCATAAGGTTTCAGGTTCAATCCCTGGCTTTGCTCTGTGGATTAAGGATCCGGTGTTAACCGTGAGCTGTGGTGTAGGTTGCAGACGAGGCTTGGATCCCATGTTGCTGTGGCTGTGGCGTAGGCCAGTGGCTACAGCTCTGATTCAACCCCTAGCCTGGGAACCTCCATATGCCACAGGAGCGGCCCTGGAAATGGCAAAAAAAAAAAAAAAAGAAGGCTAGTGCCTCAAGGACTGTGGCATTCCCTCCCCCCCAGAGGCTGATGAGGAGTATTATACTGTTTGAGGAGCAGGGTATGATGCACTCAAGGGCATTTTCCTGAGGGGTGGGTGACGGGATAACTGGGAGTCAGCATCATCAACCTTCTGGTTCCAACTGGTCTGGGGGTCCACGTGTTTGTGGGCAGCATCCAGTTGGCTTCTTCCACGAGTGGGGCTTCAGCGCCTGCAAAACAGCTTCAAGGACATGGCTCAGAATATTTCCTACAGTCTTGGAAGAACTAAAGGTCCTTGACTTTGTTGAAGGGCTGAGTATACTATTTTCTTTTTTCTCTGTATTTTTTTTTTAATTCCCTGATTAAATTGGTTCTTTGACAAAAATTTTTCTATAGATAAAATGGCAAGTGGGGGACATGAGTAGGAGAGTCCACTCTGGGAAGACCTCCCAGGGTCCTCCTCAGTGACAAAGGGAACAGGGGCCAGGTGGTGATAGTAAAAGAACTGTTCCAGGAGTTCCTGTCATGGCTCAGCAGAAACCAATCTGACTGGCATCCATGAGGACGCAGGTTCGATCCCTGGCCTTGCTCAGTGGGTTAAGGACTCAGCGTTGCTGTGGCACAGGCCAGCGGCTACAGCTCCAATTTGACCCCTAGCCTGGGAACCTCCATATGCTGTAGGTGCTGCCCTAAAAAGAAAAAAAAAAAAAAAGAGCTGTTCTAGCTGGAGTTACCCAAGGCATCTTTGAGGAGGGAGCATGATGCTAGCATACAAGCGTTCGGAGGAGAGGGAAGCGTGCAGAGGTCCTGAGGCAGGAAACGAATCTGACCAGCAGCCATGAGGTTGCAGGTTCGATCCCTGGCCTCGCTCAGTGGGTTAAGGATCCGAAGTGGCCGTGAGCTGTGGTGTAGGTTGAAGACGTGGCTCAGATCCCAAGTTTCTGTGGCTGTGGTGTAGGCCAGCAGCTGCAGCTCTGATTGGACCCCTAGCCTGGGAACGTCCATATGCCGCAAGGGCAGCCCTAATAAGACAAAAGAAAAAAAAAAATGTTCCCGAGACATGCATGACTCTTTCAAGGAACAGCAAGGATATTACGGGAATGGAGCCAAGTAAGCTGAAGAGGGGAGAGGAAGTGAGGCGGGGGACAGGAGGAGAGGAATCCTTGACAAGCCGTCATGGAGGTAGCTTGGCTCAGAGCCTCTTGAGCCTTATGTAGGGTGACCAGACCGACTGTCCTGGTTCAGCCCAGAGCAAACCGGTCACACTGAGAGGGATGGGGTAGGATGGTTACACAGGTGGTTGTGGACGTCCCAATAGGGGACCAGAAATCGAGAGGGAAACCTTGGGCACTTTGAGAGGGCCCTATAAGTTAATCATCACTCCAGAGGGCCACCAGAACAGTGCCGGCTTGCTTGACTATAAAACCATAAATGGGAGTTCCTGACGTGGCACAGTGGTTAACAAACCCGACTAGGAACCATGAGGTTGCAGGTTCGATCCCTGCCCTTGCTCAGTGGTGTAAGGATCCGGCATTGCCGTGAGCTGTGGTGTTGACTGAAGATGCAGCTAGGATCTGGCATTGCTGTGGCCGTGGTGTAGACTGGCAACTGTAGCTCCGATCCGACCCCTGGCCTGAGAACTTCCATATGCCGAGAGTGCGGCCCTAAAAAGCAAAAAAACAAAAACAAAAAAAATAAAAACCAAACACATGAACAACAGCAAAAAAAAAAAAAACACTGTAGGTTCTAGTCCCAAACTGGCTTCTGGCTGGGTTTCAGTCCTCGTACATGGGTTCGAGACCCAACACGGCTTCTGGCTGCGTTTGGGTCCTGGCCTGTGTGTTCAAGTCTTAAGTGTTGTCAACTTTAGGCAGGGCCACCCTGCTTGCCTGCTTTGCATCTCTCACAAGCATCCTATCTTAATACATCTGTATTTTAAAAAAAAATAAGTGTTGCAACTTCAGAAGGATGGAAAGTTTCTGATACAAATAAAGTGTGATTTCTGAGAGGTGGTGTCTATAAACCGAGGGAGAGACCGAATGGAGGCTATAGCCCCCCCACCATGGAAGATCCCACCCAGGCCCCAGATTTCCGCTGACCAAACAGGAAAAACACACTCCTGCAGGGAGGAAGGCCCCAGGACCAGGATAGTTAAGGAGCTGTTAAGCCTCAAAATAAACAGAGCCCACAGGACTGTTAAAATTCACCCTGAAGGACCTAAATCCTCCTTGCCTGTTTCCTAAGCCCTCTTCCACTTTCTCCTGGAGACTTAGTGACCTGTTCCACGAAACCCTAACTATAAAAAAGCCCTTGCCCAGGGAGCCTGCATTCCTCTTGCTCAGGGCTCCCAGCCACTCTGTTGGTCAATCAATCCTGCTTGAGATCACGCTGCTCCAGTCAACTGTCTGTCTGTCCCTGGCGCTCTAATAAGCTCACTTACTGTTTTGACAACACGGGCTGGTTTCACCAATTACAGTAAATGGTGAAGAGTGTCTATATATTAATTGAGCTCAATCTGCCTCTTCCAGCTTTAATGAATATATATATATATATGTGTGTGTATATATTTGTCTTTTGTCTTCTTAGGGCCACGTGGCAGCATATGGAAGTTCCCAGGCCAGGGGTCGAATCAGAGCCACAGCCACAGCCACGGCAACTCGGGATCTGAGCCCCATCTTCGACCACAGCTCACAGTAACACCAGATCCTTAACCCACTGAGGGAGTCCAGGGATCAAACCCATGTCCTCATGGACACTAGTCAGGTTCACTTACCACTGGGCCACAATGGGAACTTTAATGAAAATATATTTAAGGTGGAATATAAAAGCTTTCTACTTTTACTTATTTGTTTTATTTTTTGGCTGCACCCACATAGCCGAAAATGCAGCTTCTGCACACCAGCACCAATTAAGTCTCGGAGACAGTTCTGAGGAAGAGAAAGAACAGCTTGAAGTTCCCATTGTGGAGCAGCGGAAACAAATCTGACTAGGAACCAGAGGTTGCAGGTTCGATCCCTGGCCTCACTCAGTGGGTTAAGGATCTGGCGTTGCCAGGAGCTGTGGTGTAGGTTGAAGACTCGGCTCAGATCTGGCATTGCTGTGGCTGTGCTATAGGCCAGTGGCTATAGCTCTGATTAGACCCCTAGCCTGGGGACCTCCACATGCCTCGGGCATAGCCCTAAAAAAGCCAAAAATAAAAATAATAAAATAAAATAAAAATAAATTAAAAAGAGAAAGAATAGCTTTATTGCTTTGCCAGGCAAAGAAGGACACAGCAGGCCATTGCGTCAAAACTATGTCCCATCCTGAAAGGGGATAGCAAGGGGTTTTATAGGTTTGGCTGGGAAGACAGGGTTATTGATTAAGGTGTCTGTATTATTCTTCGTCCAGGGATCATTTCAGAGTTGTCAAGGCCAGCGTCAGTGGATCCAGTGATTGTTTCTGTTGTCTTTGGGGTCCTCGTTCCTTGTCCTTCTCTCTGGAAAGAAGATTCCAGGGAAGACTCCAGGGAAGGGGTGTTAGGGACTGTTTCAATTACAAAAGAAAACACTAGAACTCTAACTAGAAAGTAAATAGTCGCAGTAAGTTCGTGGGCCAAGGCAGGACATAACATAACGGAGACTGAATTAACTCGTTTTTAGCTGTAACAATATATCCTAAGCATTACCTTGCTTTCTTTCTTTTTTTTTTTTTTTTTTTTTGAGCCGCACCCAAGGCATATGGAAGTTCCCAAGCTAGGGGTCAAATCGAATCAGAGCTGCAGCTGCCAGCCTACACCGCAGCCACAACAACGCAGGATCTGAGTTGCCTCGGCAACCTGCCCCATAGCTCACGGTAATGCCAGATCCTGAACCCACTGATCGAGGCCAGGGATCGAACCACCTTCTTCATGGATCCTAGCTGGGTTCCTTACTGTTGGGCCATAAGGGAACTCCATCATCATGAAGTCTTGCGTCAACCTTTTGAGACGGAGGGAGACCTGGGAGGCTCAAGGAAACGCTTTTTACTTCGAAACACAAAGATTTCGGATCTGGTACAGGGTTTCACCTGCAGAGGCAGGAGAGAGATGGGCTCCAGGAGGACATTCACAACTGGCCTCTTATTTATGCTTCTTGAGGCAGGACATTTGCAACTAGCCTCTTATTTACACCTGCTGAGGAAGGAGATAGGTGGGCTCCAGGATAAACATGCACAACCAGCCGCCTGTCTATACTCCAAGATAGAAATAACAACAGCACAGTGCGAATAACTGCTGCTTGTCGCCTGTGAACTTGTTTTTATTTATTTATTTATTTTTGGTCTTTTTCTAGGGCTGCACCTGTGGCATATGGAGGTTCCCAGGCTAGGGGTCCAATCAGAGCTGCAGCTGCCAGTCTACACCACAGCCACAGCAATGAGGGATCTGAGCCGTTGCAAATCGGATCCATTAACCACTGAGCCATGATGGGAACTCCTGCGATTTTTAAAATTTTGGTCAAACAGACATGAATTATCATCCTAACTATTTT
Organism: Phacochoerus africanus; assembly: GCF_016906955.1. Lineage (NCBI taxonomy): Eukaryota > Metazoa > Chordata > Mammalia > Artiodactyla > Suidae > Phacochoerus > Phacochoerus africanus. The sequence goes on along the minus strand of NC_062551.1, from coordinate 34,619,208 downwards.
TCAGGATATGGTTCAGTGGCATTAAGTACATTTACATTATTCTGCTTCCATCACCACCATCCAACTTCAGAACTCTGTCCATCTGATAAAACCGAAATGAAATCCTGTGTGCGTTAAACCCAAACTCCCCAGCCCCTAACAACTGCTATTCTGCTTTCTGTCTCCCTGATTTTGACTACTCGAGGTAACTCAGATAAATGAAATCATACAGTATTTGTTTTTTTATCGACTGGCTTATTTCACTTACTATCAAGTCAAGGTTCCGAGTTCCCGTAATGGCTCAGTGGAAATGAATCTGAGTAGTATCCATGAGGACGCAGGTTCAATCCCTGGCCTTGCTCAGTGGCTTAAGGAGCTGGTGTTGCCGTGAGCTGTGGTGTAGGTCACAGACGTGGCTCGGATCCCGCATTGCTGTGGCTCTGGTGCAGGCCGGCAGCTACAGCTCTGATTCGACCCCTAGCCTGAGAACCTCCATATGCTGTGGGAGCGGCCCTAGAAAAGGCAAAAAGACAAAAAAAAAAAAAGTCAAGGTTCATCCACATTGTATTGGGTGTCAGAATTTCCTTTCTTTTTAAGGCTGAATATCATTTCATGCATATAGAAACACCACATTTCACTTATCCTTTCATTCATCAATGGACACCAGGGTTGCTTCTACCTTTTGGCTATTATGAATAATTCTGCTATGGAACACAGGTGTACAGATATCTCTACTGTGGCACTGAGGGTTTAGGACTGGGCATTGTTTCTGCAGTGGCAGATTTGATCCCTGGCCTGAGAATTTCCATATGCCACATGCTCGACCAAAAAAACCCAAAACCAAGCAAAAAAAACAAAACCCCAAATATCCCTTTGAGACCCCACTTTCAATAGTTTTGGGGTATCTACCCAGAAATGGAATTGCTGGATCATATGGGGGTTCTGGTTTTTAATTTCTGGAGGAACTGCCCTACTGTTTTCCACAGCAATTGCACCATTTTATATTCCCACCAGCAGTGCACAAATTTCAATTTTATTTATTTATTTATTTAAGTTATTTATTGCTTTTTAGGGCCACACCTGTGGCATATGGAGGTTCCCAGGCTAGGGTATAATCAGAGCTGCAGCTCACGGCAATGCTGGATCCTTAACCCACTGAGCGAGGCCAGGGATCAAACCTTCGTTCCCATGCATACTAGTCAGATTCTTCCCACTGAACCAGGAGGGGAACTCCCAAAAGGTCTTTAAAGAACTGAGTAACATCGACTTTACAAAATTCCTTGTATGCCCATATAATTTATGTGAAAAAAAGTTTTTTCAGTGCTTAAATGTATGATAATGAAAAATAAGAACAGAATTGCTGGAGTTCCTGTTGTGGCTCAGCAGGTTAAGGGTCCAGCGTTGTCTCTTTGAGGATGTGGGTTTGATCCTTGGCCGCCTGGTTTAACGATCCTGTGTTGCGGCAAGCTTCAGGTCACAGATGCAGCTCGGATCCAGTGCGGCTGTGGTGTAGGCCTCATCTGCAGATCTGATTCGACCCCTGGTCCAGGAACTTCTCATATGCTGCTAGTGAAGCCATAAAATAAAAAGAATAGAAAGAGTTCCCGTCCTGGCTCAGCAGAAACGAACCTGCCTAGTATGCATGAGGATGCGGGTTTGATCTTTGGCATTGCTCAGTGGGTTAAGGATCTGGAGTTGCCATGAGCTGTGGTGTAGGTCGCAGATGCATGTGGCCTGGATCTGGTGTTGCTGTGTCTGCGGTGTAGGCTGGCAGCCATAGCTCGAATTCTACCCCTAGACTTGGAACTTCCATATGCTGTGGGTGTGGCCCTAAAAAAAAAAAAGTGAAATTTGGGTGACATGAGAAAAAAAAAAAACAATCAAGGGAGAAATACTTACTTAAGGGGTTAGGTATCTACGGAAAATGTACTATAAATAGGAAATTGCATTATTTGGATTCTAATTCTGTTTGTACCTTATTTCTCCTTGAGTCCTAGAGGCAGGGCTAGCTTGTTGATTTCTGTATCCCTTGTTAGTGACCAGAACACTCCCCGAAAGATAGTGGGCGCTGAAGAAATGAGCAATGAAAGAACCAAGCAAGAAACTAAAAATACAGAAAAGAACGAACTTTCTCAGACAGGCTGCAATTCCTCCCCAGGGCAGGAGGCGGCGCCAGTGCTGCGCCAACTCGTCCGCCGGCAGTTCTTGGTCCCTCTGGCTGACCGTCCAACGCTAGGCCCCCGAGGCCCGAGCAGGAGTTAGCCAATAGAAAATTGTTTTAATTAAGGGGTCCGGTAGAGATATCCAATGAGCGTAGCGGGTCTAGGCAAGGGGCGGTGCGACGGGAAGGGGCAGAGAGGAGCGGTTAGAGGTGGGAGTTGGCGCTGCGGGCCGGGCGGGGGCCGTGGAGCTGAGATGCGGACGGGGCCGTGGCGGTGACCCGAGCTGCCGCCCGACATGAACTCGCTGGAGCAGGCGGAAGGTAGCGTGGGCCTCCTTGGCGGCCCGTGCCCACCCTGTGCTCCTCTCGGAAGCCGGAGGGGCCGGAGTCGGGGAAACCTCGTCCTGAGAGAGGAGGCCGCGAAGGATGTACTGGCGGGGCCGGGAGCTGGGGGGCGCGCGGGCCGGCCCAGGGGCCAAAGGGCAGTCAGACCCGGCCGGGCGCTAGTTCCGGCGCGCGTGTTCTCTGCCGGTGCTGGGGGGCGTTGCGTCAGCTACCCCCCCTCCCATTCCTTCGGCGTAGACCGGGGAGCTCTTTGCCGGGGCTAATTTTCTTTTTTATTATTCCTTACTGAATGTCTGCACTCTGCTTTGTCGTGTGCTGATTCACTTTTTTTTTTTCCCCCTTTCCCTCCACGAGTTGTATCCCTAATTCCTGCTGTGGTTTTTGGTCACTGCTGAGTTAAGGGAGTGCTTCTTGATCTCCCTTTTTAAAGTTTAAAAATCACAACTGAAAATGATACCCGGTCTTATTCAGAGGGAGCATCTCGGACGCCCCTGTCCTGTGTAACTAGGCGTCGGCCTGGTGCCACAAAGATCACCTGTAACCTGTTCCTGGGGAGGAAAGGGGAGAGTCTTTCCGTACCCACCCGTTAGATCAGAGGTCCAAAGCGTAGCCATTAGGTAAATATGAGGGCTTGAAGTCGGAGTCAGGTAATTGCAGTCAAATAGGCTTTGGATGGTAGGTAATACGTTCTAATAGGAAGTTATTGGTTCCAACAGATTTAAAGCTCGACCTGATATTGTTTCTCGTGTTTGCAACCCTCACATGTCTAGCTTTTGGCGCTGACTGTGGCTGTTGCTGGTTTTCCACATACCATTCCGAAGCTTCTAAAAGTGAACCAGCCAGTTCCCTTTTATGAGAAATTGGAATTAAGGAAACTTAGTATTTTGCAAATGTTTAAAAACTGTCATGGTAAACGAAGTAAACAGCGCAGTGATAAATGTAGGTTGGTGTGTAAGACCTGGAGCAGTTAGAGTATCAAAATTTCATCTTAATAGACTCGAGCCAGTAAGAGTAGCTAATTAGAAAATTGAAATCTCTTTTTCCCTAGATCTCAAGGCTTTTGAGAGGAGACTTACTGAATATATTCATTGTTTGCAACCTGCCACTGGACGTTGGAGAAGTAAGTGCCTGAATTTTTTTTAGGGGGAAATAAACTGACAGTTGACATTCTTATTCCTGCCTAGCAATGATTTGCTTTCATGTAAAACTTTCAATTAACAAATGCTTGCATTACTAAACCATAAGCTTTCCTTTTGATAGTTTTCACGTTTGCTCAGCATCATAGATAATGCATTATAGAGAAATGTTAAGAATCTGACTACCCTAAGGGAATAGTCATATTTTGTGTGATTGAATTATTATTTTTCCATTAAAATGCATACACTTTTTTATTAAATATCACAAATCTGGAGTTCCCGTCGTGGTGCAGCGGAAACGAATCCGACCAACTAGGAACCATGAGGTTTTGGGTTCAGTCCCTGGCCTCGCTCAGTGGGTTAAGGATCCAGGGTTGCCATGAGCTGTGGTGTAGGTTGCAGATGCAGCTCGGATCTGGCTTTGCCGTGGCTCTGGCATAGGCGGCAGCTGTAGCTCCGATTCGACCCCTAGCCTGGGAACCTCCATGTGCCGGTGGGTGCAGCCCTAAAAAAACAAAAGACAAAAAAAAATTACAAATCTGATAACCAGCACACATGATAATTTCAATAATCTGTTTGACAGTTTTGCAGTTTTTGCCTACAAACTTTTGAAATAGAGTTTGTTAAGGAAAACCATATTCAACAAGTATTGCAAAAATGATTTGAAATAATTGGAGTTACTGCCCCATGGAAATAGGAAATGCAGAAAAATTGACCAGTGATGACATGAGCAAGCAAAATACTTGGCTAACTTATGTTGGTATAGTCTTAATTTTTTGGATGTTCATTGTTGAAATTTAATCTTTCCCAAGAAGGAAGTACAGCAGCACACATTGAGGACAGAACTTTATTACAAAGTGTTAATTCATTTTGTGGGACCAAAAGAGCACTGTAGAAGATGGGGGTCTTTTTCTTTGTAGAGACTTTTTTGGCTTAATTTTTATCTAATATATTGGCAAAATTTTTAATCCTGTGCTCTAGGTATTCTCATTGGTCAGAATTCACAAGTAATGATTTTCTCAGATTCTTCAGTGTACCTGTGAATGACCCCCCCAAACCTTGTTTCAGTGTTACTTGAGAATCTTTTAAAATGTGTATGATGTTCTAGCTTATAAAGTTTTATTGTATTTCTGTTGCTCTTTGAAACTTGATCTCTCTGATTTAAAAATGTATACATCCCAACTGAAAGGCAGTGATTGTCTTGATTCCCCAGAATTGTTTTCTGTTTTTGGTTTTTTTTTTTTAGGGCAGCACCCGTGTCATATGGAGGTTCCCAGGCTAGGGGTCTAATTGGAGCTGTAGCTGCTGTCCTACGCCACAGCCACAGCAACACAAGATCTGAGCCTCGTCTTCAACCTACACCATGGCTCACGCCAACACCAGATCTTTAACTCACTGAATGAGGCCAGGGATCGAACCTGTGTCCTCATGGATGCTAGTCGGATTCATTAACTGCTGAGCCACGATGGGAACTCCAATCCCCAGAACTGTAACTACGTCTTGGTGCCCCTTTATTGTTTAAGTTTTCTAATGATCTATTTAGAATTTCTAAAACATTTGTAGCTTAGTAAGGAAAAAATTACACTGTCAGTAATTTCTACCCTGACCTTCCTTAAGTTGCTAGAGGAAAATCTGATATTGATTGATGTGCTCCATCCTTTCTAACACGGACCTTTGTTCAGTTCAACAAGAGGCGGTTGTCTGCAACCCAAAATCCTTTAGTCCAAACTCTCAGTGCATTCATAAAGGAGTCTTTTATTTTTCATTTAAAAATGAGGTTTTGGTTTTGCGGTTTGTTTTTGTTTTAATTAACAAGATCTGCAAAATTAGCATAAAGCACATTGAAAGTTACGTAACAAAATCTCTTACCATCTCTGTTCTGACTGCTTTTAATTGCATTAATCTTCAGAAATTCTGACTAAAGTCATAAGGGGGCACTGTGTTCCTCAATTACTCAAGTTCACATCGTTTTAATGAATTCCTCAAGGTCAAATGGCAAGTCTCTTCATTTCTGAGTTGAGTACATTTTTCATTTAATGAAGTGCTGCATCCTTCGGCTGTCACGTATGAGGAACTGGTGGTAGTATCATTAATATAGCTTATTTCCGTACTAATTTCGTGTTTATCTTTCATCAGTGCTTCTTATAGTGGTATCTGTCTGTACAGCTACTGGTGCCTGGAACTGGTTAATAGATCCCGAGACGCAAAAGGTAGAAATTTTGATTTAAAATCTTTAATAGATTAGGTGAGATAATGGGTATAGCAGTGCTTTGTTCATTGTAAAGTAGTTAAATGCTATCTATTACTACTAGTTCTGATATTAACCATTATATTAAAATATGGCTAATCTTAATTTGCTTGAGGAAAACTTTGGCTGGCTGTTGTAGATTAAGTATCTTTGCAGAAAAAAGTCCTGAGAAATATTACTTCACTGAATATATAACTTGGTCATTTCTGAACTTGTGTATAGCTTTTACATATTTCATTTTTACATATTTCATTGTAAACATTGTTTTGTTCAGTTAGTGTCATCAGTGCCAGCTTAAAAAATTTAAAAACAGGAGTTCACATCATGTTATAGCGGAAACAAATCTAACAAGGAACCATGAGGTTTTGGGTTCAGTCCCTGGCCTCGCTCAGTGGGTTAAGGATCCAGCATTGCCACGAGCTGTGGTGTAGGTCGCAGACACGGCTTGGATCTGGCGTTGCTGTGGCTGTGGTGTAGGCCGGCGGCTGCAGCTCCGATTAGACCCCTAGCCTGGGAACCTCTGTGTGCCACCGATGCAGCCCTAAAAAGACAAAAGACAAAAAGAAAAGTATAAAAACATTTTTTTCTATGCGTTATCATTATTAATGCCTTTCCTTAAAGTATTTGAGGTGACTTTTCAGAAGACATATATAGTAAAATAGCAAATATAAATGTAAAGAATAGCCAGGATGAGGAAAAAAACATTAGATTTAGAGATTAAAACCAGGAAGGAGTCGTTCCCATCTTGGCTCAGCCATGAGAACCCAACTAGTATCCATGTGGATTTGATCCCTGGCCTCACTCAGTAGGTTAAGGATCCCGTGTTGGCTGCGAGCTGTGGTGTAGGTTGCAGATGCGGCTTGGATCTGGTGTTGCTGTGGCTGTGGGTGGCAGCTGCAACTCTGATTCATCCCCTAGCCTGAGAACTTCTGTATGCCACAGGTGCGGCCCTGAAAAAGAAAAAGAAAAAACCCAAGAAGGAAACCAGGTCACTGAAACCATAGGACATGTGAGCCAGCAATATTGCCAGGACTGAATTATAAATTAGTCTCTAAAGTCACAGCCCTTCCATTGTTTTCATTGCCTCTCAAGAGAACCATGTGAGTTGCTTAAGCTGGCAAAGCTTTCCTTTCTAAGCATTTATCTTTTTAAAAAAATTTCTTGCCTGAAGTTTAATATAGGAAACAGATCTCCCATTGGGCACTGTTTAAGAATATCCCTGTATCAAATGCATCAACAGCTTCCATGATGTTATTTCTTGAAACATTTGCTGATGAAAGCTGATGTGTGTTTCTCAAATTTCTACCTCATTGTAGAACCAACTGTCTTAATTTCAAGCTTGGGCTTTTTTATTTTTTTACTAAGTTTTTTTTTTTGGTTTTTAAGGCTACACTCGCAGTGTATGGAAGGTCCCAAGCTAGGGATCAAATCTGAGCTGCAGCTGCCGGCCTACACCACAGCCACAGCAACTCAGGATCTGAGCTGCATCTGTGACCTACATCACAGCTCATGGCAACATCGGATCCTCAACCCATTGAGCGAGGCCAGGGATTGAAGGCAATTCCTCATGGATACTAGTTGGGTTCGTTTCCTCTGTGCCACAATAGGAACTCCCCACCAACGTGGGCTTTTTTATTAGAGAAAAAGTCATCTTCAATTTTTCAGTGACGTTCCCACCCCCTCTGCCCCCATTTAGCTTTATTTAGGTGATAATGATGCTGTAATTTTACAGATCTTCACCCCTTTCCCTTTTAAACTAAATCAGGTAAACTACTTGCAATAGCTTTATTTGCAACCTTTTAGGTTGTATAGAAAAAAACACATAATACAGCTTTTGTCAGAGGTATGAATGGCAGTTCAGAAAACCAGCAAGTTACTTAGCATGTAGTCTTCCTGACTTTATCCACTGAGGTGGAGATTTAAAGGGGTAGGAAGCAGGGGAGGTTGGTGATGGGGTTTCATGTTAATGGAGGGGTTTTGTGACAGATAGGAAACTCTCCTGTGTGTTCATTTATAAAAATCTGATTTTAAGGCAGCACGTGGTACTCATCTTCAGGGGGAGAGTGAAGGAAGCTGGCAAGAAGATTGAAAAAGGTCTACCTTGGGAAATGAATCTGACTTGTGATTGGGAAAAATATGAGCTGATTTCAGCAATTTGAGATCTTAGTAAAACACAGAATTAAATGTAATTTGAAATGGGCCCAAAACTCTGTAGTTAATATAATTTTCTAAATTAGGTGAGAGTATAACTATTAGCCTAAGGGTTGGCTCTTTATATTTCGATGTTTAGTAACCTCAAAGCTGACAAGACAAAACAGCACTTGTGTCTGTAAGAGGAGCGGCAAACTCAAAAGCTAGTGGCTAGCTGGAAGGACCTGAGGAGAGAAGGAATGTGGCAAACTGTAAAGTACATGGATGATCGAACTGAAGGAGGAAACTGTTGCTTGGATGCAGTTGACTGTTGTCAGGGAGAAAGGAAGGTTGCTACTGACTCACCTAATTAAAAATACAACGAATGCACTCTATGTGCTAACATTGCAGGCCACATAAAGCATAGATGACCTGGGGGGATTACACGGTCCTTAAAGGTTTTAGAAAGACTATGTTGCTCTGGAACCTTTCTTCAAGGTCTCATCCTTCTAGGAGCTTCTTCCTTCCTGATGTTTTCAGCCTGTCATGTCTTCACTTGACAAATTTATTTAACTGGTACCATGCTGGGCCATCCACTTGGCGCTTTTCACAAGTTTAGTTCTCTATCTTAAAACACGTACACATAGTACACATATCTTAGTATGAGAATGGAGTGCAGATACCCTTAGTTTGGCTCTATTGCTCCCATCTTGTTTCTAGTCCATTTGATTTCTTTTTCTAGACTCTAAATATTTAATTCTCTCGACATTCTTATTCCCTAGTAGTCTGGCTTCAGTGCTTACTCCTGTTCCGATCCTGGACCCTGGGCCTTTGTCTCTGTATATTCTTTTTTTTTGTCTTTTTGCTATTTCTTGGGCCGCTCCCGCGGCATATGGAGGTTCCCAGGCTAGGGGTTGAATCGGAGCTGTAGCCACTGGCCTACGCCAGAGCCACAGCAACTCAGGATCCAAGCCTCGTCTGCAACCTACACCACAGCTCACAGCAACGCCGGATCATTAACCCACTGAGCAAGGGCAGGGACCGAACCCGCAACCTCATGGTTCCTAGTCGGATTCGTTAACCACTGTGCCACGACGGGAACTCCAATTTTTTTTTTTTTTTGTCTTGTATATTCTTAGAATTGTGTGTGGTCTTGTTTTCTGTTATCATCTCATTATGCCCTGATCTGAACTTAGCCCTTTGTTTCTCTTGAGCCCTAATTTTTTTCCCCCACTTGAGTGTTCTGTGGCTATCTTAATCTCAGTAGTTTCAAAACCAAATTCATGTTTTGCCTGTTTAGAGAGAAAGGGTGATGCTGGAGCTGAGTATTAGGTGGCTATATAGGAGTTAGCCAGGTGGAGAGGACATAAGGAAAATGATACCCTAGGTGTGAAAGTGTGACAGGATATGATTAGACCGACCAGGTTTTGAGTGCAGGGTGTGCTGAACTTGGCTTTTTTTTTTTTTTTTTTTTTTTTTTTTTTAAAGGGACCACAGGTCCAGCCTATGGAAGTTCCCAGGCTAGGGGTCGAATTGGAGCTACAGCTGCCAGCCTACACCACAGCCAGAGCAACTCGGGGTCTAAACCCCATCAGCAGCCTACACTATAACTCCTGGTAACTCCAAATCCTTAGTCTACTGAGTGAGACCAGGGATCGAACCTACATCCTCATGGTTCCGCTGAGCCACAGCATGAACTCCTTTCTTGCACTTTTAAAATTATTTCTCACTAGCAAGAGTTTAGTAAATATTTTTGGTAGGGCACTTTTTGAATTATAGGAATGAATTTGTAATTGGTTCAAGTATTTTGAATGAATGAAGGGAATATTGCTATATTGTCTTGCTATTCTGAACATATAAAACATTTCAATTTTTATTGTATGGCAATGTGGAGAATTAGGACAATTGAAAGTCTTCAAAATTTCATATAGTTAGATAATTAAATGGTACGTGTATGCACAAATGGGGAGGTAGGAATCAATATTCTGAGGTTTTTAACATTTTTGTATGTCAAACTCTTCTTTTACAGGTGTCTTTCTTCACATCGTTATGGAATCATCCATTTTTCACGATTAGCTGTATCACTCTAATAGGCTTGTTCTTTGCTGGAATACACAAGAGAGTAGTTGCACCGTCAATGTATCCTTTACTACAAATTGAGTTTTTTTCTCAGAACTAAATTAAAGTACCTTTTAATGAGCTCTAGGTGTTGTTAAAAGCTTACTCTTGAAATTTAAATTTTCCTTTGACCACATTTATTCAGTATAGCTGCTCGATGTCGAACTGTATTAGCAGAGTACAATATGTCTTGTGATGATGTAAGTATTCTTTTTTTTAATTAGAAAATACACACTGAAAGAATTGAAGCATTTTGGCTTAAGTAAACATTTTATTAACCAATCGATTCTGTGGAATATTCATTGTAGCATTACTTCTAAGGCTTTCTTTCTTTCCTTTTTTTTTTTTTTACACATTTTAACATCTCTGAAATTGAAATGCATCTAATCAATGGTGTCTTTTTTTTTTTTAGGGCTGCACCTGTGGCATATGAAGGTTTCCAGCCTAGGGGTCTAATAGGAGCCACAGCTGCCGGCCTATGCCACAGCCACAGCCAAGCAGGATCTGAGCTGCATCTGCAACCTACACCACATATCACAGCAATGCACTGAGAGAGGCCAGGGATCAAACCCAAAACCCCATGGTTCCTAGTCGGATTCATTTCCGCTGCGTCACAATGGGAACTCCCCTTTAAAAGAAAAGAAGAAAAACAGATTAGATAGATTGTAGACGTGGCTCAGATCCCGGATCCCCAGTTGCTGTGGCTCTTGGCGTAGGCTGGTGGCTACAGCTCCGATTAGACCCCTAACCTGGGAATCTCCATATATGCCACCAGTGCGGCCCTAAAAGGACAAAAAGACCAAAAAAAAAAAAAACTTAATTATGAAAATTTAAAAATACTAAAAAGTAAGGAAAAGAGTTAAATGAACTCCCATGTATCATCTGCAATAAATCAACTCATGGCCATTCTTTTTTTAATTTTTTTATAATGATTTTTATTTTTTTCATTATAGCTGGTTTGCAATATATGGTGGCCATTCTTATTTCATGTGTACCCTGTCCACCTTCCCTTCATTGGATTATTTAGAAACAAATCATTGGTGATGTCTTTTACTCTCAATCAGCATGTTAGTAGCACCTCATTTTTTTCATGTGTGTCAATATAAATCTGTAGAAAACAGTCTGAAAGAATTCATGCTAAAATTGTTTTCTTCCCTAGAGGGCTAGATCTGAAGTAGAAAGGATTATTTTAGCTTAATGTGTATTGTTTGAACTTTTTACAGTGAGATTACATTAATATCTTAACTCATGTAATTTAAAATAGTTTAAAGTAGGAGTTCCCTGGTGGCTCAGTGGATTAAGGATCCAGTGTTGTCACTGCTGTAGCTTGGGTGTGATCCCTGGTTTAGGAACTTCATGCCGTGGGTGCAGCCAAAAATAAAGTAGATTTTTATTTGTGTGTTTGTTTTATCTTTGGTCACTCCATAGCAAATGGAGTTCCTGGGCTAGGGATCAGATCCAAGCCACAATTTCGACCTCCGCCTCAGCCATGGCAACATGGCAACACCGGCTCCTTAATCCACTGTACCTGTCCAGAGATTGAAGGGGATTGAACCTGCATCTCAGTGCTCCAGAGATGCCACCAATCCTGTTGCCCCACAGGGGGAACTCCAAACCATAGGTTTTTTTAAATTTTATTATTTATATTTTTGAAGGCAGCACCCACAGCATATGGAACTTCCTGGGCTAGGTGTTGAATTGGAGCTACAGCTGAGGCTATAGAAACAGTGACACCGGATCTGAGCTGCATCTGTGATCTGTGTTACAGCTTGAGGCAGCACCAGATCCTTAACCCACTAAGCTAGGCCAAGATCAAACCTGCCTCCTCAGAGAGACACTGTCGGGTCCTTAACCCGCTGAGCCACAAGGGGAACTGGGACCATGATATTTTTATACATTGGAATACTGTGCATTTCATAGCAATGTAAAAAGATACAGACCACTGAAACATAGTAACATGGATGGATTTCAGAAACATATTAAGTAAAAGCAGCTGCAAAAGCACACACAGTGTGATTCCATTTATCCGAACATCAGTGGTAGGCATCATTAACCTTTGGTAAGCATTTAGGTCGTATAGGGAGTGGGGATACCATTGACCTTGGAAAGGAGCATGGAGGAACTTTCTGGGTGGTAGTGTTCTCTAGCATGATTTGGGTGATGACTACGTGGGTGTATATATTTGTCAAAACTCATAAAACTACATAAGATTTGAGCATTTTATTGTATATAAATTATACCCAGTAAACAATAGAAAAATTAGTATCAAAGGTCCACCAAGCTATCAAGGAATTACCAAAAATTAAAGTGAGAATTGAGAGGTAGCCAGAATCCTGACAACACTCTTGACCTGAGAGTGATAATAAAATGTGTTGTTTATGAAGTTCCCGTTGTGGCCCAGCAGAAATAAACCTGACTAGTAAGCATGAGGTTGCAGGTTCGATTCCTGGCCTCGCTCAGTAGGTTAAGGATTCAGCGTTGATGTGGCTGTGGCATAGGCTGGCAGCTGCAGCTCCAGTTCGACCCCAGCCTGGAAACCTACATGTGCCTGAGATGTGGCCCTAAAAAAAAAAGGCAAAAAAATAAAATGTGTTTTTTGGTTGTTTTTGTTTTTGTTTTGTTTTTTAGGGCCACACATGTGGCATATGGAAGTTCCCAGGCTAACTGTATATGAGTGTCTATTGTTCCAACCATTGGTTTACATTCTAATTTGAGGAAATTAAAATTTTTATGTTAGAATTCTGCTGTGTTACAGTTGGTGAAGGATCCAGCATTGTTTCTGTAGCAGCTTGGGTCACTACTGGGGCATGGGTTTGATCCCCAGCCTTAAGGAGCCAGTGTTGTTGCAGGTGTTGTTGCATGGATTGCAGCTGCAGCTCTGATTTGATCCCTGGCCTAGGAAGTTCCATATGCCACAATTACAGCCCCAAATTTTTATTTTATTTATTTATTTATTTATGTCTTTTTAGGGCCGCACCCGCGGCATATGGAGGTTCCCAGGCTAGGGGTCTAATCAGAGCTGTAGCCACTGGTCTATGCCACAGCCACAGCAACACGGGATCTGAGCCGCGTCTGTGACCCACACCACAGCTTATGGCAATACCGGATCTTTAACCCACTGAGCAAGGCCAGGGATCGAACCCACAACCTCATGGTTCCTAGTCGGATTCGTTAACCACTGTGCCACAACGGGAACTCCTGTATGTGCATTTTAAAGTACTAAATATTTTAAAAGAAAGTTCAACACAAGGAAATTTTTAAAACATAACTATTAATAGCTTAATCTTGACTAAATATGGAGAGGTGTCCTAATGCCCTTTAAAGTTTCTAAATAAGTAGTGTTTTTAATAAAACTGTGTGTTTTTTAAACTTTTTTTTTTTTCCTTCCATTTTTACAGACAGGAAAACTAATTTTGAAACCTAGGCCTCATGTTCAATGACAATCCGCATTCATTGTTCTGGGACTTAAAACAACCTTCCTTGGGATGAGTGATACAGCAGAAAGCCATAAAGGATTCCTTTTGCAGTTGGATATGTGAAGGTCATAGCAACAATGGACAAGAAGTGTGCAATATTCCCCAGAACATCTTCCTGATGATGACTCACGCTATCAGTGCTTTGGTACCTTTGATTATCTGTGTTTCAGTATTAGTGTCACTTTAGTACTTCAGGTCCTGCAAGAGTTTTGCAGATGAAGTATGTATGTATGTTACTAAGTTAAACTTAGAAACAGAACCTCATCCAGTTTTTATAATGTATTTTTGCAAACTACTGTAAATAGCAAATCAATGCCAATGTTAAGGAGGAAATGTTATGTGGACTTTGTTCTGCACCAGTATTTCAGGAACATCTGCTTGCCGTCTCCACAGCTCTTTAAAACCGGCTATTATGTATAGCTGTGCCTTTCACTCTTTTAATCATAGTGCAGGAAAAACACCAGATTGAGCTTAGACTGAGGAAGACTCATCTCCATTATGTTGTAAGAAATTGTAGCTGTTTTGAGAAATAGTTTTTGTTAAACCAGAATAGTGAACTTCAGCCACTACAGTGGTACTTTCCAGTTTACTGTTTTCATTTAATATATGCTTATTAATATATACTTTCATTTAATATACTTGATATTTTTTTAATGATTTTAATAACACTCCAGAGGCTTCTGAATAGACAAGTTTAGTTCCAAATTATGTATTATCTGGGAATGTGATCGTCATTGTTTTAGATAATTGGATTTTATGCTGCGGTAGGCGTGCTGTTGCAGTAGTATTGTGCAGGTGTGATTGATCATTCACTCCATCACAAGGATAACTTGGGAGCAGTGCCACAAACCAGTCTTCAATTCTCACTGTTTAGAGAGTGTTAATGACATACTGTGTATGCATATTAGCCACATAGACTATAATAACCCTTAAAATTAAACTATTGGAATTGCTGTAAATATTTTAAAGAACTGGAGGTGCCTTTTACCTGTTTATTAGATTTTGAAAAGGTTTAAATTATTTCATGAGCAGTCTTTTACATTTCATTTAACGAAAGCTAAAAATTCAAAGACAAGATAAAAACTTTTTAATAAGACTACATTTAAATGTGTTCATCTTGGCTTTCACGTGTATAAAATTTCATCCTTGGAACTGCAGCAATAAAACCCTCTGCTCCTACGAAGTCTTAAGAGGGTATTACGTATATTCTGCATTGTTTTATTTTCTGTAAATTTTGTAGGTAAATATGTGCATAAAAATAAATACTTTATATATACTTAGTGATTGGGCTTTTTCCTTGGTTTATTGTAAGTCTGGAACTGAAAAATTTTTTAAAGCATACTGTGTCTGTCAGATACAGGCTAGTTCCAAAGGAGATATTTTATTCCAGTGTTGTGTCCAGTAGAGCAGGTTTCAAGTAGCATTTGAAGGTACCCAGTTGATTAGGCTATGAACACTTTTAATAGTTCTTACTCATCGTGGTCTGATATTTAGTGTTTAATCAGGAAATGCAAGTTTTCTCAAAAATTGAGCTTTACAAACTTGAATTGCTGGTTTCCTGCAAGAATAGAATGCTAAACAGGGATCTTACATGTCTCTAAGTCCTTTTTGGGATTGTCGTCACCTACTTTGTGTATTTAACAAAAGCCTTGACTCTCCTCCCCCAGCAAAGTATACTGTGTACGTGTACTGAGCATGTACTTGGAGAGGAGTACAGGATTTCCTGATGCCAGACTACTTGGAATTCATTGGCTCCAAGAAAGAAATTTTTGTTACAGTTCCAAAGATTTTTCACACTTTTACTTCTAGCAGAACAAATTCATTTTCCAAAAAAGTCTTTGCCCTGCTTGAAATGGTCTAAGGACCCTTGCCAGGTGAGCTTCTCATCACCAGCACCCTCAGGCTCTCATAACCCTTTGTACTAGTAGGACGTTCCTGTCAAGTCCAGTCCTCTGACTTTACAGGCGGGGAACACAGTCTTGATTTTCACAGAGACTTTACTCTGGATCCCCATGACTTAACTGAAGACAGAACCAAAACCAAGTCTTTTGACTTAGATTGAAAGGAGTTTTGTGTTTGTGTTGATCTTAAAAGTCATAAGGCGTAAGAGAGTGACGGTTAAGAATGCAGACTCAGGAGTTCCCATCATGGCGCATCGGAAGTGAATCCGACTGGTATTCACGAGGGTGTGGGTTTGATCACTGGCCTCACTCGGTGGGTCAGGGATCCTCCATTGCCATGAGCTGTGGTGTAGGTCGTAACTTGACTCGGATCCCGAGTTGCTGTGTCTGTGGTGTAGACCAGCAGCTGTAACTCTGATTTGATCCCTATACTGGGAACTTCTATATGCCTCGAATGAGGCCCTAAAAAAGAAAAACAAAAAAAGCAAAGTAGATTCTGGAATTCCCTTTGTGGCTCAGTGGTAAGGAACCCAACTAGTATCCATGAGGACGCAAGTTTGATCCCTGGCCCTGCTCAGTGGGTTAAGGATCCAGTGTTGCCATGAGCTGTGGTGTAGGTCACACAGTATAGATCTGGCATTGCTGGCTGTGGTATAGGCCAGTAGCTGCAGCTCCACTTGGACCCCTAGCCTGGGAACTTCCATATGCCACAGATGCAGCCCTAAAAACACTCAAAAAAGCTTGGGATTAACATATACATACTATTAGAAAATAGATAACCAACAAGGACCTAGTATGTATCAGTATTTTATGGTATAAGTGAAATGAATCTGAAAAATGTATGTAACTGAAACACTTTGCTGTATTCCTGAAACTAACACAACATTGTAAATGAGCTATACTTCAATAAGAAAAAAATCATGGAATGAAAATGTAAAAAAAAAGAGGAACTGGACTGGGCATTTTGAGGAGACTGAGCTAAGCATCCTTCTGCATGACAGATGCTCTGCCTTCATCAGCAAGTAAAGTGGCTCTATCATTTCCTCTCTGTTGAAACCATAGAAACAGTCTCATTCTTTTTCCTGACTAAATGTTTTGTATGCTTTGCACTAGGAAAGTATAATTTTTATCTCTCCCCCTCTTTTTTTCCCCACTGAAAACAGGAGGTGCATTTTGTCTGCATCATAAAAAACAAATGTTTTAACTGATTTATTTTGGGGTGGCACATGGAGGTTCCCAGGCTAGGGGTCCAATCAGAGCTATAGCTGCTGGCCTGCACCACAGCTACAGCAATGCAGGATCCGAGCCATATCTGCGACCTACACCGCAGCTCAGGGCAACACCAGATCCTTAACCCATCAAATGAGGCCAGGGACTGAACCCATGTCCTCATGGATGCTAGCCGGGTTTGTTAACTGCTGAGCCATGATGGCAACTCCAAAAATTGATGTTTTTAGTGAAAGATTGATTTTAGGTCTGACCTTGTTGGAGACCAGAAAAAGGCTGTCTGTTACCTGAAAGTTGTTGGTGTGCTCTTACATCACCTTTGTGCGTTGCCCTTCAAGTGGCCAGTGCTTTGTCGGGTATTTGTGTGAGGAAGGGTTTTTGCACTCAAAACTGGTCTGGGGACCAGTGATTGAGCAGCACTATGTGATTTTAAGTGCTATAAAAGGAGAACGTGCGGGATGTTTCAGGAACTCTGAGGAAGGGGGCCAGCCCACACCTTCTTTCTAAAGAAGGTTATTTCCAAAAAAGATAAAAAGAAATTTAAAAAAAAAAAAGCAGGTTATGTCCTTCTGGTCTGTACGGTTAGTCGTAGCGGTTGGGGGGTGGGACAGAGGCAGTTCTGCATTTGGCTGTCAGCATGGAACGCAGAGGGTTTGTGGCAAGAGATGAGGCTGGAAGTAGACATCTGGTTTGGGAATCTCATGAGGGAACTGGGAAGCCACCAAAGTGTTTTGGTAAAGAAGTGACTTAACTGGGGAGTTCCTGTCGTGGCGCAGTGGTTAACGAATCTGACTAGGAACCATGAGGTTGCAGGTTCGATCCCTGCCCTTGCTCAGTGGGTTAATGATCCGGCGTTGCCGTGAGCTGTGGTGTAGGTTGCAGACGAGGCTTGGATCCCGCGTTGCTGTGGCTCTGGCATGGGCCGGCGGCTACAGCTCCGATTCGACCCCTAGCCTGGGAATCTCCATATGCCCCGGGAGCGGCCCAAGAAATGGCAAAAAAAAAAAAAAAAAAAAGGAGTGACTTAACTGGGTTTGCATTTTATGATCATGACTGGGAGGGCATTCGGGAGCTGCTGCTGTGTAGTCCAGGGGAGGGAGGGATGAGGGCATGAGGGCTCCTGACCAGAGAAGTAAAATGTTTGTTTGTTTGTTTGTTTGTTTTACTTAGGGCTATACCCAAGGCAATATGGAGCTTCCCAGCCTAGGGGTCAAATCAGAGCTGTAGCGCCAGCCTATGCCACAGCCACAGCAACTCGGGATCCAGTCCACGTCTGCAGCCTACACCACAGCTCACGGCAATGCCGGATCCTTAACCCACTAAGCAAGGCCAGGGATCGAACCTGCGTCCTTGTGGATACTAGTCAGATTTGTTACCACTGAGCCTCAACGGGAACTCCAAAAGTAAGAGCTTTTAGCAGTTAAATGAGTAGGACTTAGTAAGAGGCCATGAGAAAGCAGGTGAATATCAAGTCTCTTAATGTCAAGTTATCAATGTACATATAACCAATTTTGTCTCTTATGTAGACCCTATTTCTAGGGTCATTTTGAGGTAAATCACAGATATTTTATCATTTAACCTGTAAAGAGTCCAGTAAATATCCAGAAAATATAAGAACTCTTTTTTTTTTTTTTTTTTTTTTAGCAACCATGCGACATATAGAGTTCCCAGGCCAGGGATCAGATCCATACTGTGGTTGGAACCTAACACACCTTTGGCAATGTTGGATCTTCAACCCATTGCACCAGGCTGGAAACGAACCTGCATTCCAGCATGCCCAAGACGGCACAAATCCCTTTGCACCACAATGGGAACTCCAAGAACTCTTTTTTTTTTTTGGTCTTTTTAGGGCCACATCTGCAGCATATGCAGGTTCCCAGGCTAGGGGTTCAATTGGAGCTGCAGCTGCTGGCCTACACCACAGCCACAGCAATGCAGGATCCAAGCCGAGTCTGCAGCCTACACCACAGCTCAAGGCAATGCCGGATCCTTCACCCACAGAGCGAGGCCAGGGATTGAACCTGTGTCCTCATGGATCCTGGTCGGGTTCGTTAACCACTGAGCCATGACAGGAACTCCCTAAGAACTCTTATTATCGTAGCCGCAATACTGTATGCATCTAGAAAATGAACAGCAACTTCATACCATCAAATATTCAGCTTATACGTCCCTAGTCATCTCATAAATTTCTCTTTTACAGTTGGTTTATCTGAATGAGAATCAGATAAGTAAATGTGAGTAACAACAGTTCGGACAAAAACAACCTAAGGGCTGGGACTGAGGTTGGGGTTTCTGAAATCCCTATTTCTGAACGCTATCCAATTACATTTGTGAAGGCATGCATATCGGAAATACTTTTTCAATAAATAATGTAAAGCTAAAGCGAGTGCAGTCAAGGGCTTCCACAGCGCACAACAATTAGGTGAACACCACTGCTGTCTCATCGTGTATTAACAACCTCAGAGGAAATGGGAAACCCAGTACACAAGCCTCAGTGAAAGTCTGGTACGGCTGCTGTGCAGCATCCTCAGTTCCCAGTCCAGATAAAGATGCGGAGGGAAGAGGGGAGAGCACAGGAGGAAACTGGAGTGGGTATGTTTGCACATACAGAAAATCTTGTGGACAAAGATGTTAGATATTTGTCTTTTTTTTTCTTTTTTCTTTTCTAGGGTTGCACCCACGGCACATGGGGTTCCCAGGCCACGGGCTAATCAGAGCTGTAGCTGACGGCCTACACCACAGCCACAGCAATGACAGATCTGAGCCACGTCTGCAACCTACACCACAGCTCATGGCAATGCCAGATCCTTAACCCACTGAGCAAGGCCAGGGATTGAACCCGCAGCCTCATGGTTCCTAGTCAAATTCGTTAACCTCTGAGCCACAATGGGAACTCCGTGATGTTAGGTATTTGAAAGAAAAATAATGACAGATTGATAGGAACCAGGATAATGAAAAAAAGGTGATTATTAACTCCCAAGAAAAACGAAGGGTTCTATAAGAAAGACTGCCCTGTTTGGGAAAAGTATCTTGGAAATTTTGAAACAAGTGATTTTATTATTTTAATTTTTTTTTCTTTTTTTGGTCTTTTTGGGGCCACCACCACTGCATATGGAGGTTCCCAGGCTAAGGGCCGAATCAGAGCTATAGTCACTGGCCTACGCCACAGCCACAGCAACACCAGATTGGAGCTGCGTCTGCGACCTATACCATAGCTCACAGCTGAGGCCAGGGATCAAACCCGAGTCCTCATGGATACTAGTTGGGTCCTTTAAGTACTGAGCCATGATGGGAACTCTGAAAGAAACAAACAATTTTATTTATTTATGTATTTATTTATTTTTGTCTCTTTGCCTTTTCTAGGGCCGCTCCCTTGGCATATGGAGGTTCCCAGGCTAGGGGTTGAATCAGAGCTGTAGCCGTCGGCTTACACCACAGCCACAGCAACGCAGGATCCAGACCATGTCTGCTACCTACACCACAGCCACAGCAACATGGGATCTGAGCCGCATCTGTGACCTACACCACAGCTCACGGCAATGCCGGATCCTTAACCCACTACGAGGCCAGGGATCGAACCCGCAACCTCATGGTTCCTTGTCGGATTCATTAACTACTGAGCCATGACGGAAACTCGAAAACAATTTTAGAAGAGTGCATCAACCATTCAACCAGGATCTGCTCTAATCTGCAGATCCTGGACTTGAGCTGCAACATTTTCCAGCCTCCAGCCAGACCCACTCACTTCAGACCGTCCCCTACAATCTGAATGGGCTCCTGCCAATTTATCCTGTTACTGCTTGTCCTGAAGTCAGTGGTTTTTGCATACTGACAGACTCCCTGGTTTGTCTCAAGTCTGAAGTCAAGGGGAGATTCTGTCAGCAACCAAGGACCTTTGTTCAGTCCCGAACAGGTATTTCCTCCAATTGCCGAGCTTGGTGCTATTCTTGTATGTAAAGGCGTACGGTTATACCACCTGCTAGATTTTCTCGTTGTTGATACATATTATGCAGTGTTTAACACACTGCACTCTTAAAGCTGTCCATCCATTTATCTTATTTAAAAATATCCGAACAGGAGTTCCCACCATGATGCAGTGGAAACGAATCCGAATAGGAACCATCAGGTGGCAGGTTTGATTCCTGGCCACCTCAGTGGGTTAAGGATCCAGTGTTGCCGTGAGCTGTGGTGTAGGTCGCAGACCCTGCTCGGATCTGGTGTTGCTGTGGCTCTGGCGTAGGCTGGCGGCAACAGCTCCGATTAGACCTCTAGCTTGGGAACCTCCATGTGCCACTGGTGTGGCCCTAAAAAGACAAAAAGACAAAAATAAATTTGATAAAATAGTATACCCATAAAAGAGGAAGAAAACAAAAAAGAGGTTTCAGTGGATGTCTTAGAAGTTTAGCAGAGAGGAATGTTTGCATTGTCCTAGTAATTTGACACTGATTTTTTTTTTTTTTTTTTTGTCTTTTTGCCATTTCTTGGGCTGCTCCCAAGGCATATGGAGGTTCCCAGGCTAGGGGTCTAATCAGAGCTGTAGCTGCCGGCCTACGCCAGAGCCACAGCAACGCAGGATCTGAGCCGGGTCTGCAACCTACACCACAGCTCACGGCAACGCCGGATTGTTAACCCACTGAGCCAGGCCAGGGGTAGAACCCACAACCTCATGGTTCCTAGTCGGATTCGTTAACCACTGCGCCACGACGGGAACTCCTGATTGTTGATTTAATAATTGTGGTACAGTTTTGTTGGATGAAGAAAAAATGGGGAATAGCTTACAGGAGCACTAAGTCTTTACCCACCAGGGTAAGAAGCTAAGAAATAATGTATGAAACTGACAAATAAGAAAGCAATAGCGGAAGTTCCCGTCGTGGCGCAGTGGCTAACGAATCTGACTAGGAACCATGAAGTTGCGGGTTCGATCTCTGGCCTTGCTCAGTGGGTTAAGGATCTGGCGTTGCTGTGAGCTATAGTGTGGGTTGCATACGCAGCTCGAATCCTGCATTGCTGTGGCTCTGGCGTAGGCCCATATTCAACCCCTAGCCTGGGAACTTCCATATGCCGCAGGAGTGGCCCTAGAAAAGGCAAAAAGACAAAAAAAAAAAAGCAATAACTCATCATTTGGGAGTACAGAGATAAAAATACGAGAAACAGGTAAAAGGGTTGAGAATTTGCTTCCTAGAACGGACTTGGCTTTGGAAAGAAGGGACTGCTGTTCTTCTCTGACTTTTCAAATTGTTAATGTATATAAAATATACTTCTTTTCAGTGAGGCAGCAAAATAAACACAAGTTTTCTGGGTGGAGTCGTTCATTCTACAGTGGGGCAAACTGATGGAGAGAATATGCTGCCTAATTTAGGAGCCCTTGCAATGCTCTTCATCATTTTCTTTGTTCCTTTATCTCATATTACCCATTAAAACTTTGATTTCTTCAGTGTGCCAGCTCTTCAGTCAATAGCAACAAATCTCAGTAGCAAAGAGTGTGTTGCAGCTATCACATGCTAACTCAAGGAGCTTCCATTGTGGCTTACTCTTAAGGAACCTGACACGTATCCACAAAGATGCAGACTTGATCCCTGGCCCCATTCCATATGTCCTAGGTGCTGCCATAAAGAGAAAAAAAAAAGCTAACTCAAGTCTGACTGTGTAGGGACAATCCCATCTTTGACATTTACAAATCATGTGCTCTTAGGTAAGTAGCTTAACTTCTCTGTGCCTCAGTTCTCTCATCTCTAAAACATGGGGATGTTGGGGGGTGGGGGGGATGCGCTGGGGTGGTGGGATGGAAGTCCTATAAAATTGGATTGTGATGATATGTACAACTATAAATGTAATAAATTCATTTGGTTAAAAAAATAAAAATAAATAAATAAAATATGGGGATGTTACCTCACATGCAATGGAACCCATTATAATTACCAAGGAATCTGGGAAACTGATCAAAACAGAAACAAGTTCTGTAGGCTTTTTAAAAACTCAACTTTATTGAGGTTGATTTATATAAAATAACATTATGAAGCACAGTTTTTATTATTTTTGTTTTTTAAAATGATTTTTATTTTTTCCATTATGGTTGGTTTACAGTGTTCTGTTAAAATACTGTTTTTAATGGTGCTGCTTGGTGAATTTTGGTTAAGTGTAGCAGTCAAGACTCAGAACACTTCAGTCACCCCAAAGGATTCCCTCGCACCATTTCTGAGTTCCCATCCCCAACCCCTGGCTCTGCAAACTGTTGCCTGGCTTTATCACTCTAAATTAGATTTGTTTGTGATTTCTAAAGTTGTGTTTAAGTGAAATCATAGTATAATCATACAGTACAATAACTCTTTTGTCTGGTTTCTTTTGTTCAATATGGTTTTGAGATTTTTTATCTATATTAATATATGTATCTGTAATGCACTCCTTTTGTTGCTTTTTTTTTTTTTTGTCTTTTTGCCATTTCTTGGGCCGCACCTGTGGCATATGGAGGTTCCCAGGCTAGGGGTCGAATCGGAGCTGTAGCCACTGGCCTACGCCAGAGCCAGAGCAATGCAGGATCTGAGCTGCGTCTGCAACCTACACCACAGCTCACGGCAACGCCGGATCGTTAACCCACTGAGCCAGGCCAGGGATTGAACTTTCAACTTCATGGTTCCTAGTTGGATTCATTAACCACTGCGCCATGACGGGAACTCCTTGTTGCTTTTTTGTTTCTCCATTTACCTGTTGATGGACATTCGGGTTGTTTCCAGTTTGGGGCTGTTGTTAATAGAGCTGCAAATATTCATGCATCGGTCAGTGGGGATGTAGTCATTTTTCTCGGACATCCTGGAATGGAATTGCTGGGCCATGGAGTGAGTGCAAGTAATTTTACGAGAAACTATCAAACTGTTTTCTGAACCAGTCGCCCCATGTTACATTCCCATCGGCGACATTTGAGACTTCCAGCAGCTATACACCCACTAAAAGAACTAAGATGAGAAAGACTAACAATACGAGTTTGGGCAAGGAAATGGAACAACAGACTCTGTGGGCTTAAAATGTTCTCTCATCTCTGGATCAAAACGATTTAAGGTTTGTTACTTTCCAAAGGTTGGGTGAGGAGTTCCCATTGTGGCTCAAAAGGTTAAAAACCCAACATAGTGTCTGTGAGGATCCTGGCCTTCCTCAGTGGGTTGAGGATCCTGAGTTGCCCCAAGCTGCAGCATAGGTTGCAGATGCAGTCAGATCCCGAGTTGCCAAGTCTGTGGTGAAGGCCAGCAGCTGCATCTCTAGAACTTATACATATGCTTCAGGTGCAACTTAAAAAAAAAAATTTGGGGTGAGTTAGATGGGATTTAGGGCAATCTGTATTAGGATTAAATCCCATCTAATAGAAGTGATTTGTTTTCTTTGTTTGTTTGTCTTTTCCAAGGCCGCACCCGAGCATATGGAGGTTCCCAGGCTAGGGGTGAATTGGAGCTGTAGCTGCTGGCGGGATCCGAGCCGAGTCTGCGAACTTCACCATAGCTCATGGCAACACTGGATCGTTAACTCACTGAGCAAGGCCAGGGATTGAACCCGCAGCCTCATGGTTCCTGGTTGGATTTGTTAACCACTGAGTCACAACGGGAACTCCCAAAGTGATTTGTTCTAATCTAGGTATTTCGCAGTGTTTATTTTGGGAAACAGCCAACAAAGCAGCCAATAGTTTTTGAGGGCAGAGATAGGAGTGTCCTACAACACAAAACTGATATGCCGAGTTCTCACTGTGACTCAGCGGTAACAAGCCTGACTACTCAAAACCAGGACGATGCAGGTTTGATCCCTGGCCTCGCTCAGTGGGTTAAAGGAGCTGTGGTATAGCTTGCAGGTGAGGATCAGATCCCAAGTTGCTGGGACTGTGGAATAGGCTGGTAGCTGCAGTTCCCTAGCCTGGGAACTTCCATTTGCTGCAGGTCTGACCCTAAAAATAAATATATATATTTCTGTCTATCTATCATCTATCTCTATCCAAAATTGATACAATTCATTTTAGGCAAGACCACTAGGTATTAGCTTTCTTAAAAACAAAACAGGAGTTCCATTTTGGTGCAGCAGAAATGAATCTGACTCGTATCCATGGGGATGCGGGTTCGATCCCTGGCCTCCCTCAGTGGGTTAAGGATCCAGCATTGCTTCAAGCTGTGGTATAGTTCTCAGACGAGGCATGGATCCCAGATTGCTGTGGCCGTGGTGTAGGCTGGCTGCTGCCAGGAACTCCTAAGTCCTGATTTTGATCTGGCATGGAAGGTAATATAAAAGCAAAAACATGTAATCACAGATACTTATAAAAAACTGAAGTGATATCATCCCATTGATCAGTTAAAACAATTAAAACATGTACTATAATACAGTAATCTTTTAAACAACCCAAAGCTAGTCTTGACAAGCTCAGTTAAGACCAGATGGGGAGTTCCTGTTGTGGCGGAGTGGAATCGAATCGGACTAGTAACCACGAGGCTGCGGGTTTGATCCCTGACGTTGCTCAGTAGGCAAGGTTTTTTAGGGCCACACCTGAGGCATATGGAAGTTCCCAGGCTAGGGGCGGAATCGGAGCTGCAGCTGCGGCCTACACCACAGCCACAGCCACACCAGAGCTGAGCCGTGTCTGTGACCACAGCTCATAGCAATGCCGGATCCTTTACCCACTAAGCAAGGGCAGGGATCGAACCTACATCCTCATGGTTCCTAGTCAGATTCATTTCCTCTGAGCCATGATGGGAACTCCCCCAAACTGCGGTATTAATTTGGTTTATTTTGAAAATTATAATTTTTTTTGACGTTCCCGTCAAATAAAGGGCCAAAAAAGGAAAAAAAAAAAAAAGTATGGCTAAAGACATACTTGGTTGTCAGAACTGGGGATTGCTACTGGCATCTAGTGGGTAGAGGTCAGGTTGCTACTACCCATTATACAATGTACTGGACAGTCCTCAACCCAGCAAAGAATTATCCAGGTCCAAATGTCATTTGTGCCAACCTCTACCCATGAGAGGTTGCACAGTTAGAGCCACCAAAATGTCTCCAGACATTGCTAAATGTCCTCTGAGGGGCAAAGTACCACTCTGTTTAGAACCCCTGCTATGGGAGTTCCCGTCTTGGCTCAGTGGAAATGAATCTGACTAGCATCCATGAGGACATAGATTCGATCCCTGGCCGCAATCAGTGGGTTAAGGATCTGGCGTTTTGGTGAGTCGTGGAGTGGGATGCAGATGCGGCTTGGATCTGGCTTTGCTGTGGCTGTGGTGTAGGCCAGTGGCTATAGCTCCTATTTGGCCCCTAGATTGTGAACTTCCACATGCCGCAGGAAAAAAACAAACAAACAAAAAACCCTGCCATAGGTTTGGACCATTTAACTTAAAATCAATTAAAATTGCCCACGAAAGTTACTGGATTGTATAGGTTTTTGTTTGTCTAACCTGAAGTCCCAGTGCTATACATGACATATCAATAATTATTTGTGGAAAAAAATAAAGTACAATTTATATCTTAAAAAAAAAAAAAAAAAGGAGGAGTTCCCGTTGTGGCACAGCGGAAAGAATCTGACTAGGAACCATGAGATTGTAGGTTCGATTCCTGGCCTCGCTCAGTGGGTTAAGGATCCAGCGTTGCTGTGAACTGTGGTGTAGGTCACAGTCATGGCTCCGATCTGGCGTTGCTGTGGCTCTGGCATAAGCTGGCAGCTATAGATCCAATTTGACCCCTAGCCTGAGAACCTCCATATGCCGCGGGTTCGCCCCCCCCCCCCAAAGGAATTAAAATTGGAAACGGACTTCCTCGATCTGCAAGTGCTCAATAGCCAGACAGGTCAGACAGAGAACACTTTCATCATTGTAGACCATTCTATTGGACAGCACTGCCTTGAGAAGGAAAGATTTGATGGGTCTGTTAGGCATTGGGCCAATGTGACATTGAAAAAATATAGTCATCCTTGTATCTCCCAGTTTGGGATACTTTTTCTTAATGTAGGCTTCTGCAGTAACTTTGTTAAAGGAGCACAGAGCTCCAAGGCTAGAGTATAACTCCATGACATCAGGAAGGAGTCTTAGTACTTGATACATAGTAAACACTCGACAGGAGATAGTTATTGAATGAAGGCAGTGGAATCTGATGAGCAGCAGCCCCTTTGCAATGACTTTCTGGGGGTGGCTGTCAGCAATGACACGACAGTAACATATAGCTCATGAAAGTTTTGAGGACCAAGGAAGATCAGTGGCAAGAGTGCCTATTCCAGTCTCTGACACCTGCTCACGAGGCACTCAACATCCAGTTTTCCTTCCAGATGTCCTTTCTTGAAATACTCAGTAGATTTTTTTGGTATTTAAAAAGCCTCTGGGAGTTCCCGTTGTGTTCCGAATTCCTGAGGATTCGGATTCCATCCTGGCCTTGATCAGTGGGTTAAGGATGAAGCATTGCTTTGACCTATGGTGCAGGTCACTGACTTGGCTGGGATCTGGCATTGCTGTGGCTGTGGCATAAGCCGGCAGCTGTAGCTCCAATTCAACCCCTAGCCTGGGAACCTCCATATGCCCCAGGCGCAGCCCTAAAAATAAATAAAAAAATAAAAATAGGAGTTCCCGTCATGGCTCAGTGGTTAATGAACCTGACTAGTATCCATGAGGATGCAGGTTCTATCCCTGGCCTTGCTCAGTGGGTTAAGGATCCAGCATTGCTGTAAGCTGTGGTGTGGGTCACAGATGTGGCTCAGATCCCACGTTGCTGTGGCTGTGGCATAGGCCAGCAGCCACAGCTCCAATTCGACCCCTAGCCTGGGAACCTCCATATGCTCCAGGTTCAGTCCTGAAAAGACAAAAGACAAATAAATAAATAAGTAAATAAAGAAATAAATGAAAATAAAAGTAAAAAGCCTGTTGGGAGTTCCCTGGTGGCCTCGCAGTTAAGGATCTGGTATTGTCACTGCTGTGGCACTGGCTGTATCCCTGGCCCAGGAACTTCCACATGCTGTGAGTGTGGCAAAGAAAGAAAGGAAGAAAGAAAGGAAGAAAGAAAGAAAGAAAGAAAGAAAGAAAGAAAGAAAGAAAGAAAGAAAGAAAGAAAGAAAGAAAGAGAGAAAGAAAGAAAGAAGGGAAGGAAGGAAGGAAGGAAGGAAGGAAGGAAGGAAGAGAAAGAAAGAAAAATGGTAAGAAGAAGGAGAGGTAGAGGGTTTTTCATTTTAGCACTGATACTGGTGATCTTCCTATTTAATTAGGCATGGCTTTTTTCAAATGAACTTGCTGCCAAAAAAAAAAAAGTCTCTGGTATTTCAAAGAAACATAAAAAAACTTCTTTTTTTAAGTTTAATTTTTTTAAATTTTTTTTATTACTCAAATGAATTTATCACATCTCTAGTTGTATAATGATCATCACAATCCAATTTCACAGGATTTCCATCCCACAGCCCAAGCACATCTCCCCACCCCCCAAATTGTCTCCTCCTGAGACCATAAGTTTTTCAGTGTGTGTGAGTCAGCATCTGTTCTGCAAAGAAGTTCAGTCTGTCCTTTTCTCAGATTCCACACGTCAGTGAAAGCATTTGAGGTTGGTGTCTCATTCATTGTATGGCTGACTTCACTTAGCATGATAATTTCTAGGTCCATCCATGTTGCTAAAAAAGCCGTAAAAAGGCTTCTTTGTAAATGGAGAAATTTCGGTCTAGAAGAGTGCCTTGATCATACAGTTCATTAGAGCACATCTGGAATGGGAGGCCTGGTGTCTGCCTACAGATGACTTCTCAGCAGCTACGGTCCTTGCCTCGTGACTGTTAAGCCACTTTATGTAGGGCGAGCTGAGCTGAGGACAGCAACCACGAAGAAGGAGTAGACACCTCCAGCACTTTTACTCCACTGGGGGCCAGGCACTGGTCATATAGAGACTGGCACTGATCACTGCCTTCCAAGGACTTCTCAGGCTGGGGGAGGGCAGTAGGACACCTGTGGACTTTCGATGACAACTCATAGAAGCTTGTAAGAGAGAGTTACAGGGCACAAGGAGCACATGGAAGGCTGAGGACAGAGTATCTGCTGGGCCAGGAGGAAGCATGAGGACAACAGGCCCGGCCCCACAGGACAGTCGTCTTTTGGGTTTTTGTCTCCTACCCCACGACAAGTCTCTAACATTCAGAGGAACTGGAAGGGAACCTGAAACTGTGTTCCAGGAAAATGGAAATGATTCATGCCAGGGGGCATGTGGAAGCTTGCTGAGCTATAGGCGGAGCCCCAGGAAGCTCCTGGGCCAGAGGTGAGGTGCTGGAAGCAGGTGGCAAGGTGCTATGGCCACACAGGTATGTTATGGAAACGTCTGAGCCTGATTCCACATGGCTCACTCATGCACCTTCTTGAGACTGTCGGAGGCCTTTTTTTTTTTTTTTTTGTCTTTTTGCCATTTCTAGGGCCGCTCCCGCGGCATATGGAGATTCCCAGTTTAGGGGTCAAATCGGACCTGTAGCCACTGGCCTAAGCCACAGCCACAGCAACGCGGGATCCGAGCCGCCTCTGCAACCTACACCACAGCTCACGGCAACGCCGGATCGTTAACCCACTGAGCAAGGGCAGGGACCGAACCCACAACCTCATGGTTCCTAGTCGGATTCGTTAACCACTGCGCCACGACGGGAACTCCGTCTCAGAGTCTTTTAATGAATATTGATCAGAATGTGCTTTAGGAATATCACTCCACAAAAAATGTGAAAGGGGAGGAGTTCCTGCTGTGGTGTAGCGGAAACGAATCCGACTAGGAACCATGAGGTTTCAGGTTCAATCCCTGGCCTCCCTCGGTGGGTTAAAGATCCGGCGTTGCCATGAGCTATGGTGTAGTTTGCAGGTGTGGCTCGGATCTTGCATTGCTGTGGTTGTGGCGTAGGTCTGCAGCTGTAGCTCGGATTCGACTCCTAGCCTGGGAACCTCCATATACCCTGGGTGTGGCTCTAAAAAAAAAATTACTCCATTAGGTACATATTATTGGTATCCTCATTTCATTGATGAGCAAACTGAGGCAGTAAGATTAAGCAACATCTTGGCAAGTCCATCTTATCAAATATGCACCTTGTCTATGGCAGGAGCTGTGTTAGGCAAAAATAAAATGATATATATAATATACATATTATATATAAATGTATTTTAAGGTCTCACCACAGCATATGGAAGTTCCCAGGCTAGGGGTGGAATTGGAGCTACAGCTGCTGGCCTATGCCACAGCCATGCCAGATCCAAGTCTGTGACCTACACCACAGCTCATGGCAATGCCAAATCCTTTAACCCATTGAGCCGGTGGGGGATCGAAATAGGTCCTCATGGATACTAGCTGGCTTCATTACCCGCAGAGCCACAACTGGGAACTCTGTAATGGTTTATATATATATAAACCCGGGCTAGGGGTCTATTTGGAGTCCCAGCTGCCCTGGCCTATGCCACAGCCACAGCCACAGCAACGTGGGGTCCGAGTTGCGTCTGCTCCCTACACCATAGGTCAGGGCAATGCTGGATCACTGACCCACCAAGCAAGGCCAGGGATGGAAGCTGCCTCATCAAGGATACTAGTCGGGTTCGTTACAGCTGAGCCACTGAGCGAACTCTCTAGTGTTATATTTTTTGAGCAGCTACTACATACATTAGACTTGGAGTTAAGTGCTTCACATAATATTTTCTTTTTTTATTTATTTAGTTTTTTTGTGTTTTGTCCTTTTAGGGCCGCACCTACGGCATACGGAGGTTCTCAGGATAGGGGTCGAATCATAGCTGTAGCCGCTGGCCTAAACCACAGCCACAGAAACGCCAGATCCAAGCTGCATCTGCGATCTACACCACAGCTCACCGCAACGCGGGATCCTTAACCCACTGAGCGAGGCCAGAGATCAAACCCGAAACCTCATGGTTCCTAGTTGGATTCGTTTCCGCTGCGCCACGACAGGAACTTCCACATAATATTTTCTTAAGCCTCGCAATAACCTTGCAAGTTAGGTATCCTTAATCGCATTTGATTAGTATGGAAATAAGGTTTTGACTTGATAAACATTTCCTGCTGGTGGGAGCTGAAGTCTGCCATTGAAATTCAACCT
Organism: Phacochoerus africanus; assembly: GCF_016906955.1. Lineage (NCBI taxonomy): Eukaryota > Metazoa > Chordata > Mammalia > Artiodactyla > Suidae > Phacochoerus > Phacochoerus africanus. The sequence goes on along the minus strand of NC_062551.1, from coordinate 34,588,437 downwards.
TTCTCTTAAAGCCCGTAGGACCTACCCTTCGGCAAGGTCTGGCCCCGCCCATCCTCCCTTCTACGCCTGCGCGCTCCCCACGCCAGCCCAGTCCCCGACAGCCGTGCGCAGGCGCATTGTTTCACCATGTGGGCTCGGCGGTCTTCGGGCCCAGCTGAACGGTGACACGTAGCACCCTAGGCTACAAGACCCTGCTGCCAGCTCTGCAGCCTCCACCGTCTTGGTATTGCCCTCCTCTCTCGGTCTTCCCCGCCAGCGCACTTCGTCATGGGCAAGAGCCGGACGAAACGCTTCAAGCGCCCTCAGTTCTCCCCTACAGGCGACTGTCAGGCCGAGGCGGCGGCGGCGAACGGGGCTGAGCCCGAGGAGGACGACGGGCCGGCAGCAGAGCTGCTAGAAAAGGTGAGGCGTGGGCTCGCGGGGCACCGCGGGGAAGGCCTGGGGAGGGGCCGGCCTCCCGCGGAGCCCCGCATCAGTGCTTCGAGTCCTTGCAGCCGCGGCTCCGCGCGTGCGCTCTGCTCTCCTTCTGACACTCGCTCTGTCCCGCAGCTCCAGCACCCGAGCGCTGAGGTCCGCGAGTGCGCCTGCGCCGGGCTGGCCCGGCTGGTGCAGCAGCGGCCGGCGCTCCCCGGCCTGGCTCGACGGGACGCCGTGCGCCGCGTCGGGCCGCTGCTGCTTGACCCCAGCCTGGCGGTGAGGGAGACGGCTGCCGGCGCGCTGAGGTGAGCCGGGAGGGGGTCCTGGGTGGTGACTCGGATCTGGACGGCACAGCGTCCAGTCGGCGCTTCCTGAGGGCCACGCACCGTCGCTGATCGGTTTCAACCTCAGTGCACTTGTCTGCGGCAGCTCGGGAGGGCCAAGAACTGCCCAGGCTCTCCTGTTTGCAGAGGAGGGATTTGAACTCGGACTCCGAGGGACCCCGTGTCCCTCGGACCTCACGCATTCCATCTGTCCATCTGGCTGCTTCACCTGCAGTTGGCCATCTGCCAAGCATCCTCTCCCGAAGGTCTAGCGCACGTTGTACCGTCTCCAGGAACCCTCCATGGAGTCCTGAGGTTTAATGAACTCTTCCAGTATATGTGCCAGGTGTTCTAGGCGTGGGGCGGCGGGGGAGGGGGGTTGAGCACGAAGGACATTGAACAAGCCAGCCAATATCCCTGCCTTCACAGAACCCATGTTGATATGGAGACAGGTGGAAATACTACATCTTAAAAAGTGCTGTGGAGACACTAAGAGATTGATGAGTTGGCTGTGGGAAGTTACCTTAGATTGGGTAACTTCTAGATGACATTTGTGATCTGAGAGCTGACAGATGCTAGAGCCAGATGTGAACTAACAAGGGAAAGAGTATTCCTGACAGAGGGAACAGCAACAGCAGAGGGCTTGGCATGGTTAAAGAATGGGAAGGCTGTAGGAGTTCCCATCGTGGCACAGCGGAGACAAATCCAACTAGGACCATGAGGTTACAGGTTCAATCCCTGGCCTCGCTCAGTGGGTTAAGGATCTGGCATTGCTGTGAGCTGTGGTATGCACAGATGCAACTTGGATCCCGTGTTGCTGTGGCTGTGGTGTAGGCCGACAGCTATAGCTCTGATTCAACCCCTAGCCTGGGAAGCTCCATATGCCATGGGTGAGGCCCTAAAAAAAAAAAAAAAAAGAATGGGAAGGTTGTGTGGCCAAGTAGCGTAGGGGGCAGGGATTATAAGAAGTTGAGGCTGGACCTCCTGGTGTAGAGCGAAAGGACATAGTCTAAGCAGAAATGACATGATTTATTTACCTTTTCAAAAGCCCACTCTGTTAGCTGTGCAGAGAATGGACTGTAGAGGGGGCAAGAGTAAAGTTAATGCTTGTAGTTGTCATAGCTCTCTGTTTAAATTGTTTTATTTGTTGATTTAGCGAGTATATATTGAGTGCCTCCTGTGCACCAGGCAGTGGGCTAGGCTGTGGGCACATGACAGTGAGCAAGACATCTAATTTCTGTCCTTTATGGATCTTACAGTATTGAGAGAGGCAGGCATTATTGCAAATAACCACACAGGTCAAAAGATGCTATGGGAAGGTATCACCGGGGTTCAGGGAAGAAAACCCTAAGGGTGTGATGTTTAAGATGTGACTTGGGGGGGGGGCAGTTTCCTGGTGGCTCAGCAGTTTAAGTATCCAGCATTGTCACTGCTGTGGCTCACTGGTCTGGGAACTTCTGTGTGCTGCCGGTGTGGCCAAAAAAAAAAAAAAAAAAAAAGATGAGGTCTGGATCATGCGCCAGGATTCCCCACTTGATGGAGGAAACAAAGTGTGGAAGGCCATACACTCCCCCTGCCCGCCCCCTACCCCCAAGCACTGGGAGCTCCTGGAAGGTGGTGACGTATCTTCTCATTTCTCCTCATCCCATATCCTCAGTGCATAGCACAGGGCTCTGCACTCAGATGGCAAGTAGTGTCTGTCCAGTTAAAATTAAATTTGAAGATTGCTTCAGGGAATGTCATTCTCGGCAGCCTCACACTTGCTGCCCTTGAAGTTTTTTTTTTCTTCATTAAAGTCTAGTTGATTTACGGTGTTCTGTTAATTTCTGCTGTACAGTGAAGTGAACCAGTCATACGTTCTTTACCGTTGAAATCTTGATTCTGAAAAGGGTTCCCTTCATATGAGATCAGGCAGTGATTGATTCGCATTAAATAGACAAAGTCTTCTCTCTCCCTGAGTCCTGTCTCAGTCCTGAGAACTAGGTTACAAGATACAGTCATCCATTTACAGCATGTAGAGCAAGGATCAGAACAGGTGGAGATGTGTGAATTGGTTCTGCAGCCTCTTAAATCACAAGTGGCGGAGTTCCTGTCGTGACTCAGTGGTTAACAAACCCGACTGGTATCCATGAGGACATGGGTTCGATCCCTGGCCTTGCTCAGTGGGTTAAGGATCTGGTGTTGCCGTGAGCTGTGGTGTAGGTCGCAGATACGGCTCGGATCTGGCATTTCTGTGAATGTGGTGCAGGCCGGCAGCTACAGCACTGATTCAACTCCTAGCCTGGAACCTCCATATGTGGTGGGTGCAGCCCTAAAAAAGCAGAAAGGAAAAAAAGAAATCACAAGTGATGTCATCCAGGATGCCTTACATATGGATAGAAATATTCCCGTCGTGGCGCAGTGGTTAACGAATCTGACTAGGAACCATGAGGTTGCGGGTTCAGTCCCTGCCCTTGCTCAGTGGGTTAACGATCCGGCATTGCCGTGAACTGTGGTGTGGGTCGCAGACGCGGCTTGGATCCCGTGTTGCTGTGGCTCTGGTGTAGGCCAGTGGCTACAGCTCCGATTCGACCCCTAGCCTGGGAACCTCCATATGCTGCGGGTGTGGCCTAAGAAATGACAAAAAGACAAAAAAAAAAAAAAGAAAGAAATACATTTGAGTGTTTAATATGTTCTGTGACATGGGATCTGACAGGAAAACTTGTTTTAAACTTTTTGTGTAGAAATCTCAGTGCTTGTGGTGGTTTTGAAGTTTGTGACGACATGGTGACCAAAGATATCATGACTCCGCTGGTCGCGCTGCTGAAAGAGGTAGGCCATGCTCTCGGGTAGCTTGTAGTGTACACATTCAGACAGTAGGAGTTTGTATTTTGTTTATTTATTTATTTTATTTATTTGTTTGTTTTTTGTCTCTTTGCCTTTTCTTGAGCCGCTCTCGTGGCATATGGAGGTTCCCAGGCTAGGGGTCCAGTCGGAGCTGTAGCCACGGGCCTACACCACAGCCACAGCAACGCGGGATCTGAGCCTCATCTGCGACCCACACACCACAGCTCATGGCAAAACTGGATCCCCAACCCATTGGGCAAGGCCAGGGATCGAACCCATAACCTCATGGCTCTTAGTTGGATTCGTTAACCACTGCGCCACGACAGGAACTCCAATTTTTTTTTGTTTTTTTAAGTACTTTGGTGTTAGTTATTTTGTCTTCCCTCAAAACATTCTAAGGGAATTTTATTTCTTCTCCCTCAAACACTGATCTCTCACTGTCGATACTAGTCTCTAGTTTGTCCCCAATACTTTTATTTATACGCTTCTTGGAAAAGGCCATCCCAAAACTATGGACTGACTCCTTTAACTTTTTCCTTTTTTTTTTTTTTTTAAATTTTAATTTTAAGGCCGCAACCGCGGCATATGGAAGTTCCCAGGCTAGGGGTGGAATTGGAGCTGCAGCTCCTGGCCTACACCACAGCCACAGCAACGCCAGATCCAAGCCAGGTCTAGGACATGCACCACAGTTCACGGCAAAGCCAGATCCTTAACCCTCTGAGCAGGTCCAGGGATCCATTCCCCATCCTCTGGATGCTAGTCTGGTTCGTTACCCCTGAGCCACAATGGGAGCTCCCACCACTGTCATTTTTAATGGTTAGTTTTTGTGATTCTTTACTGCCCTGAGCCTTTCTGTTTAATTACTGTTTTGAACCAGGGTGCTAACCATGGTATTTGGTTACAGTGTAGTACTGGACTGGATTCAAATGAGATGTCTCCACAGGAAAAAAAAGATCAGAACAGAAATTCTATCGAAAACATAGCCAACGAGGCCGTAAACGTGCTGTGGAATATATGGTAAGATGCTCTCCAAACACAGCCTCCTGCTGCAGCGCTTACGCAGGCTGCTACTCGCTGTTAAACTGCAGAGGAATCTCTGTTCTCCTTGGTAGGCCTGTAAATCTGCCATGTTAATGCTTGGTAGGAGGTCTCGTCAAGGGACCTAAGATCAGCCGTGCTTCCCAAGCCCTTTTCCGCGTAGCATCACTGCATCTTTTGTTGCTTTACAGCCCTTCTCCCCAGTCATTGCTACTGACAAAAATAAGAGGAATCATGGCTCTTAGTACCGCCCCCCCCACCCCTGCGCCTTAAGCAGCAGTTGTCTTAATGTCTGCCAGGCTCCAGTGCAGTCAGCGCTTTGGTCTGGCATCTGGAATGAGGCATGGACCACAGGCCTGGGCAGGTGCTTTACTCCTCCCCCCTGCAGGTGCTATTTGACAGGAAAGTAGATACCTAAGAAGAGCTCCTTTGGCCCCTCCACACCCTCCATCATTGTTGCACTGAGGGTGGGATTGGGGTCGGGGGAGGGTAGAGTGGACTTGCGTTTAGGAATGGAAATGGCTAGAAACACACTGGGATTTATTTTTGGTTTTGTTTTTAACTACCCTGTTTTATTGTCCCACATTTCTCGCAAGACTTTGTTGCATTCCTAATTTTCAGACTGGGGGGTTATTATTTCTGACCCCAAAGCACAGATTTTTCTTACCATGCAGGGTTAAGTTGGACCCTGGAAAGCTGCCTACACAGCATCCAAACTTGCTATGATTTTGTTTTAACCTAGTGGATGCATTCCACCGGGAACACTGGAGAGATCAGATTTGAGGAAATGGCATTGGAGCAAACTAGTGAGTGCTGTTTTTCAGATAACTTTAACTTGGAAATTTTTCAAAAAGTGTTTTTGTTTGAAAAGAGCCTAAAAAAGTGAACTCCACAGTGATCTCTCTTTCCTGAGTGCCCGAGAGCCCTATCTGTATCATTTCCGGTTACTATAGCTCTTAACATTTTTGTTTCATAGTATATGTTTTAAATTGTATTTACACCTGTATATATTAAATTACCCTAACACATACTTGCTTTATTTTCCCTACTGTACCTGACTTTCCTCGGCTTCTTGAAGAGAGGCTCTTAGCTGTGCTGCAGGAAATAGATGGAATAGACAGAAAATAGTTTATCTTTTTTTTTCCTTTTACACACACACACACACACACACACACATAAAGTATAGTTGATTTACAATCGTGTGCCAATTTCTGCTGTAGAGCAAAGTGACCCAGTCATACATATATACATTCTTTTTCTTATATCATCCCCTGTCATGTTCTATCCCAAGAGAGTGGACCCAGTTCCCTGTGCTAGACAGCAGGACCTCATTGTCCATCCATTCTTCTTCTTCTTCTTTTTTTTTTTGTAGTTGATTTACTGTGTTCTGTCAATTTCTGCTGCACAGCAAAGTGATCCAGCTTTACATCCATATACATTCTTTTTTTTTGTCTTTTTGTCTTTTTTTTTTTTGGTCTTTTTGCCATTTCTTGGGCCGCTCCCGCGGCATATGGAGGTTCCCAGGCTAGGGGTCGAATGGGAGCTGCAGCCACCGGCCTACGCCAGAGCCACAGCAACGCGCGGGATCCGAGCCACGTCTGCGACCTATACCACAGCTCACGGCAATGCCAGATCGTTAACCCACTGAGCAAGGGCAGGGACCGAACCCGCAACCTCATGGTTCCTAGTTGGATTCGTTAACCACTGCCCCACGACGGGAACTCCGTCTTTTTGTCTTTTTAGGGCTACACCCATGGCACATGGAGGTTCCCAGGCTAGGGGTCTAATTGGAACTACAGTTGCAGGCCTGTACCACAGCTCACGGCAATGCTGGCTCCTTAACCCACTGATCAAGGCCAGGGATCAAACCTGCAACCTCATGGTTCCTGGTGGGATGATTTCCGCTGCGCCACAACGGGAATGCCGTCCATATACATTCTTTTTTTTTTTTTTTTTTTCACATTACCCTCCATCATATTCCATCACAAGTGATCAGATATAGTTCCCTGTGCTACACAGCAGGATTGCCCATCCATTCTAAATGTAATAGTTTGCATTTTCTAATCCCCAACTCCCAGTCCATTCCACTCCTTCCCAAAATAGTTTATTTTTAGACAACAGGATCGAATGTAATAATTTCGTCAGCTCTGTGACCCCTTAGTCAATTATATGTGTATGTGGTATGTCTAGAGGAATACTCTTCTCTGGAAACATGGATAAAATTATTATAATTAGCTCTGTTTACCCTATCATTAGCATTTATGTTCCTTAATAACATCAGTAACATGAATTCTGATTTTTTTATTGAAAGGTAGTGCAACTTCAAAAATATTTATTGTAACAGTTTCTCTGTGGAAGACTGCAAATTCTGTCAAAATTATAGCAGCCTAGAAGGAATGAATAAAATGTAATTTTATTTTCTTGTAAGTTTGTGCTTTTCATGGGCTAAGTATAGAGCCCTTTTATCCTTCCTTTAATTTATTATTATGGTGATATAGTGAAAAGACAGGTAGGCAGGACCCAAGGACTCACCACTGAGAAAACGTGTGACCTTTGGACAGGTCACTTCACCCTTTGGGGTCTTGGCTTCCATATTCACAAAAGGAGGAATTAAAGTAAATAAGGTGTGAGACCTCTTCTGTCTTTACAACCTTCGATAAGGAAGCTGGGTAAAGAGATTGGCTCAAAGATGCCACTGTGATGGGATTAAAAATGCAGATAGCCAGTGGTGGTCATGTGCAGAAAATATGAATGGGCGTTGGTTTCTTCATCTGTGAAATTGCAGGGTTTGACGCCAACTCTTTGCTTCTTTTATAACTAGTATTATTATTACTTTTGTCTTTTTATGGCCACACCTGCAGCATATGGAAGTTCCTGGGCTAGGGGTCAAATTGGAACTCCAGCTCCTGGCCTATGCTACAGACACGGCAATGCCATATCTGAGCTGCATCTGCAACCTACACTGGCAGCGCTGGCTCCTTAACCCACTGAGCAAGGCCAGGGATGGAACCTGCATCCTCATGGATACTAGTTGGGTTCTTTTTTTTTTTTTTGTCTTTTTGTCTTTTTGCCTTTTCTAGGGCCGCTCCCACGGCATATGGAGGTTCCCAGGCTAGGGGTTGAATCAGAGCTGTAGCCACCGGCCTTTGCCAGAGCCACAGCAACTCGGGATCCGAGCCACGTCTGCAACCTACACCATAGCTCACAGCAATGCCGGATCGTTAACCCACTGAGCAAGGGCAGGGATCGAACCCGCAACCTCATGGTTCCTGGTCGGATTTGTTAACCACGGAGCCATGACGGGAACTCCACTAGTTGGGTTCTTAACCTGCTGAGCCACGGCAGGAACTCCTGTGGTTCTTTTATAAAGCCTACCTGTTTTGTCATGAAATTTTGGCGTTGATTTCTTCATGTTAAAATGTGACTAGTAAAACTTTTTTTTTTCTCCCCTTCAATTCAGTGAATGCAATAGTAGAGCAGTGTCTATATTCAACAAAGAAGGGTGTTTGGAGATTGTATTAAAGTATCTAAGTAGGTTTTCCACCAATGTTGACCTGGCTATTTCAGTAGGTAAGTAAAGAAAAGGTAATGATTTCTTAAGTATGTGTGGCCTTAATTCAAGATTTTTAATTCAAACATTGCATGTTTATTGTACAGGAGTGATTTTGTTTTTCTCATTGTGTAGAAATGCATAGCTGAGTTCTAGTCTGAATCATTTAAAATCTGTGATTAATGCTTTACTTATTCACACAGTTTTTTTGATCTTGACCCTGAGAGGGAGGAAGATAATTATGTGAGCATATGGTGTCTAGAGTGTTACCATTCTTAGAAGGCTTTATTAATTCTTGAAGCTTTCATCTCCCATTTCCTGAGAAATAGCAACCCACAACTTCCAGGCCTTTGAGCCACAGTTACTTGGAATGTAGACTTTTTTTTTTTTTTGGTTTTTAGCGCCACACTTGTGGCACATGGAGGTTCCCAGGCTAGGTGTCGAATCAGAGCGACAACTGCCGGCCTACACCACAGCCATAGCAACGCGGGATCCGAGCCACGTCTGTGACCTACACCACAGCTGACGGCAATGCCAGATCCTTCACCCACTGAACCAGGCCGGGGATGGCACTCACATCGTTACGGGTCCTCGTTGGGTTTGTTACCGATGAGCCACAGCGGGAACTCCACATGGGCTTCTTTTGAGTGAGGAGATAAGAGACTGGAATTTCACGTAGCCCTGCTTCCCTGCCCGAGGAGGAAAGCAAAGTCTGGCAGCTTCAGCTCCCTCGCCTGCAGTACATGGGGTGCGAGAGCCATTGGGGGTCCTCACTCATCAGAGGGAGGAGATAGAAACCAGAGGCTGGGAGGCTCAGCAGAACTCTGGAGCCAGTAGAGAAATAGTGGATGAACATTTTTTTCTACTCATCCAAACGATAGGCGTCCAGATGTCCTTTTATTTATGCACTTTTCCTGGCAAGAACAAGTTTATTCCCCTTAGCAGTGTTTCCCTTGGCTCTAGTGGCTACTTTTAAGAACAGAAAAGAAAAACAAAATGGTGGATTAAATACTGCTGAGAAAAATGTAAAAATTAGTTTCTCAAAATGGAATCTTTAGCAGAGGGGAGATTTGTGGGTTTTAAACACAGCTGAACTAGAAAATGGGTAGGTGACTTACTCTCAGAGGAGAGTCTTTATTACAGGAAAGTTCATAGCTTTTAAAAGAAAATTTTTGCTTTTGTTTTGGAGCCTTAAAAGTCTTTTAGATTTGATTATGTATTTAGGGTTTTTTTCCTGAAAAACTTTTTTTTTTTTCCTGTCTTTTTAGGGCTGCACTCATAGCGGCCCTAAAAAGTTCCCAGGCTGAGGGTCAGATTGGAGTTGCAGCTGCCGTGGTCACAGCAATACCAGAATCGAGCCGCATCTGTAGTCTGCATCACAGCTCATGGCAATGCCAGATCCTTGACCCACTGAGCCGGGCCAGGGGATCGAACCCGAGTCTTCATGGAAACTAGATGGGTTCATTACCACTGAGCCACAATGGGAACCCCAAGAACTATTTTTTTAAAAAAGAACTTACAAAAAATGGATCAGAATAAAGTATTTTTACATTTGTGTAACAGTATTTCCCTTCTGCATTTAGCCAGGTTCATAAATTTTTAAAACAAATGTCCAAGTACTTTTTTTTTGAAAAGCGAGGCTTACATAAAGTTAAGTGAAATTCTGGTATTTCACCCCATGTATTACTATAGCTTTCTTTGAACTTCTGTCATGTTAGCAATCACAGTTTATTTTAGCTTTTTGCCTGAGTGAATTTAATTAGTCTCTTAATGAAAAAAGTTACATTTGGATATATGTATATGTACATATATGCTTATATATGGATTTGTATATGAATGTATTTGGAAACCAAACTAGATCAGGGCAATAGCAGTATTTTGACTACTAATTTCAATGGAAACAATCTGTTTTGGGGTTTTTATACCTGGGAAGAAATGCGTTTGTATGGAATACAGTATCTCAAAGAAAATAAATTTGTGCTTGCTTCCTTTTTTGTATATTTCAGAGGTCTCTTTTATCAAAGCTTTTATGCATTCCCAGTTGTTTATAAGTATAAGTAGATTAATATATAAGTTGTAATCCATGGGCTTGTTTTAACACCAGAGAGGAGTTAAATGAATCATATGTCTGTTAATATTTTATGCATCCTTTAATTTGCTCTTTATTTTTATTTTTATTTTTATTTTTTTTGCTTTTTAGGGCTGTACCAGCGGCATATGGAGGTTCCCAGGCTAGGGGTGGAATTGGAATTGGAGCTACAGCTGCCGGCCTACACCACAGCAATAGCAACGCCGTATCCTTAACCCACTGAGTAAGGCCAGGGATCAAGCCTCGCTCCTCATGGATACTAGCCACAACGGGAACTCCTTCATATTTTTATATAAAGTAAATTTTTCCTTAAATACTGCTTCATCACAGATAACCCTAACTTTTAAGGTCATGCTGACTGTCAAAGCCAGAATATCCCCAAACCTAGGGCTTATCGACAGCAGAACTACCCTGGGAGCGTTGTCTGTGCACTGGTGTTTGGTCTGCAGGCTCTTCGCTACTGGCCTGCAGTGAATACAGCAATTGAGGCTAAAACTTTATAGATGTTTATAGTAATTCTATCTTGTCGTGACAGTGAAGAGCCTTTTAAATTATATTCTATAAAAGTATGGTTCTGTAAAGGATTAGTATTTTTTTTTCTTTTTTTAGGGCCAGAGGTGTGGCATATGGAAGTTCCCAGACTAGGGGTCAAATAGGAGCTGTAGCCACTGGCCTACACCACAGCCATAACAATGCAGGATCCAAGCTGCGTCTGCGACCTACACCACAGCTCACGGCAACGCCAGATCCTTAACCTACGGAGTGGGGCCAGGGATCGAACCTGAATCCTCGTGGGTACCACTGAGCCCCAAAGGAAACTTCTAAGAAAAAGAAAAGAGAAAAGGACCTTTTATGGCTCTGATAGTTTAGGAAGCCTCTTTTGCATGCACATGTTGGAGGGCAAGTGTGTGCCTCCTGCAAAAGCTGCCTGTCTAAAGAAGCTGTAAAGAATGCAGATGTGTTTTTCTGGATGAGTTATTTTGGTTTAAATCATTCCTAGAATTCACGTTTCTAAATGTTTGATTTTTCTCTTTATAGCATATTGTTTGCAGACGGTGACCGAAGATAATCCAGAGCTACTAAAGTCTTTCAGTGCCCCAGCTTTGCATGTTTTGGAATCAGCAATGCTTTCTCCGGTCAATTCCACGGAATATATTCTGTTAAAGACATTGGTGGCAGGTAAAATGTAGCCATATACGATAGTGTGCTCCTTCCTTCCTTTCTTTTTGTCTTTTTTGCCATTTCTTGGGCCGTTCCTGCAGCATATGGAGGTTCCCAGGCTAGGGGTCGAATCAGAGCTGTAGCCGCTGGCCTACACCAGAGCCATAGCAATGCCAGATCCCAGCTGCATCTTCGACCTACACCACAGCTCATGGCAATGCCAGATCCTTAACCCACTGAGCAAGGGCAGAGATCGAACCCGCAACCTCATGGTCCCTAGTCGGATTCGTTAACCACTGCGCCACGACGGGAACTCCTATTTTTTTTTTTTTAATTTACTTTTCTTTTTTTTTTTGCTTTATAGGGCTGCACTTGTGGCATATGGAGGTTCCCAGGCTAGGTATCCAATCGGAGCTGTAGCCATCGGCCTACGCCAGAGCCACAGCAACACAGGATCTGAGCCATGTCTGCAACCTTCACCATTGCTCATGGCAATGCCGGATTTTAACCTACTGAGCGAGGCCGGGAATCGAACCTACAACCTCATGGTTCCTATTCAGATTTGTTAACCACTGAGCCATGACGAGAACTCCCATTCTTTCATTTCATCACATCAGGGCTTTGTGTGCTCACATTTGTTTTGAAACTTTTAATATTTAAGTAGCCCCCAGTTCAAGCAGTTTTGCATAATTTCAGAGCCTTCTTTTTTTTTTTTTT